>NC_090989.1:282244602-282549820 GCF_041146395.1 Eulemur rufifrons | reverse complement strand
AAGTTAGCTTAAGGAATCTACTATTTTATTTATTTATTTGTTTGTTTTAACTTGGACAACTCTGGAAGGAATCTGCTGTTTACATCACTCCCATTCACTAGATTGTAGGGACTTCTCTCCCTAAGGTAATGTAATAACAAAAATGTTATAGGTGTAGTAGCTCAGGCCTGTAATCCCAGCACTTTGGGAGGCCATGGTGCAAGGATCACTTGAGGCCAGCAGTTGGAGACCAGCCTGAGCAACATAGTGAGACCTCATCTCTACAAAAAAATAGAAAAATTAGCCGGGCGCGGTGGCTCACGCCTGTAATTCTAGCACTCTGGGAGGCCGAGGCGGGTGGATCGCTCGAGGTCAGGAGTTCGAGACCAGCCTGAGCAAGAGTGAGACCCCGTCTCTACTAAAAATAGAAAGAAATTATATGGACAACTAAAATATATATATACAAAAAATCAGCCGGGCATGGTGGTGCATGCCTGTAGTCCCAGCTACTCGGGAGGCTGAGGCAGGAGGATCACTTGAGCCCAGGAGTTTGAGGTTGCTGTGAGCTAGGCTGAAGCCACGGCACTCACTCTAGCCCGGGCAACAGAGTGAGACTCTGTCTAAAAAAAAAAAAAAGAAAAATTAGTGTGCCTGTAGTCCCAGCTCCTTGGGAGGCTGAGGCAGGAGGATTGCTTGAGCCCAGGAGTTTTGAGGTTGCAGTGAGCTATGATGACACCACTGCACTCTAGCCTGAGCAACAGAGTGAGACCTTAAAAAAATAGCAATAAAGCTCCTTAGGGCAACATTATGCTGCATTATAACAGGTGTGCTGTGTTTGTTAGCATAAACAGCTTAATTCTTTGTGTAGAATGCATTTAGAAGAGTTCCAACAGGGATATATGGATTATTCTTTGCTTTTGGCTCTTGCAAACAATAACATTTATCAAATTTATAGTTCTGAGACAGTCTCCTTCCCTGAACTACTCCTGGATCAAAACTGTCTATCTGATATCTCCATTTGGAGACCTGTTGGATATCTCAAACCTACTAGTCCAAAAGTAAACACTTGATTTTGTGCCTGACATATGCTCTTTCTTTAGTCTTTCCCATCTTGTTAAGTGGGGCCTCCATTTTTTCAGTTGCTCAGGCCAAAAACCTTGGGATCATCCGTGTTCCTTACTTTCTCTCACACCCTACATCTAATTGATGAGCACATCCTCTTAACTCATCCTTTGCAGTAAATCCAAACTCCAGTCCCCACCTCTGTATCCTAGCCCAAACTACCATTCACTTTTACCTAGATTATTGCAGTAGCCTTGTAAGTGGCCTTTTTGCTTCTGTACTTTTCCCATTGCAGTTTTTTCTTTGTTCTGCAGTAAGAATGATTCTTTTAATATGTAACGTGGAGCTTGTTACTTCCCTACACACAGCTGCCCCATGGCTTTCTGCCTGCCTCCGAACAGTGTCCAGAATCGTTACTGTGGTCTGCAGAGCCCTATAAAGTACAGGCCCAATTTAACTCTCTGTGTTGCTTAGCATTCTTCTCCCTATTTTTCCTTCCAGCCATATTGACCTTCTCCCTGTTCATAAAGTACTTCTGACACATCTGTGCCTTAGGATCTTTGTGGTTGCTAATTCTCTGCCTGTGGCACTCTTTCCCCCTTGCTGAGGACATAACGAACTCCCTTACTTCAAATCTCTGCTCCAGTATCATGTCGTCAGGCTGCCCTTCCCTGACCAGCCTGTCTGCCTCCATCCTCAGTTACTTCCTTGTCCACTTTCTCTGCTTCCTCATAACATTAGTGCCATCTGACATGTTTATTTCGCTGTCTCCCTCTTCTAGAAAATAAGCCTCTAGAGGACAGAACATTCCCTGGTTCTTAGGAGGCATTCAGTAAATAGTTTTTGAATGAATTTTTAAAATAATATATCATACAAAAAAATGTAAGTTATGAAATACCTAGCTCTGAATTATCTTTTTAACTGGACAGCATTATTCACTGGTAACTGAAATTGCTTTTTCTCCTTCTTGATAATAGTGCGTAATGGGAAGTCTGAGTGTTCCCTTTCCATCCAAACTCAAGATAACTTGCCAGCCAATTTAAATGAGCTTGTGAAGTGTATTGTAATCAGTTCTCTGGTAACTACACAAAGGAAGTTGAAAGCCATGTCTCTCTTGAATGGTCGGAACCAACTGGCTAGAGCTGTTCTAAATCCAAACCCCATGGACTTCTGTACAAAAGATTTACTGACTACAACGTCAGAGCGAATTGTGAGTGATAAAAAGAAAATTTTATGTCAGGATGTTTAAGCATCATATTGTTAGCTACTGCATACAACAAGGACACATTCACTGTGAATGCACAGTTTAGTGCTAGGTTTTCTTTAATATTGCAGAGTATGTAATTAGGTTGGTCAGCTTACCTCAGGAAAAGGTACAATACAGTAGAGTTGAAGGTATACTGGAAGAGCAATGTTAAAATGTTAGATCAGCACCCTACTTAAATGTTCATTAGGTGATAAAGTTCAGCAGTAGGGATCTTGCTAGTAATGTTAAATTTGTATTTGAATGATTGATGGAGAATTGACTGGTATTGTTGCAAAGACAAAGATGAAGTTGTTATCTTGTGTGAACATGTTTTTTTCACTGTAGGAGCAGTGTATAAATTCCAGGAAATGAACAGAGAGAAAGGCAGAAGAAAACTAATATTTTTCAAACCCCTGTGGTGTGCTAGGCATTCCTGTGCTTTATCTCAGTCAGTTCTCACCTTTTTAAAGGAATCCTAGATTTAATGAATAGCAGAGACTAAGACTTAGAGAGGTGTCAGGAGTTTATTAACCTAGTTTGTAATTTAACCTGAAGTTTAGGCTAGGCATGGGATTACAGGCTCACACCTATAATCCTAACACTTTGGGAGGCTGAGGCAGGAGGATCACTTGAGCCCAGGAGTTCAAGGTTACGATGAGCTATGATTGGGCCTCTGTTCTCCAGCCCAGGGGACAGAGCCAGATCCTGTCTCTGGGGAAAAAAAACAAAAAACAAAAAAACTGAAGTTTATTTAGGCTTAGATATGACCTTGAAATCCGTGCTTTTTCCACTATATCACAGTGTGTTAGGAAAGAAATAGTCTTGGAATGTTTTTGCTGTCCAAGAAGAGAATTAACTGAAATGGAAAGAAACAAAGAGTAAATAGAAGAAAAATATAGATTATTAAATGCAGTTTGTTGTGGTCATCTTTGTAAGACTCACAAACAAAAATGTAGATGTGGTACTTGTAAGTATTTGAAGCCGACAGGCACTGATTAGTAATTAGTAAGTAATTAGCATTCCTTCTAACAGTGAAAGTGGTTTTTAGATCAAAAGTCACTTTGAGGTCTTACCTGACCATAACCAAAGCTTTTGCCTGACACAGATTGGAAGAAATTTGAATGGATGTTTTTCATTATCTTCCTCTCGTGTGCCACTACAGAAAGAACAACTCATTCTCATAAATGTCTTTTTATATAGATTGCCTACTTAAAAGATTTCAATGAAGACCAAAAGAAAGCGATAGAAACTGCATATGCCATGGTGAAACAGTCACCGGCAGTTGCCAAAATCTGCCTAATTCATGGACCACCTGGAACAGGAAAATCAAAAACTATTGTTGGCCTCCTGTACCGCTTGCTGACAGAGGTAGGTGTGAGTGATCAAGGCACTGGTGCTGTGGACTGGGGACGTCATTGTACTTCACTTGAGTTAACTGACATATAAATAGGTATTGAAGTGCCTTTTCCCCTTTTGTGTATATTTTTGATACCCTGTAGAACTGTATGAGAGAGAAGAATAGCAGAGAGACGGAAGGTTCTAAGTACAAAGAGTAGAAAATACTATCTTGCGTGAAAAAAATCCTAAGGACGAGAATGGTGGTCTTTAGGCTTCATTATAGGTCACATCTAATGCCAGGAAACTGTCTTGAATGTATTCCTGGGCTATGTTTTGGTTGGATTGAGTATTGATTAAAGTGAGTGGTTGGTAAAGTAAGACTCAAAGCAGTTATGACAAAATTTTATGCCAGAGTAATTTTAATATCAATGTAAGATATAAATTCTTTTATTTATTCTTAACTTCATTATGGGAACTTTCAAACATACATGGAAGTGAAGAAAAACTGTAAAACTATGTAATAGAGTTCATCAGTTTTTTTTTGTGTGTTTATTTGTTTGGTATGTGTTTGGCAAATTGTAGAACCAGAGGAAGGGGCATTCAGATGAAAACTTCAATGCCAAAATCAAACAAAACCGTGTCCTTGTGTGTGCACCTTCCAATGCAGCTGTGGATGAACTTATGAAAAAAATTATCCTCGGATTCAAAGAAAAGTGTAAAGACAAGAAGAATCCTTTGGGTATGATACTTACATGGGTTTCTAATTTGTTTTTCTTTTCCGTGTTTAGTGTGAGCAGCTTTAAATGACAAAGAGCAAACCAATCCTGGTAATAACTTCTACTTGGGGCTGTGGCCCATATGTACTTGTTGATTCATTTAGGACATATTTTATTGAGCATTTACCTGATGCCAGGCACTGTACCAAGTACTGATTTTTTAACAGTGCAGCCTTCAAGGAGACATACAATCTAATGAGGAAGAGGGCAGGTCAGGGGGACAATTACAGCATAGTGTGGTAAGTTCCATAATAGGGTTAAAATGGGAGGTGTTTTCAGATACCTCAGGGGGGCTCTTGATTCAGTCTTGTGAGAACTAGGGAAGGCTTGTGGAGGAAATGATGTTGAAGATGAAACCTGAAGAGCAAGTAGGAGTTAGCCACAGGAAGTTGGGGGGTGAGGGAGGGGGACTTGAGCAGGGATTACTAGAAGTAAAAAGGACCAGGGCCAGAGAACATTGAGTGGTTCAGTATAACTAGAATATAGTAAGCTCCACAAAGGCAGGGGTTTGGATTGGTTCATTGAAGTGTCTCTAGTGCCTAGAACAATGCCTGGCAGTTAGTTGAGGCTCAGCAAAGCTTGGGTGACTGAAAAGTCCTAGCACAGTAGGAGGTGGTGAACGTGGAGGCTCTCAGTAAGCACGGGCTTATATCAGCTTATATCGTTTGTAGTCACTGAGTGCGTCTTACCATGTGTCAGCAACCCTTGAAGTAATCCTGTGAACGAGGTATTGATCCTCCTATCTGTGTTTTATAGGTGGGGAAACTGAAGCTTAGAGATGTTAAATGCACTATAGGAATAACTTTTTCCAGTAGAACTAGTGAAGAGCATTACCAGAGATGATTCAGGACACTTCAGGGAAGATGGAAAATTATTTCTATTTACTTAACCTTAACACACTTCATACAGCTCATTTTGGGTTATGACTTTGTATTAGACTGCTTTCCTAAAGCTCATGTGTCTTGTCTTCCCTGCCAAATTTTATTTTCTGTAAGGATACCTGACAGTGCCTTTTATCAATTAGGATTAGATTTGGTTGCAAATAATAGATACTCCAAATACAGCGGGTTAAATGATAGAAGTTTCCTTCTTTTTTATTCAAGAGCACAGAGGTGGACATTTTGGGACTAGGACTAGAGTTACTGGTTTGGTGACTCTGCTTCAGAGTCTTTGGATACCCAGGCCCCTCCTATCTATTGCTCCCCCATGTGTGGCCTCCATTTCTTAGTGTGCCTCCTGGTCAGGGATAGCTCCTCCAGCTTCAGCAAGGGGGAGAAAAAGATGAAGGAGGGGCAAAGGGAGCATACTAGCCATATTTTAAGGAAGATTCCTAGATGCTGCCAGTAGCACCTCTGCTTATGTCCGTCCTCTTGGCGGACACTCAGCTACAAAAGAGGCTGAGACATGTTATCTTTATTCTGAGGGATCAACACATTTTTCCTTTTAACTACATATGCATTACCTACTTGTAGAATCCATTTGTTTTTTAACGCCAACAGTACATCGTCTGTCTGCAGCTCTTTCCACTTACTGTTCGTTACGTTTGAGAAATTGATGATTTTATGTATTATTAACTACTAGAGGGTGTTTCATTGTATGAGTGTGCAGTTTATTCATGATCCATTCATGATTTAGATTCTTTTCAATTTTTTATTTCAGATTTTATTATAGTGAACATTCTTGTAATTGTGCATATTTCTCCAATCAGGTATAAAAATGTTTACTGTGATAGATAAGTGAATTGAACTGTGTAATACTATGTAACAGTTAAAAGGAATACCCTAAAGCACAACGTTCTTAGTCATGTCTCTTCCATATACATGCAGCTTTCTAGGGCAATGCTTCTCAAATTGTGGATTGTGACTACTAATGCAGTGGTCCCATCCTTTTTTGCACCAGGGACCGGTTTCATGGAAGACAATTTTTCCATGGATGGGGGAGGGGCAGTGCAGAGCTCAGGCGGTGATGCAAGCAATGGGAAGTGGCTGTAAATAACAGATGAAGCTTTCTGGCTTGCCTGCTGCTCATCTCCTGCTGTGCGCCCCGCCCCCTGCCCCCCCCACCCCCGCACACCCATTTCCTAAGTTTCATAGAAGACAGTTTTTCCAGGGGATCGGGCGGGGGGCTATAGTCTGTGGCTCAGTCCCTAACAGGACACAGACCAGACTGGTGCTGGTCCATGGCCAGGGGGTTGGGGACCACAGTACCAATGGATTGTAAAATCAGTTTAGGGATACCAGGATCAGCATACTTTAAAAAGTTAAAATACAACAGAAGAAAATAGAAAAGAACAGAGTATGAGCAGTGAGGGTAAATACAGGTTGAGTATTCTTAATCTGAAATGTTCAAAAATCCAAAACTTTTTGAGTGCTAATATGATGCTTAAAGAAAGTGCTCATTGGTTTATTGGAACAGTTCAGATTTCAGATATTTGGATTAGGGATGATCAACTGACAGATATAATACAAATATTAGAAAATCCAAAATATCCAAAGTTGGAAACACTTCTGGTCCCAAGCATTTCAGAGATTAGGGATACTCAACCTTTATTGTTCTGTGAAATTTCTTTCAGTTGTGCGTGCGTACGCGCACATACTTGTGCTGGGTTTCAGTGTAAAGTGTAGTTTATAATATAGGTCAAAGTTAGAAAGTGTTTGTAAAAACACTGGTTTCTAGCATATGTCCAGAAGTGAAAATGTGGGGTTGAAGGTTTTGTACATCTTTAGTTTTCTAGGTAGTGCCAAATTGTTCTTGAAAGTGGTCGCACCATTTTGTACTCCTAAGAGCAGTCCCCGTGTGGTGCGCAGCTGGTGCAGTTTTGTTTTTGTTTGTTTGTTTTGTTTTTGCTTCCTCCTTGTTCCTTTCATGCGTTGGTGTGGTTTTGCTTACCTGTCCCTGGCAGCATGAGGTTAACCACCTTTGTAGGTGTGTTGACTCCACAGCAGGGTCAGGACTAGGATGAAGCAAGTGAGTGTCTAGGTTGGATTTTTAAATTAGAGAGCAGTGATACCTTCTGTGAGTGAAGAGAGCTTTTTCTTCTTCTTCACCACTTTCATTTTCACTTCGTTTTACTACTTCTAGTGGTCCTGAGTGTCCTTAAGGAAATGCCTCTGACATCTCCCCATTATTATATATGATGTTTCTGGGTTTTGTATTTTTATATATTTTTATATATAAGTATACATATATATGTATATCTCCTTTATCAAGTTGAAGAGTTCCTTTCTCATTAAGAGTTCTTTTTTTTTTTTTTTTTTTTTTTTTGAGACAGAGTCTCGCTTTGTTGCCCGGGCTAGAGTGAGTGCCGTGGCGTCAGCCTAGCTCACAGCAACCTCAAACTCCTGGGCTTAAGCGATCCTACTGCCTCAGCCTCCCGAGTAGCTGGGACTACATGCACGCGCCACCATGCCCGGCTAATTTTTTCTATATATATTTTAGTTGGCCAGATAATTTCTTTCTATTTTTAGTAGAGACGGGGTCTCACTCTTGCTCAGGCTGGTCTTGAACTCCTGACCTTGAGCGATCCACCCCCCTCGGCTTCCCAGAGTGCTAGGATTACAGGCGTGAGCCACCGCGCCTGGCCAAGAGTTCTTATCATAAATGGGTGTTGAATTTTATTGCATGCTTTTTTTTCTTCCATTGAAATAGTAATGAAGTTTTTCTTTAATCTGTTACTATGGTAAATTACAGTATTTCTCTGATGTTAAAATAGCTTTAATTCCTAGAATAAGGTCAACTTGATCTTATATTATTTTTAACACATTGCTAAAGTGCTAATGTTTTATTTAGGACTTTGAAATTAGTGTTCATAAGTGAGGCCAGTCTATAATTTTCCTTTGTCCTAATAGCTTTGTCTAGTTTTAGAATTGAAGTTACGTAGACTTTAAAAAATGAGTTGAGAATTTTTTTATTTGTTGGAATGTTTTGTGTAAGACAGATTATCTGTTCCTTGAAGGTTAATTTGTTACTAGTATTGTTTTATATTTTTTGTCTGTTTTTTGACAGAATTGGTACATATTTATCTACTGTTTTAACATCATTAGTAGTTACATCTGTCTATGCAAGTTTTCTAGTTTTGAATGAGTTTCACTAATAATTTTTTAAGAAAAATTTCTACTTCGACTAAGGTTTTTGTATATATAGGCATAAAATTGTTCATTGCATCCTTATTTTTTAAAAAATTTCAAATGTATTTGTGGTTGGATCCCCTTTGTCACTTTCTGTGTTATATATTTATTCCCTAAATTTACATGTGGCACAGGCCTGTGTTTGGAAAATATGAGGAGAGAATTTATTTCTAACTCGGCTGAGTCCAGGCCAAGATAGATACACTTATTTCTCATCTGCCTCTTGCAGGTACCTTTACTTTCTGGTGGACATTAAAATCCAAGCCCCCATTATAGAAATGTCTGTATTTTTATTGGAATGGTATTAATAGTTTTGGCAATGTAGACATTTGTCAGACTCATAGAATTAAAGATTTTTAAATCTCTTCATCTTACTGGATGTAAATTATACCTCAGTAAAGCTGGTTTAAAGAGCAAAACGTACACCTAGCACATAGACACTGGTCAACCGTACACCTAGCACATAGACACTGGTCAACCCTCACCTCACACCCTGCTCCCTCAGAGTTGCCACAGCAGCTCAGGGGCCTTCAAGTCCAGTTTTTAGCACATGCGCGCGCGCTCTCTCTCACTCTCTCTCTTTGGCCTCAAGGAATTTCTTACATTCTTCTGAGCTCACCCTGCAATGTAAAGGATGTCTGTTATAATTTACGAAACATTTCTTAATATTTATAGTGAGTGAGTTTCCAGGTAATCTCATCCACCTTTCTGGTTTCGGAAACACAGTGAGTTAAGCAGTTTTTTGTTTATTTTATTTTTTTAGAGATAGGGTCTCGCTCTGTCACTGAGGCTGGAGTGCAGTGGTTTGATCAAAGCTCACTGCAGCCTGGAACTCCTGGGCTCAGTCAGTCCTCCCACCTCAGCCTCCTGAGTAGCTGGGACTACAGGAATACAGGTGTGTGCCATCACGGCTGGCTAATTTTTTTTTTATATAGACAGGGTCTGGCTATATTGCCCAGGCTAGTCTTGAACTCCTGGCCTCAAGTGATCCTCCTACCTCAGTCTCCCAAGTTGCTGGAATTACTGGGGTGAGCTACCGTATCTGTCCAAGATAAGCAATTTTCAAAACCCTCAAGTAAATCATGACCAGAGAGGTTGGCCTCAAATTTAGGAGAATGAGCTGAACCAGGATCAAAAATATGCGGTAGATAACTGTAAAAATAAGCCATTCATTCAACATATGTTTATTGTACTTATGTGCACTGGCATGTTCTAGGCAGGGACCAAAACAAAATTATTCTTTTGGGACTTAACAGTGGAAGGAGATTGTAAACAAATTACTGTATGATGTGTCAGATTGGGATAAATACTAATAAACTCTGCAGGATTGCTATAATTTAGCACAGTGAGGCAGTGGGAAATTTTTAGATTAAATAATAACGTGATCTGAAATAAAAATGTGGTTAATAGGCAGGTTAAATGGTGTTTGTAGTCACTGGAATTATTATATTCAAGCATTTCTGTCACCTGTGTCCCTCGGATTCTGGAGTAGCAATGTGATGTGAAGCATAGTTTCAAAGATTTTATACTGAATATTCTGCAAAAAAGGATTTGATGGTCAAATAAGATTCTGTTTTGGAAATTAAACCACATTAATATATAAGTCCTTGAAATATTCTGTGGTTAAGAGAACTCCTTTATTTATTTAAATTCACCATTTCCCAAATCTATTTTGCTATGGGATGTTCTATAGAACATACTTTATTAACAATCAGAGAAAGGGAGCTAACATGAACTGTCAATCAATTAGATGCCAGCAACTGCCCAGGTGACTTCTCATACATTATTTCAGATATTCTTCACAACCCTGAAAGCCAAGTACTTAGCACTTTTACTTAATAAAAGCTAGCAAGGTCACATAAATAGTACATTGCAGAGTTGAGATTCTGTTATACTAATGTTTTCATATTTTCTTAGAAATAGATACTATGTATAGAGACAGCATATATCGGCAGTGTCCTTACTAATTTTTAAGTGTGATTTTTTTATCAACAGGAAACTGTGGAGATATAAATTTAGTACGACTGGGTCCAGAAAAGTCTATTAATAATGAGGTTCTAAAATTCAGTTTGGACAGCCAAGTTAACCACAGAATGAGTAAGTACAAACTAGTGTTTTCTAGATTTCCTTTCATATGATAGAAAATTACTTGGGTACTAAAGGTAATTTGGAGACCCCAGAAATAATCCTAGCTTTGGAAACTAGTTTTCCTTCTCATTGTGTTTGTGTATGTGTGTGAGTTTGTTCAAATTAACATATAATTTTTATTTTTATTTTTATTAGAAAAAGACTTACCTTCTCATGTTCAGGATATGCATAGAAAAAAGGATTCTCTAGATCATCAACTAGATGAGCTTTCCCGTCAGCGAGCTTTATGCAGAGTTGGGCGGGAAATACAGGTATCTAAACATTTCTTAATATCTTTAGATAATAACTCATAGGTATAAAAACTAGCTGATGAGTATTTGATGCCCTTCTTTTATTAGGGAATGGTGTAATTCATGTATAAAACTATGTACTAAAGTGGTATGTCTTTATATCAAGTGTTAGCAAACTTCTTTATAAAGGGCAAGTTAATAAATATCCTAGGCTTTGTGGGCTATGTAGTTGGTCTCTGTTGTAGCTACTGAACTCTGTTTTTGTGGCATGAAAGCTGCCATAGATAACACATAAAAAACTGGATGTGGCTATGTTCCAAAAAACTTTATTTAAACAAACAGATGCTGCATTGCATTTGGCTTGTAAGCTGGACTGTTCTATATTAAAGCTATACTAAATTTATTAGGTATCTTTAAGGTGTAAGTTAAAGAAACCCAGTTCAAATTAGGTTAGACAAAAAGGGAATTTACTGACTCATATACCTGAGAAATTCAAGAGTATATTAGCTTCAGCATGGGTGGATCCAGAGGTTCAAATGATATCATTTCTCCACTCCTTGATTGTTTTTTCTCTGTGTTAGCCATTTCTTCTCCAGAAGAAAATAAGTATCAACATCTCTGGGCTCTACCATCCCAGCTTAAAAACCCCATAGGGAGAGAAGGTCTCTCTCCCAGCATCCATGCGTCAGTTCCAAGGAAGGACTTTGATTAGTCCTTGGGTGGACAAGCGGTTCTAATCCCTGTTTTTAAGGGAGTAGGTGTCATGATTTACCAGACCTGTATTATAGGCCCATCACTGTGGCCAGAGGAATGGTCGGGGTATGATTGACAACCTTATTTGAACCATCTAGAAGTTAGTGAAGGAATGATGTTCTAAGGGTTAGAATGCTAAGCAGACAGATAGCATACATGCAATACATACGACATAACTGAATCTTACACAGCAATACAGAAAGTATGTCAGGACTTTACTGGTAAAGAGAAGACAAGCTGGTAATAAGTGTTTCATTGGTAAAATATAGGCTCACTCTTTCAAAATATGAAGCAGTCTGTTGGAAAGCTTTTTAAAAGGCTTGGTTTTGTATCCCTAGGCTTAACTTAAAAATAAACAAAAGGCTTGGTTTAGTTTTAACGATGGCATTCCAATTCTTTCTAGAGGCAAGAATTAGATGAAAAAATTGCCGAAGTTTCTAAAGAAAGGCAGGAACTTGCTTCTAAAATTAAGGAGGTAAGTAGTTCACCTGTAGCATTGTGTTGATGTCTCTTTTTTAATTTAATTATGAAATGGTTCAGACTACCTATGGGCTTTTCTCAATTACACTTTAAAATGTTTATTATGAAAAATTGCAAATAACTATGGAAGTGGAGAAAATGGTGTAATTACATTTATTTACATTACATTAGTTTCTTTCTTTTTTTTTTTTTGAGACAGAGTCTCACTTTGTTGCCCAGGCTAGAGTGAGTGCCATGGCGTCAGCCTAGCTCACAGCAACCTCAAACTCCTGAGCTCAAGGGATCCTCCTGTCTCAGCCTCCCGAGTAGTTGGGACTACAGGCATGCACCACCATGCCCGGCTAATTTTTTTCTATATATATTTTTAGCTGTCCATATAATTTCTTTCTATTTTTAGCAGAGACGGGGTCTCGCTCTTGCTCAGGCTGGTCTCGAACTGCTGAGCTCAAACGATCCGCCCACCTCGGCCTCCCAGAGTGCTAGGATTACAGGCGTGAGCCACCGCGCCCGGCCACATTTTGTTTCTTTAACCTAAGAATGAATTCTTACTACCATCTGAGATTTCAAAAAAAGAAGTGTGATTATAAATTACCTTTTTTCTGTTTTAGGTCAGGATAAATATTTAAAATCTCTCTTATAAAGTGCTCTATTTCTGCTTTCCACCCATTGCAGAAACCAGTTATAATAATCAGATAAATAGTTAGTGAAAGTAGGTTTATGGGTATTTTCCCTATTAAAAAAGAAAGAAAATCACCTGTGTGAGCTTTAGGACGAAGGAGGTCACTGTGGGCTTTCCAGTGCTCCGGCCTGGATAGAGTGATGATGGGTAGGATGTGGCATAAAAAAGTACAGCGCTTTTTTTGTTTGTTTTTGCAATTCTTGGCTTAGAGCCTTAACTCTGTATTTGTCTTTGATCATCATAATCCTGTAACGTGTATAGGTTTTCCCCAGTATTCTTGGTATGTAAAAATAGCAGATAAGGTTTAGATGAAGTGAAGCTAGACGGAGTCAAATGTATGTCATGATCGTCAGAATGCAGCCCTAATCAGACCAAGCAAGGTCGGAGAGGGAGGGTAATTGTAACCAGAGATGTTACAAGTATTTTTGAGCTGAGGTTTTTCTCTTGAATGTATTATTAGCCTTCTCTGTGTGGCTAAATAAATACAACTGAATTTAATGCATATTTCTATTAGCAGTTTATTTTTATTTAAACTAAAAATTATGTGAAAGCTCTTTATTAAAATTTTAAACTGAGTGCAAAATCTTCCCACATAGAATGATGAAGTCCATGTTCACAGGTGTTGTGGGTTTTGCTGCTCATTACACGCGTTCTGTGGACCATTGACTCAGTCATGCTTGGCATTTTTACTCACTAGATGGCCGAGGAGAGAGCTGACAGTGCTTTGCCCTGTAAGTTGTGGAGGGCCGCAGTGCCACCCTCTTGAGCTCCATGGTCCAATATA
This sequence comes from Eulemur rufifrons, assembly GCF_041146395.1. Lineage (NCBI taxonomy): Eukaryota > Metazoa > Chordata > Mammalia > Primates > Lemuridae > Eulemur > Eulemur rufifrons. Next base: position 282,536,218 of record NC_090989.1, on the reverse strand, counting down.
TAGCAGAGATGAATCACTGCTGCCTCTCAGTAGCAGAAGTAGGCCACCTGAATCTCTGATAAGAGTACCGGTGTACTAATGTGAGCATTCCATGGTACACGCTGTGAGGGGCCATTTACATTGTCTAACAGAAAAATACATGTTCAACCTTAGTTCTAACTCTGGTTTTACTCAGATAATTGTTTCACAACTCAGTAGAATTCTTCAATCTCTACTTATTCTGAAACCTGGCTATATACATCTGGCTACAAGAAGGATTGTAATCTGCTTTGACCAAATCAAACCTTGAATAAATTTTTTTCCAATGGTGCTTAAATCATTTTCTGTGCTTCGACTGCAGAGCATAATATTTTTTCTGGTTTGTTTCTGATTATCTTGAATGTTTCTGTTATTTTCTAGATTTCAGGTTTCCCCCTAACTTTTACTAAATATTTTTCTGTCACATAATAAATGGTGGGTGTTTTGTAGTAAAAATAGGCCTGTCATAATCAAGGGTTTATGTGCAACTGCATATAGATTAACCTTTATTTGTTCTCTTAGGTTCAAGGACGCCCACAGAAAACACAGAGTATCATCATCTTAGAGTCCCATGTCATCTGCTGCACATTGAGCACAAGTGGTGGTTTACTATTAGAGTCTGCTTTTCGTGGGCAAGGGGGTGTTCCCTTCAGTTGTGTCATTGTTGATGAGGTCAGTGAGCAAGGGGCCATACAACTTTTGACTAGTACCATGAGGAGTAAGCCTTACATGAATTGTGGCAGCTAAGATGTTGATAAAATGGTTTTTTTGCATCTGATTTTTACCTCCCATTACATGTGTATTCCCTTATGGTGTAATATGCTGTTAATTACCCACCATAGTTAAAATTGCTTTTCCAGTATTGGGATTATAGTCTTAAGGATGACTGTTTGTAACAAAATCTGTGCTGGGTGCTAGCTCCTGCTTGGAATATCTCTTGAAGTAGGAATGCCTTTTGAAGTGGTTTAATACAGCTTTGAGCCACAGTGTTTTCAATTTACATCCTTTATTGCTAGCTTATTCTTTGAGTAAACATTTATTGGGTACCTACCATTTGCTAGAATATAGAGTCAGAAGACAGAAGGAGCATGAGATACAGAGAGTTGATCCAGGAGACCCAAGATCCAATATTTACCAGAATGAAAGGACAGAACAAAGTGGAAATGATTAGATAATTGAAGAAAATGTCATTGAATTGAAAAGAAACTTGAGTCTTGTGATTGAAGAGGCCTGCTGGGGAGCAAGGAAGAAAGATTGGGGAAAACAGACAGGCACACCTAATGAGATATTTGAACTTCAGAAAATTCTAAAAGAACGTTAGAAGAGAAAAAAATTTTCTCAGGCTCATGCCCAGGAACAGAGAACGCAAACCTAGAGCTTACTTGTCCTTCTAACTTATGGCTGGTTCCCAAGTGGTAGTGGCTTCCATGGTGGTTGACTTCCAAATATGTTTGATTTTTTTGTATGTGTTTAAGGGTTTTTTTTTTTTCCTAATGAAAGAAAATGCTCATTTTTGATATTTGGTACAGAAGGAGAATGTAGTACTTTTATGAATGCTTAGAACTTTAATTAAAGTATGTATGGATAAATTAATAGCAAAGATAATCAAGACAATTTGTCCCTCTGTACTTTCTGACCAAGGCTGGGCAGTCTTGTGAAGTTGAGACTCTTACTCCACTCATCCATCGCTGCAACAAGCTTGTTCTGGTAGGAGATCCTAAACAGCTCCCTCCCACTGTCATTTCTATGGTAAGTTTTTTCATGTTCAGGTTGCTTTAAGGTGGAAGGGGCTTTTTTTGTTTGTTTTCAGGAGGCGGGTGTCTTTCTTGGATTGATATCTCTTATTTGGAGGGAAAGGTAGGGAATGACAGAAAAGAAAACCACTTTTTATGTCTTAATATGTTTTAAAAAAAAAAAAATCTCTAAAAATATCCCTTTGCTCAATGTTGTGTTTCTGTGTCTGCGTGTGGCAGGAGCGTGTAAACATCAGGACCGGAAGCCTGTGGACGGTCAGGCTCTTTCCCATCAGGAAAGGGGGGTGCAGATATTTTAAAGGCTGAATTGGATTTATTTGAATAACACAAATACCAAAACAATAATAAAAGAACTTTAAAAATAAGGAAAAGACTCCCAACCTCCTGATTTTTGTTTAAATATGTGCAAATTTGAGGAAAACACTATAAAAAGAAATTATTTTGGGAGTACATTTCCAATTTTAGAATAGAGCATTCTATCCTACAAGAAAGTGTGTGTACCTCTTGCATGATTTGAAAGCAAAGATGGCGGGAAAAAATGATTAATTGTGAACTCTGCCTGTGGGAAGATAAGCACCTCCAGATTGTGGTTCACTCTACTTTGTTTTCTTTTTAAATCTCACTAAAGATGTCTCCTAGAAATGCACATCAGAATCAGGACTTAGTAGATGTTTGAGATAATCTGAATAGGTGTAGACCATGGTTTTGAAATTTAATAAAATTTTTTACTAATCACATAGATTATTTATACAAATATAGAATAGTGGCTCATAAACAATTCCAGAGAACAGATCGTTTTCAAAATATTTCTGTTGAAGTGCGAAATGCATGCGTGTGATTTTTATTGTTAGTGGTTTTTGACTTGGGAATTATTCAAAATGATAGTGCAGTTCTTTGTATGACATCTGAGCACAGGTGCCTGATCATGCTAGGATATAGCCCAGAAGCACACTCATCGCTGAGTGAAAACCTGTGTCTGTAGGGAAGAACTGCTGCAGGTGACTTTTGTTCTTGGAGAATAATGAAGAGCGAACTCTATACCATATTTCTTCAAATAATGCAATATTTCAAAAATCTACTGATTTAACTTCTTGAAGGGCCTCAGCATGTAGTGAAAAGGGATTGTGAATGGGCCTCAACTTTACTGATTGATAAAAACAGCAAATGAGAAAACTCTATCCATTTTTGCTTTTTTATTATACAAATAAAACAGGCTTATTGAGGAAAATTCAGAAAATAATTACAAAGGTCACTTCTACAACACGCCTTTCTAACCACCTATTTCTAGGGATAATTACTGTGAACAGTTTGATGAGTATTTTAACAGATTTTACTGGGCATATGTGTATATATTTATTCCGGTTTTTCAGTATATATTTATTGAGTGCCAACATAATTCAGGCACTATTTCATGTTTTGGAGTTATGACAGTGAAGAAAATAAACAAAATCACTACCTTAGTGGAGCTTGCATTCTTGGGGATAGCAGACAGTAAATAAGTTAGTGAAATATGCTATGTAGTGATTATAAGGTTTGTATGCATGTATATATATGTGGATTTGGTTTTGTTGAACGGTGACAGAATCGTTCTGTGCAGAATTGGCTTTTCTTAGATCAGGGCCATCCTTCCATGTCAGAAGATATAAATCCACATCATTTTGTAGGATCGACTAAGTTTTTGTCTGGAAGTAGATGTATTATTTTGTATAAGCCCTTTTTCTATTTCCTGAAACAGAAGATTCAAGATGAGGTTTTGGTCTAACTCGAATAGATCAACTTTTAGGGAAGTGGATGAAATTGTCAAATATCTATTAGTAATTATTTAGTTATACAAACCTATTTAAAATCACACTTACAAATAATATGCTAATTAAGAAAATTGCCCTTTTTCCCACTCTCACAGTTTATAAAAACAGGTATGTTCAAGCTTTGCATATACATCTTCAATGCCGGTGTCTTCAGCATCACTCGGGAAGATTCCATCATCTTAGCACACTTTCCAGAGCACATTTTTACTTCTGGATTATTTAAGACATAATCCTTTCTGAATCTTTGAATGATGCTATCATCCAAAAGTATATCCTATGGCACAACTGTGATAACATTAAAACAGTTTTCATTCTTCATTAAGGTCACTGTTTTTCAGATGGCAGCTTATAACCTATTACTTGGTTTGTGAACTCAATTTAGTATGGATTTGAGCATCCCTAATCTGAAAATTTGAAATACTCCAAAATCCAAAACTTCTTGAGTGCCAACGTGATATTCAAAGGAAATGCTCATTGGAGCATTTCAGGTTTCAGATTTTCAGATTAGGGATGCTCATACTCTAAGTCTGGAGTGTGTCTCCTCCACTGGAATCTGAGTTCTGTGAGATTTGATCTTACTCACTGTAGCAATCTCAGCATTCCACATTGTAGGTGCTCAGTACTTACGAGATGAATGGATGAAGAACTTGGTCTTCAAAAGGCAGTTTACAATGGCAGTCAATACTTCTTTTTGTGAGGGCATACCCCAGAAACAATTGTTAAAATCTTTGTTATGTTTCTTTGCTTCCTATATTAGTGATTCCTTTGGTTGGCATCTGTTAGCATCAGAATAGCATTGGTTGTAGCCATTCCAAAGATTACATCTTTCATAAGCAGTGTGTGGGTATTCTAAATAAAAAGAAAATACCTCAACTTACTATATTCAATAATCATGGCTTTTTGAGAATCAGGGTCACAAACCTGTCCTTTCTCTGAATCTGTGGTTGTTGGTAATCTTATGCCACCTGAACCTTGGCCATGTACATGTTAAGCTCAGTAATTGTATTTCTAACAATGGGAAAAGTATAAATGAATTTTTGGAAATTATTGTCTTATTTTTCCCCTCTCAGAAAGCACAGGAATATGGCTACGACCAATCAATGATGGCTCGCTTCTACAAACTGCTGGAAGAGAACGTAGAACACAACACAATCGGCAGACTACCTATTGTACAGCTTACTATTCAGTACAGGATGCATCCAGACATATGTCTCTTCCCTTCTAATTATATTTATAACAGAAGCTTGAAAACAAATAGGTGGGTTCCCTTCGATTGCTTGTGAGCTTATTTTATTTGTAGCTATTTAGGAAGAATAGATACTTTAGTTTTTTTAATGAAAGCCATCGTGCTGATTACAGCCAATACAGATTAAAAAAGGGAAAAAAATCACCCATATTTATACTACCCAGAAATAATCACTGGTAACATTTTGGTATATCTACTTCCAGTCCTTTTTATTATGCATATCCCCCACCCCTTTTTTTTTTTTTTACTTTTTTTCTTTGTAAAATGTTTGGAAAAAAGTTGGACCATATTCTACAATAATGTTTTATGGTATGCTTTTTTTCAATTATTATGAGTAACTTTCCAATCATAATTGCTTTGTTTTTTGAGACTGAGTTTTAATCTTGTTGCCTTGGCTAGAGTACAGTAGTGTCATCGTAGCTCACAGCAGCCTCCAACTCCTGGGCTCACATGATCCTGCCTCAGCCTCTCGAGTTAGCTGGGACTGCAGGCGCGTGCCACCATGTCTGGCTAAGTTTTTTCTGTTTGTTTTGGTTTTTTTTTTTTTTGTGAGACAGGATCTCGCTCTTCCTCAGGCTTGTCTCAAACTCCTGAGCTCAAGCAATCCTCCAGCCTTGGCCTCCCAGAGTGCTAGGATTACAGGCATGAGCCACCGCACCCTGCCATAATTGTTATATTTTAATGACATATTTCTCCCTAGCAGTAGAATAGAAATAAAATCCATCTTGTACCTCTCACAGATACACATCTATAAAAGAAGTTCCCTCCCTCACATGGAAAAATGGTAGTAATAATAATAAAAGATTTTCTTATAACACAGCTTACATTCTGAATGGTGGCTGCTTTTTTATAGACAGACAGAAACCTATCGATGTTCATCAGACTGGCCGTTTCAACCTTACCTTGTGTTTGATGTCGGAGATGGTTCAGAAAGACGGGATAATGAGTATGTTCTCTTCTTGCTTTGGTCCCCACTGATGATCCCCAACTTGTTGCATTATTTTTGTCCAGATTTATATTAAAACATTTTCCACACACATCTCTCTGCCCAGTGCCAGGGTCCAGTCATTTTCACTCAGCTATGTTGATAGCTTCTCCTTTTTTCTGTATATTGGGGATAATATTACTTAACATGAGGTAAATAAGCACTTGAGTAGGTTCATGTTGAGATCACAGCAGCAAGTGAAACAACAGATGTGGCCCCATTGCAAGATTATTGTGGTCTAATGGGGAGGCAGACCTTAACTAGGTAATTCCCTAGGTAAGCAGTTGCACCAGTTGGGTTAAGGATAAGTATGGATTCAGTTGAATTAAGGTGTGAATGGGAGTAAGGAAGTAGAGACAGAGGTTGGACAGTATCAGAGTTGTGAATAAGGGAGTGTGTTCAGGTGGTCTATAAATGACAGCAAGAAGGAATTGTGTTGCTGGATAGCAGCAATGTCAGAAGAAGCAGGGATTCTTGTGAGAGTAGAGGAGTGATAGTCTGGAGGCAGCATTTGTTAGCACCAGTACAAACCCTGCCTCTCTCTCGTAAAGTGTGAGGACATACAAATTCCATGTCCTTGTCACGAGAGGGTTGCAGAGCAAGTGGTGTCCTCAGGTGAGAATCAGATATTATTTAAGATATACAGGTTGGGGGAAGTAACATTCATTGCAGATGTTAAAAATACAGAGGCGGAGTTGGCCATGGGATTGCAGTGCTGAAAGGATTGCAGTGTAAAGGTTTTAATGGGGTCTATTGGAGGAGAGCAAAGCATTGAGAGTTGAGCCCCAGAGCATTACGAGGATGGAAAGTCATGAGAGAAATGCTGACCACAGAGGCGAATGCTGACCTGAGCAGCAACCAAGGAAAATGAAGAGATAACTCGCTGTCTATATACTAAGTCTCCAAGTTAGGATACTGGGTATTTAAGGCTCCTAAAGTGAGATGGGCAAGGCAGCCTCAGGAATAAAGGTGTAGGTGCAGTCCGTCCCCTGGTGTTGGTACATGTTGGATCTGGTTTGGAAATGAAGGAATACATGGTTCAGGGATAGGTTGGGAGTGCAGGATATGAGGCCAGTGAGGACAACAGTGAGAACGTGAGCCTGCTGCGGGGCCCCATGTTGTTCAACGCTGGGGGCCACATCATTCACACTCAGTCTGTGTGGATATGACATCTCCGCCGTGTGGTGTGCAGCCTGCATGGCCAGTGGTGGGGAATTAAGGAAGAAATATATCTAAAGCATTTTCTCAGTAAATCTAAGTAAGCATTTTCTAAGATAGTAAATCTTTAATTCATGTTATCTATTTATTGTTCAAATCTTCATTCTTAAAGTGTTCCTTACTGTTGGCTATCTATCGCTGTTTTAACAGATGAAGAAATTGGTTCCTAAACTTCAGTTGATTCAAAATTCTTCTTTCTCTACAACTTTATGTTTCACTGGGCAGTTATTTTTATAGTTATTCATATGTACAATATTAATGTTCATAACAGCCTCTTTGAGTCACTGTTGGCTGAATAAAAGATGAAAGCTCTCTGCCTGCTCTTTACTGTAATGGGAAACAAATGAAATAGAACTTAAGTTAGCACTTGCACTGCTGTTAGTTTTGATGTGTTGTGTTTTCTTTTTCCATCTTATTTAGCTCATATGTAAATGTTCAAGAAATAAAACTGGTGATGGAAATAATTAAGCTTATTAAAGACAAAAGAAAGGATGTTACTTTTCGAAACATTGGCATAATAACCCATTACAAGGCCCAGAAGACAATGATTCAGAAGGATTTGGACAAAGAGTTTGATAGAAAAGGGTGAGGTATTTTTATAAATATTTCCAATTTTCCTATTAAATTATTAGAGAGGGGATAGAAGGAAAAAAAGAAAAGGAAACTTAACTCCAGGGAGTGATCTCACACCATGGAAAGTGGTGATAGACCACAAGGAGACAGGGATGCTGGCTTTCATAGACTCGTGCTGTGTAGGTACACTTGTGGTCCCTGTAGACAGGGTACCTACTGGCAGTTGGAATGTCAACGTTGTATTTGTCAACATTGGAATTAACTGAGAAACTTTCCAGGTCTTTTTCCCTGTAGCTCTATGACTTGTTATTCTAAATTCTTTTTTTTTCTTTCTTTCTTTTTTTTTTTTTTTTTTTTGTTGACGGAGTCTCACTCTGTCACCTGGGCTAGAATGGAGTGGCCTCAGCCTAGCTCACGGCAACCTCAAACTCCCGGGCTCAACAATTCTCCTGCCTCAGCCTCCTGGGATTATAGGCGCACGCCACAATGCCTGGCTAAATTTTTCTGTTTTTGATAGAGATGGAGTCTCGCTCTTGCTCAGGCTGGTCTCAAACTCCTGAGCTCAAGGGTTCCTCCTGCCTCAGCCTCCCAGAGTGCTAGGATTACAGGCGCGAGACACTGTGCCCAGCCTTCTAAATTCTAATTTTAGCCAGACTAGAAGTCACATTTCACTTTGAATAAATTATTTAACCGTTTTATTGCCTTTTTATACAGAGTGAAGATCATGTTTTTGTCTCCTTAACAATAAAATTAATGAATAAATATTGGAAATCCATTACTTCAAAAGTTTCTTAATTTGGAAACACACAGACTACCAAAATTCACTCTAGAAAAAAAATTGAAAATCAGACCTGTATTACAAGTAAAGAGATATAATTAGTGATGAAACATCTCCCAAGAATGAAAAGCCTAGGACTAGGCTTCATTGGTGAACTCTACCAAATATTAAAACAAGAATTAACACCAGTCCTTCTTTCACTCTTCCAAAAAATAGAAGTATACTTTCAAACTGATTTTATGAGGCCAGTATTATACCAAAGCTAGAGAAAGACATCACAAAAAAACCACTAATTTCAGGAAAGATGTTTGAAATTCTTGCTACTTCTATTGAGCATGATCCTAGAGGTTCTAGCCAAAGCCATAAAGTAAAGAAAGAAATAAAAGGCATGCTCATTGTAAAAGAAAGAAGTAAAACTGTTTTCGTAGATGACATGATCTTATAGAAACCCTAACAAATTTATACAAAGAAACTCTTAGAGCTAATAAACAGGTACAGCAAAGTTGCATGATACAAGATCAGTGTATAAAGATCTATTAACATTTTTATACACTAGCAGTGAATAATCTGAAGAGGAAGTTAAAACAATTCCATTTACAATAGCATCAGAAAGAATCAAATGCTTGGAAATAAATATAACCAAAGCAGTTTAAGACTTGTACACTAAAAACTGCAAAACATTGTTGAAAGAAATTAACACCTAAATAAATGGAAAGAAATCCTGTGTTCATGGATTGGAAGACTCAGTATTGTTAAGGTGGCAGTACTCCCCTAATTGATGTGCAGATTCAGTGCAGTCTCTATCAAAAATTCCAGCTGCCTTTTTTACAGAAATAGTCAAGCACAGATGTAAATCTTCCTGGACTCAGATTAGGCAGCAGTTTCATAGACAACATCAAAGTGCAGGTAACCAAAGGAAAAAATAGATAAATTGGACTTCGTAAAAATTAAAAGCTTTTGTTTGTCAAAAGAATGAAAAGACCACCCACAGAATGGGAGAAAATACCTGCAAATCATATATTACTATCTGAGTCTCCTATCCAGAAAATACAAGGAACTCTTACAACTCAATAATAAAAAGATAAATAACTTTGTAAATGAGCAAAGGCTCTTAATAAATGTTCCTCATACAGGTGTGCTGATAAGCACATGAAAAAATGTTCATCCTCATTTGTCATTTGGAAAATGGAAATAAAAACCATGGGACTCCACTTCACACCCACAAAGATGGCTACACAGTGTGAGTGGAGGGTGAGGTGGAGAAAAGAAAAGATGGTTATATAGGTTGAGTATCCCTTATCTGAAATGCTTGGGACCAGAAGTGTTTTGGATTTTGGATTTTTTTCAGATTTTGCAATATTTGCATTATACATGTAACCAGTTGAGCATTCTGTTTCTTCTGTGCATCATGTTGGCACTCAAAAAGCTTTGGATTTTGGAGCATTTTGGATTTCAGTTTTCACATTTGGGATGCTCAACTTTTATTAAGAAGAACAGACAATAACAAATGTTGGGGAAAATGTTGAGAAATTGAAACACAATTTCCATTTTCTCACAATGCTGGTAAAAATGTAAAATGGTGAATCACTGTAGAAGACAGTTTGATGATTCCTCAGAAAGTTAAATATAGAATTACCGTATGACCCAGCAGTGCCACTGCTAGATATACACCCAAAAGAATGTCCACACAAAAACTTAAACACGTGGTCATAGCAGTATTAGTCATAAGAGCCATAAAGTGGAAGTGATCCAAATGAATATTCATCAGTTGTGAATGGATAAAGTATGGTATGTCTGTACATTGAAATACTAAGTCAAAAAAGGAATGAAATACTGTTAGATGCTACAGCATAGATGAATCTTGGAAATGTTATGCTAAGGGAAAGGAGCCAGTCATGAAGAGCTGTATTTTATGATTCCATTTATATGAAATTTGTAGTATAGGAAAGTCTGTAGAGACAAGAAGTAAATTAGTGGTTGCCAGGGCGTGGGGAGAGGGGAAAATTGATGCTAACTGCTAAGATACCATTTTAAAAATCTCTTTAAGATACTATATAAATATATACATTTAGCATTTACCTTTTTCCAGTAAACATGTTTCTCTTTTTAAAATAGACCAGCGGAAGTAGATACTGTGGATGCTTTCCAGGGTCGTCAGAAGGATTGTGTTATTGTTACCTGCGTTAGAGCAAATGCCATGCAAGGCTCAATTGGGTGAGGAACTGTAATTGTTTCTTTCTAAGTTGTGAAATAGATCCACTGTTAGGTCTGCTTTTCTTGGTGTCTTGTGTATTAACCTGTTCCATAGTGTGAAACTGTTCTTTTATTTAATAAGAGTGAAATAAATGGATTAAGTATACTTTTCAGGGGCATGTTACTGTCACATGGTATGTGTCATAGAGTGTGGTTTTTCCTCTTCCGTTTTCCTGCTCTGAGTTTGTTAACCATAACTACTGTCTGCTTACATAAGGTGCTAATGAAACTTTGTGACAGAATACGCCCCTGAGTCTCTGGCCCAGGACTCTAATATGATTATTTGTTCCTGCCATGATATTTACAAGGGTAAATTTATATAATTGTTCTTAAAGAAAATAGTAATTTAAGTGATCTCTGCCCCTCCCTAGGATGAGCTACATATACAAATAGAAGGCAGTTATCTCAGGGCCGTTTTATAAATAGTTCATTCTTTCCCGACTAATCTGAAATTTCACCTTTTCTGATTTATTGAAGTATTTATCTGATGTTTGTATATTTCTGCACTAGTTCTACAATATTTTAACAATCTAAATAATTTCAATTTAAGAATAAGTAATTGAGCTAGTATGTTTTTAGGAAATTTTTAAGGCTTAAAGATTATGCTGTTAAAATTTCCAGTATCTTATCCAAGTCAAAATAGGAAATTGGTAAACTTTGAAGGAAAGCAATGGGGATCTGGCTTGTTGACTGTCTTTAATGGAAATTGCATCTGTAGTCAGTATTCTGTGTTGGGACAGAGTATGAAAGCACTGTGACTTTTTACACTCCTAGTGGAAGGAGCACTAGAAAAGCTGTCTGATGTACTTGCTGCCTGTGTCTCACACGGATATGTTACGTTATTCTATAGAAAGAAGTAACTTTTTTTATTACTTAGATTCCTGGCAAGTTTGCAGAGGTTGAATGTCACCATTACTCGAGCCAAGTACAGCCTCTTCATCCTTGGACATTTAAGGACCCTGATGGTAGGTACCAGAGAGCACTTGTAAGGACCAGACAGCTCAAAAGTTTGCCCGTTGTTACCATTATTAGATGGAGTTTTTGTTTTTATTTTCCATCAAAGTGGAAATTATTTCTGGGTTACAAAGTAATGGTTATTATGTCTTCCAGCAACTTCTTCCTTAGTGCTTTTGTGTACCCATAAACCATTCACCCTTTTTCAGCCCAATCATCTATAGGCTCTCAAGGTGACCTTTAAAAAAAAAATTAACTACATCATAGGATCTTGAGAATTTACATTAAACCCACAAATGTAAGGTGCTAGAACAGTGCTTGGCACTTAGTAAACAGTAGATGTGGCTGTTACTGGCCCAGCTTAATGCCGGAGAGAGTTTGCAGGAATCTGCAAACTGATCTGCTCTGATCTGCTTTTCTGTTGGCACCAGGAGCAATACTGCTTCCTCCGTTTCACTTTGGTTGTTAGCGCCTCCTGAGCTCCTCCGCCAGGACAGGTGCTCCTCTAGAAGAAGTGTGTGGGTTTACATCTTGAGTGGATAAATGGTACAACTTAATTTAGTGATATCACAGCTACATATAGTACATATTTGCTGTTTGTCGCAGGGGTAATAACTTCAGTTTTTCTCATTTCTCGAGGCACTAACTTGGTAGAATTTTTTCCCCTCATTTTGGTTAGTCCCACCAGAGGGCATTCAGGTACACATTCTTTCTCATTTAACTCTTCTCTTACCTAGATCTGTGGTCTTGAACTTTTGTTGTTTGTGTACCCCCTTGAAGGATTTTTAAAAATTTTTCATTTTATGTACCCTCTATTTTTAAGTTGATACTAAAAAATTTTTATCCTAAGTATAAATACTGCTAAAGATTGTGTTTTTAATGTATTATAAATGTTGACATTTTAAAATAAAATGATTAAAAACAAAACCATTCCATCACTCTTAAATGTATCCAGTGGTGTAGAAAGATAGCAATATTATTCCTTCCTCTCTTTGAGATTATATTTCCAGTCCTACTTGGTTTAGGATAAAATTCAGTGGAGTAATCTATTTTTATAATTAAAGGCCTTTCTATTAATCTCACTGTTAATACTTCTCTGCCACAAAAAAACTTACATATAAATTGAAAGTTTAAAAAGTTGTTTTTCATAACTCTTTGAAGGGTGCATGCAGCCCATCAGTACTTTTTTTGCAACTTCCAGTGAGTCTATAGTTATCTCAAAATAAAGGTTTTTTTTTGTTGTTGTTGTTGTTTTATTAGAGAAATGAAATACTGTTAAGAAATGAATCCTTAGCCGAGCATAGTGGCTCATGCAGAATCCAGCACTTTGGGAGTCCAAGACAGAAAGATCGCTTGAGGCCAGGAGTTTAAGACCAGCCTGGGACCCTTTCTCTATAAGAAAATAAAAGTGAAAGTATTAGCTGGGCATCGTGGCATGTGCCTGTAGTCCCAGCTACTTCAGGAAGCTGAGGCAGGAAGATCGCTTCTTGAGCCCAGGAGTTTGAGGTTGCAGTGAGCTATGATGATACCACTGCACTCCAGCCTGGGCAACAGAGCAAGACCCTGTTTCAACAGAAAGAAATGGTTTCTTGTCCATTGAATAACCTATTACAATTATTTGTACAGATGAGCAAAACAAGTACGTTACAAATTTTGGTAGTGTTTAAACCTTAAAAATAAAATGTTGTTAGAGATACTGCTAATCAAGTGATGCCTTGATTAAAGGAGCCTTCATGGGCACTTCTGTTTTTAACCGGCCCCCCCCCACCCCTCCGCCCTTAAAAATTTGGCATCTGGGAGTGTTGATGTGTCCTGGCAGTTCACCCTATGGTAATTTGGGGTAGCTGAGGGTTACCATGATTTGAAGGGGAGGGGTAAAGGAGGCAGGACAGCCCAAGGAGGACGTGGGAAGCTGGGGTTTGGAAATCGATTACCATAAAACTTTTTCACATCCTCCTTAGTCTTTGGACCATGGTCACACTTGCAGACCACTGACCACTAGCTGAAGGCACAGACATTGTCTTCACTCTAGAAAGGCCGTGCTACAAAAAGAGACAGACTAGAATATAAAAATTCCCAATTTATCTTCTGGGCTTCTGAACTCACTTTTTTTGTCCTTGGGCTTTTCTTTTTCTTTTTCTTTTTTTTTTTTTTCCTTGTAATTCTTTAGCCCACTTTCTCTTATAGAAATGGAATCAATCATTAAAGCACTTGGTTTCTTCTGAGAAACCAAAACTAATAGTCACTTCTCGGCTGTTTTTGTGATCTTAGGATTGTATTAAATGCTGAGTTTAGGTGTAATAGCTTAGCAAAAATAGCAGGGCCATCTGCTTCACATATATGTTTCAGCCACAGGCTAAAGAATCTTTAGAGGTCTCCTGAGTGACAAAGAGAACTGAACACAGAGCCTGATCCTGCCTACGTGGGCCTATCTGGAATATGCCAGTTACTGTGCCTAGCATCTTATTCTTTTCACATGACTTCCTCTGAACTTTGCAAAAACCGTGTAAAATCAGCATTATTACCATAGTTTATCAAACCCAAGAAGCCATTAATTGTAATATGCATCACTGTTTTTTGTATTACTATTAAACTATGCCATAGTGCTTTATTTTCACTTAGAATTTTATTTTATATTTGTTGAAAGGACTATTTTAGGACTTTAGATAGATTTTTATCATATTCTTCTGCATACATAAGAGAAAATACAAATAAAATGAATAGAAAGGACTATTTTAGGACTCTAGATAGATTTTTATCCTATTCTTCTGCATACCTAGGAGAAAATACAAATAAAATGAATAGGTTAAGATAGTCCAAAAAGTATTTCACTTTCAGAAAATAGCACTAATTAATCATTTCCGAATTTACAGTCATCAGAGTCCTCATTCATCCCCAGTACAATCAAAAAGTTGACAATTCAGCATTTCCTAAGAGTGCTCCACCATTGTCTCCAGGATTTTCTCAGAGCCCCTGATCTCCATAAGTTTTAATGCTGATACTTTCTTGTCTTATCAGAACGTATCTGTGGAAGGTTTTCGGGCATGATCTTTAAATGGTTTATTGATTCAGAGTCAGGGGTTATAGTTGCCTAGTCATGAATTACCCCAGAATAAGAACATGGAAACTGTTACCTGGCCAAGAGGCATCCCAAAGTCAGAAATGGTAAAATGTGAAAACAATGTGCATTTTAGTATCAAGTAAATAAAATATTATTCCTATTTTACAGATGAGACAGGCTCAGAGAGGTCAAGTAACTTGACCCAAGTCATGCAACAAGTAAATACTGTCTGTGCAGCCTCACTGCTCCCCTAACCCACCTTTGTGAATAGTGCAGGAGCCTACATGAGGGTAGCTATCCTTTTTCTTCTTTTTCCTTCAATCTTTTTCTTTCTTTCTTTTTTGCTCACTCTTCTTTCTAAAGACCCAAGTTCTCATGGTTGTAAAGCAGCAAATTACTGCTGAAGAAACTCTAGAGGGAAGAGAGGAGAGATGCATGCAGCTGGGTATTTTTTTCCTCCCTTAGATGTCCTTTTTGTATCTAAACTCAGAGCTCTAGAAAAGAGGCCGAAAGTGGGATGATGCATTTGGAATCACAGTGGATTAAGACATTTATCCCCTCTGGGGTTTGGGAGGCCCGTGGGAATACAGTGAAAGCCATAGGCCTTGTTCTAGAACAATCACAAAAGTTTGCTTTCTGAAACCAGGCCTTCCTATGTCAGAATGTTAGCCCTGCCAAGAGGCAAGCAGTACTCTAGATGAGAACTGTCCAGAGGAACTTTCTGTGATGATGGAATGTTCTGTGTCTGCCCTGTTCAATACAGTAACCATTAGTCGTGTGTGGCCATTGTGCACTTGCAATGGGGCTGATGCAGTGGAGGACCTGAATTGTTGATTTTATTTCATTTTAATTAATTTAAATAGCTACGTGAAGCTTCTGGGAACTGGTACATATCTGTATGACAGCTTAATAGCGTGTAGCATGAGTAACAATGATAAAAATGGTTGAAGTTCTTTCTTATAGGTGATGACCGGTGCTATTTTTTATTAATGTGGCTCTATCATTCTGTATTCGAACTTATTTTTTCCTTTCAGCCTTGTCTGATGAGTAATGGATTCTTGAGAATCTATCCATGCATGTATACATATTATTTGTTCAGAAATGAAAGTTGGAACCCTGTGCTTCCCAGGCATTGTTTTTTGGGATATAACTCTCTCTTCCTTATTGTTTCAAGGAAAATCAGCATTGGAATCACCTGATTCAGGACGCTCAGAAGCGTGGTGCCATTATTAAGACCTGCGACAAAAACTATAGACATGATGCAATGAAAATTCTGAAACTCAAGCCTGTACTACAGAGAAGTCTGACTCACCCCCCTACCATAGCCCCAGAGGTGTCCAGACCCCAGGGTGGCTTGCCCAGCAACAAGCTAGACAGTGGATTTGCAAAAACATCTTTTGTTTCTCCTCTATACCACACACCTCCTGACTGCAGTGAAGCTGCTGTTACTTCAAAGGACCCTGAAAGGTCGCCTGTTCAGGACTTACTTCGGGACCCACGACTGCTCAGGAGGATGGGTGCTGATGCCAATGGAAAATTCCTAAGGGATCCACAATCCTTGAGCCCCCAGCATTCTGGAGCAACACCTCCTGCGGGGGAGCCAAGCTTTCCTGTCCCTCAGCAGGATCTGGGTAGTGTTGTGCAGCAGTCCGCGGTGACTGCTCCGAGCACCCACAAGCCTCACGTGCCGTGTGAACCTCCAGCTGCCAGTGTTGATGCTTCCAGTAGTAAGAGAAAGTGTAGTGACCTGGAAGAGGGGCTCAGTCACAGGAGAGAGACCAGGACTCTCAGTGAAGGGGAGCAGGAGAAGCATGGTTCTGTGCCCCATCACGCCGACAGGAACTCTGGCTGGGACAAGAAGAGACTAGAGAGGGAGGAGGACGGCAGTTCTAAGAAAAGAAAACTTTCATAGTAAAGCCAAATCTTTGTAAACTTACAATGACCTGCTAATAGGACCATCCTGATAAGATTATTTTTTCCTTTAAGGAGTTTGTGTGCTGTTGGAAAACATGGAAAATGCATCCTAACACCTGAGCCTCTGGTCACCTTCAGTACTTTTTTGTCAGATGCAAAAGCTTTCAGAGAACATTTGTGTATCAATAATAACGTCCTTGAAGTTGGAGAGGCAAAATGTTGATTTCTTGTTCTTCTATAGAAAAGGAGGTTAGACTGGAGTGAATGTTGTAAAAGTTGAAATGTATATTTGTATAGCAAATAACAAAATCCTTTTAAAATTTAATCTAGTAGGCCACTTTTCTTTCCCATGCTTAAAATGTTAATCATTTTCAACAGAAAAAAAAACATATTTTAAAAAGGCAGGAGGAGGGGAGGTCCTTTCAACCATTGTATGGCAAGACAGATTTCTTTTACAGCCTAGCTGAGTTAGTGCTAGTGGGTCAGATGTCTTAAGAAAGAAAAAAAAACTGGAGTTGCCAGTCACCCGGGGGAAACTTTGGGAAGAACAGTTAATGAAGTTCTGCTGATGTACATTTTTAGATGATGCACTTTGGCATAGAATATCATATTTTTGTGATGAGTATATTTACCTATTTTAGTATACACATGGTTCCCTAGCTAAAATTCTTACTCTTCTTGAAATAGAAGAATATGAAATGAAAGAGTAATGCTTGAACTATCATTCAGATGTCCCCGGCATATTGTGAGCTTCGTGTGACTGGTGAGTTACAGACATGTAGTTGCCAGGTGCTAGATGAGTGCGAGGTTGGCTTCAGAAGACTCACCTCAGTTCACAGATTGCCAGAAAAACTAGTTTTCAGGAGAGCTTGGGAAGTTGTATGTTAAACACTTATTTCCTAAGGGATTCTGATCACCAGGCAGCTTGGGAACCACTGGGGCAGGCCAAATAGAGTATTTCAAGCAGGAAAGAAACACCCATTTTCAAAATGGTTGGTAGCGAAGAGGAGTTTGGAACTAAGAACAGAGTAGAGTGGTGGGTAGATTTCCTGTGATCTTCAGAAATCATCTGACTGATGCAGATACACTGGTGTTGTAGAATATCAGTGGGTGTTTTCAGCTGCTGTTAGAGGTGATTATACTTATGTGCAAGAAAAGTGGCCATGGGACAAGGAAGGGGCTGCCTGATTTTGTCTGGTTTTCCAAACATCCACAGAGTGGATTTGGAGTATCCTAAACATGTGAATGTACAGTTGACAGCTATAGTAACTAGTGGTTTATAATGCATGCTGTGCAGCCTATTAGCTAGTTGGGGCAGGAAAATCCCTGAAGATTAATATGCACTATTTTGGTATGTTCTGTGTCTTCTGCTTTTTAAGCAAAAAGTTTTGTGTTAGAAATTCTACTGAAGCAGGTCATAAAGAGCTTTAACAAAACAACTTTTGGTTGCCAGAAGTTTAAACATTGTATTCATTGCCTACCTGTGCCTCTCCCACTGGTGTCCAGACATCTGACTAATGTCGACTGAACACTCCTGAAACTCAGGGAGCAGGTGCCTTCTTAGAGTGCTTTGTCCCCACAGAGTCAGACTCTGCTTCCTACTGTGGGTGGAGAGAGTTTGTCCTTGGCCATGCAGTGTAAGAAAGTGCAGGGTGGGGGTCGAGGGTGAACCCCCACTCTGTCTGGGTCAAGGGCTCTGTAAGCCTCTTCCATGTGCCTTTGGCAAAAAATCTTGTTGTTACTTTAAGTTTACTTCCCTATTATTATCTTGGTAAAGTGCTCAGTTTAGTAGAGACTTGTGGTGACCACTTAAGGAATCTAAAACTCTTAAGCTTCTAAAGAAGGCATGACAAAAACAGCTGGGGTCAGGACTTCTCCCACTCTGCTCATATTAACACATGAATTAAGAAATCAGTTTTCCCAGAAATGCGTATTTTGCTGCCACACACACTGAACAGTATTATTTCCGGTTAAGTCTGGTGCCTGTTGCACATTGTGTCCACCTGTTGGCTCACCACTCACTAGATGGGAATACGCAAGGATAGGAGAACCACATCATCCTTCCCAACAGACCAGCCTGTGTCCTGTGACGGTCTCCCAGCAGAATGTAAACTTTGAAACTTTGTTACTGTGGTTGGTAAAAGTATTTGCAAGAAGCATTTCATGTGTATACTGTGGCCTTTCTTGATGTGGCTGTCATAGCCACGTTGTTGAATGGTGGTTAATCTTTATGCAAGGTGAAAAGTACGGCTCTTGCTTTGTCCTTGCCATGGCATTAAAAGAAAGTGTGCCCTCTCTTCTTTCACTATTAGTTATTTCAACATGAATATATACTACTTAAAAGCTTGTTTTGCTTCTTTGTGTATAACCTGCCTTGAATTTATTGTACAGTTTGTTTAGTTATATGTTTTCGTGAGTTATCAGGAGCAAATTTGATAAGTACATGTGAATAACCTCCTGTAAAGAATTTTATAACAAAAATGTACTAAACTGTTTTCTAAAATTAGTTGTACAGATTAACAATTTATTGCTGTAGCTTTGACTCTGTGCTGTGAATTCATAGCTGGGATTTGGCAAACAATAGCCCTGTTTTTGTTAAAACCTAAATTTTAAGAGTAAATGGCAGAATTAAAAGCAGAAACAAGAAAATCAACATGGGTTAGAAGTTACATATTATTGAATTAAGGTACAAGGCACTAACAGGTAATCCATTTAGTCTGCCATTGATTTGCATTATGCTGAAATTATTTGGTAGGGATTTGTGTAATTCAGATGTAAAAAGTTTATAGTCCCAGCTACCCAGGAGGCTGAGGTGGGAAGATAGCTTGAGCCCAGGAGTTTGAGGTTGAGTGAGCTGTGATCGTGCTGCTGCACTCCAGCCTGGGTGACAGAGTGGGACCCCATCTCTAAAAGAAAAAAAAGTGGATTATCCAGCCCTCACCCGAGCCGGCTCTCCTTGCTCCCCAGCTCCTTTTAGAATCTTCTCCATGAGGTGTCAAGGTGCGTGGTGGTATTCGGTTCTGTACGGAAGTGTGGGCCTGCGGGAAGACGCGCTCACCATCAGGCTGGGCATGAGGAGCGGGAGAGATGGGAGGAGCAATCGGACGGTAAGCCATGAAAGGAGCTCCCGGAGGCACTGGTGGAGGGGCAGGGTATAAATGTTCAAGTCAGGGGTAATTGCTGATGGTTACAGAAGTGGAACACGTTTTATAAAAGCAGTAATTTCAGGAGATGTAGTCAGACTTTACCACACTCGTGCCTGTTAAAAGGCACTTGAACCTCACTCAGCCTCGGTGTCTAATTCTGCACCCGGTGTGTGTGCACACAGCCCTCTTGGACCGCTTTCCGCATTTGGTACGCGTGCACAGATTACCAGGGAGGGTAAAATGGCGTGTTTGGGAGTCATGGGGAGTAATTTGCCAAATGGCCTGACGAGAGGTGAGTGGTGTGATGGTCATTTGTGGAATTTGTTTCTGCAGCAGATGTAGCAAATGATTTTTAAAGTCACCAGACTCTCTCTCTCCTGAGCGATCCACCCCCACAATCACCCCCACCTCCTGGGTTTCGCTATTCATTGTTTGAGGAATAAATAATTCAGGGAGGAAACTAAAATTTAGCTTCAGATTAAATAGAATTTATAGTGTTGTGCGGCACCACAAAGGCAGTTTCTATACACAAGGGATCCCTCCGTAACTCTCGAAAGACCTGAGTTACTGTCACCCCACCCTGCCGTACAGAAGGCATTTGCCTAGTCAGATGGTGTAAATGGCACCCATAGACGGGATGTCTGAAATCACAGGCAGAGACCTCCCTTGTGCTGCTGCTGTTCCTCACAGCTCAAGCTCTGCTGTGCGGGTAGACAGTCGCCTGGGTGTTCCGGCAGCATTGCTGCAAGTGGAGTTGTTAGCTTTCAGCTTTAGGGATGGACTTTGGAATCACCTAGAGAGCTTTTAAAAAATTCTGATACCTGGGCTCCACCCCGTGACTTCTGATTTAATCATTTTGGGGTGCAATCTTTGCCCTTTCTAAAACTCTTAAGTTTAAAAAAAAAAAAAAAAATACTCCCAGGTGATTCCATTGAGCAGCAGCACTGGGGCCTGGCTCCTGCGGGCTCAGGAGGAAAGAGGAGGAGCCCTGGGAGCCCACGGGCCGTGTGTACCTTCCTCAGTACGCCTCTCTGGTGCCGTGGACGAGGCCTTCAGCACAGTGGACAGGAGAAGGAAAACTGGAAACAGCTTGGTTGACTCCTGATGCCATCAGAAGGGAGGAGATGGAAGGCTCCCCAAGTCTAGGAACATCTGGCATGAATCAGTGTGGCCAAGGCCTCCAAAAGGCAACAGGTCCGACCGAGGGGTGTGCTGTGGCCCCCAGCACAGGGAATACAGTGCCAGGGCTCTGAGTTTATTCTAAGGAATACAGGGTACGTGTGCCGAGTGCTTGGGGTCCCCTGGGCATCTGTACTCCTGTACGTTATCTCTGAGTTCTCCCCCCAGTTCATGGTGTACAGACTGTCATTATTCTCATTGCACAGATTTTAAAACAGTCACATGGGTGCAATGGCTTTCCTGGGGTGATAGAGCTAAGAAGTAGCAAGTCTACAGTTCCAACTCAGTTCCTGTGACCCAAAACCCTTGCTTACAACCACTACAGTAGGCACCCGAGCAGGACTGAATGCCACGCTGGCCAAACCGCTGCAGAAACAGGCCTGGGGAAGGAGTTGCGTCGCCTGGAAAGGATCCAGAGGTTGTCGTTGCTCTGCCGTTGGTGTCGCCGTGTGGGATTTGCAGCCTCCGTGGGTTTCACTTACTTTGCCTGAAGACAATAGTTGGGATTTGAGTTCTCTTCTGATGCTTTTTACCGGTAAGTTCTAAAATTCCAGGCCTGGATCTCTGAGTTCTGGAGAGGAAGCGGTGAGACGAGTGGTGGGTTTGAAATTTGTCGACCGGGGCAGGCTGAATTCCCAGGATCCCTTGTGTGTTTCCCTTTAACTCTGTGAGATTTGGAGCCAGACATGAAGCAGCAGCCCTATCGTTCTTAGTCTCAGCAGGCTGCCGCAGGGGTGGCAGATGCTGTTGTAACTCACACCTTTTGACACTTATCTACTGGCCTGTTGTATGGGGCAGCAGCCCCACCTGCAGCCAGGTCTCCTTCCCTTCCTCTTCAGCTTCTCCAGTTCCTGCCAGGTGGGTATTTGCTGCCCAGGTCTGTGCCCCCCAGCAACAAGCCTGGCCAGATCACAGCGGGCCTGGGGGGCCTTTGCTGGGAATGGGACACCTCTGTAGTCATCTGCGCCTGTGAGAAGGGCATTAGGACCTCCTTTCCCAGGACCTCCATTCCCTGGTCCCCAATTATCTTGATCACACCCACCCCTCCAGTCCTGTGAGTCTCCCTCTGCCCTGGGCCGCACTTCCCCAACCTAAACCCCTTATGGGCAGGAGGGAAAAGGACATAGCCAGGCTGCCGGAGGAGCAGGCAGAGAGGGTTTCCATGGCCTGATGGGTCAGGGGACTGGGGTTTGGCCAGGTGAGGTGGGCGGGGTGGGCAGGGCCTGCAGGAGTCTTCGTGGTCCTTCTTTGTTGGCACGAGTATGAGCAGCTCCTCAGCAGATTTGAATCCTGCCTGGGGTATAAGGCAGGTGGGGGTGGGGAGCCGGGCCTGCCCAGCCCGCCTGGAGCTTGGGGAGGGCAGGGCCTGTGTCCATCCTGTGTTCATTGTGCCCAGGCCTGGCACATGGAGGTGCTCCAGTGTATGATGAATGAGGGAAGCAGGGAGGAGAGTGTGGGTGGTAGAGCACCTGCTTGGCAGGTTTGGGGATGGGGGAGAGGGAGGAAACGGAATAATAACTGCCAGCACTCTACCGATCGCTGTGTGCCAGGCCCTGTTCTAAGCACGACAGTCTTAACTCACTCCACCGCAGCCCGATGATGCAGGGACTATTTCTAACACCCCATTTCACAGAAAAGGAGACCGAGGCACAGAAAGACTGAGTAACCTGCCCAAGGTTATACAGCTGGTAGACGGTGGAGGATGGCTTCACACCCAGGTGGTCAGATTCCAGAGCCTGTCTCCTGAACCACTGTCCTTCTGCCTTTGGAACTGCCATCCCCTCTGGGGGCAGATATACAAGCACTGGGTCAGCTATAAAAGGTACAAGCTGCTGGGACTCCAGCTGCTCACGGCTGGTCCCGAAGGCCACCTGCTCAGTCAGGCAAGGAGCTGTCCTCTGGCCAGAAGCCAGCTGGAGCAGTCCCGTCTCGGGTGCACCCACCTGGCTAGCTGCAGGCTTCCAGCCTTGGGCCCGCCCTTGCAGGACAGCAAGGTCTCCTGTGCCACCAGGAACACAGCCACTGGGGGCTGGGGGCCTGGCCAGACCCTGTCGTGTCAGGGGGCCCATCAGAGTTGGAGTCCTACTGCCAGCAGAGCCTGGGCTGGGTGGGGCAGAGGGCGAGAGGCCAGGCAAAAAATAAAACGATGGACGTTTGCATTTCTCTTTTATTTTAAAAGGCCTCCTTTGATATTCTGGATACAGTGCTAAATTTCACAGAGCAGGCTAAAGAAGGGTGTGTATAAGATGCGGCTGTTGTTAAAAAAATAAGTAAAGGGAAAAGAGAAAGAAAAGGCAGACGGCTGTGCAGCTCAGTGTGATAAGCCTGGGCTCTGTGCCCAGAGGGCATTTGCGTCCTGGACTCTGCCTCTTCCTGGTGTGTGACCCTGGGCAACTTTGCACACCTTCTCTGTGGGGGACAGTCATTCTTCTTTGACCTCTTCCTCTGGTTGGGGTAGAGAGCCCACCGCCCTCCATGGAGTGGCAACTGCTGGACGTGAGGGTGTGGGCACACGGTGGGGGGCCGGGGGCGAGGCCAGCAGGAGGCAGGCCTGGGGGCGAGGGCAGTGCCCCCGTGGGAGGGATGCTGGGCAGCGTTCCTGGCTTGGTGGCCCCCTCCTCATACCTGGCTGTCCTGCCATGTGACCATGGGTCCCGTGATCCTTTGAATAATCTTTGCTGCTTCACATGGATTTCCTTTTTGGTGCTTGTAGCTAAGGCCCCTGGCCAGACCCCTCCTGGGGCCTCAGTGTGCTCAGCTGTAAAATGGCTACATAACTGTCAGCATCTCGGGGAACATCCTTGCGGTAAGAAATGTCATGCCTTGGCACACCAGCTTAGCAAATGGCCGGCTAGGGGGTGATATCTGCCTGTGGGTTTTATTTCATGGTAAACACTAGAAATATCTATCAGAAAATATTAATAGTTATTAGCTCTAGATGGAGAGTTGTGGGTGATTTTAATTGAAAAATTATTATGATTTTGCTTTTCTGTATTTTTTTTCACTACTTATTTCCCTACAAGTCATGATTTGTGTTTTAAAAAGATAAAAGATAAGTGTGGGGTTTTTTTCCTCTGTGGGGTCTTCTCCCTTAACTTTTCTGGCTCGAGGAGAGCTGGGATGGGCTGGGGGTCCCACTGGGAGAGGGGAGGCCAGCCCAGGCTTGGGTGCGGGCGCCAGGGTGGGCTCCCTCCGCCCAGGTCTGCCCGGAGATGCTGGGGTGCTCCCCAGGCGCCCATGAATGCCTCGGAGCTGTAGGGCACAGCAAGGCAGGAACCGCTGACACAGCAGTCCTGCTTATTCAGGGGATGGGGGGTGGGGGGGACAGGCGTGAGGCGAGGCTGGTGCACAGGGGAGCCATCTCACAGCAGAGCCATTTGGATGAAGACAGGCTCCCCAGGGCTCCTTGCTCAGCCTTCCCGGTCTGTGGGGGCTAAAGGAGGGAGGCGGCAGGGGCTGGGCGTGGGGGGCAGCAGGGTTGGGTTTGCAGTTGCAGGTCCGCCTGGGTGGCTGCCTGCCTGCCTGCCTGGGGGTGAGACTCTGGGCCCTGGAGTCAGGCAGCCCTGGGTTCAACTCCTGCCCCTGCTTCTTAGCAGCTGTGACTTCAGGCAAGTGACTTTCCCTCTCCCAGACTCCACCCACCCTTCTGTAAAATGAGTGGGACAACCCCTTCCTCCTAAGGCACTGATGCTCAGCCTGGGGCAGTTTTGCCCCCAGTTCAGCAAAGCCTTTAGGAAGAGGGTACTACATTGAAGCCGGAGATGCCCTAATATCCTAGGGCACAGGACAGCCCCTAGGCCCCCTGCCAGGAAGAATCATCCCATCCCCAGTGTGCATGGTCCCCAGGGTGAAAACCTTGTCCTAGGGTGAAGGTGAGGGTTCAGGCAATGCTGCGTGCATAGCGCGAGGACGCAGCTATTATGATCCAAGCTGTGAGGCGGGAGCCTTCTCTCTGCCTTTGGGAATCAGATGTCAGAACAGGAGCCCTGGGCCGAGGAGCACCCCTGAAAGGGGGCTGGTCTCTGACTTTGGCTCTGCTGACCTTGCTCTCCTCCCCACTGCCTGGAAGATGTCGGAGTTTTCCAAATGGCCACTGGCAAGTCTCCCTCCACCCTCCAGCGAGATCAGGGCCTTAGCCACGTCCTCAAGAGTCCTCGGGGACTGGGGCTGCCACTCGGATTTATAATGAGCTCCTCTCCCCGGCCTGCTGGGACAGATTGTCCCAGGGAAGCTGACACAGCTCGGGCCCAGCCAAGGGAGGTCAGGGAGCACAGAGCGGGCACCCACCGAGACCCCCTCCTCCCAGACCCCTCAGGAGTGTTCCAGGGCCACACCCAGGGTGACGTAAGGGGTGTGTGTGTGGTAGGAGCTGTTGGTGCCCGGCCCATAGCTCCTTCCCAGGAGGGTCCAGCACCCCTGCCACCGAATCAGCCAGCTCTCCGCTCCCAGCTGCCCACCTTCTGCACAGGGGCTTCCCCCGCAGCCCCCACGCCAGCCTGGAGCCTGCGACTGACTGACTTGAGGTGGACACCCTGCCCCAGACCCAGCAATGCTGTGAGGTCATGGACGCTCCAGAGCCCCTCAGCCCTGCGGGTCAAGCCAGTGCTGGCCATCGTGCCGGGACCTCCCTGTCCCCGTCTCTACGACTGTGTGTGGCTCTAACTGATATTTTAATGATGACAAGAAGGAAGCGTCTGTTGTTGCCACACTGCGGCCAGCACTGGCGTGGCTCTGGAGGTGGGTTTCGGTCAGCCTGGCCTCTGCTCACCTGCAGGCAGAGGCAGGTCCTCTTCTGGAAAGAGGTGCCTGCCTTGGCCCCAATGCCGTAGCAGGGGCTGTGGCAAGGAACGGGAGGCGTTAGCCTCTCTCTGGCCACAGCAGACTCAGGGCGCCTGGACACCAAATGGGGGGACCAAGAACGTAGGAACTGGTAAGTCTGCATGAAACAGAAAACCCAAATTCCAGTGTTTTAATCACATTAAGGTTTATTTTTTCTCACACATTAAGAAGTGCAGAGGCCGGCACCAGGGCTGGTGTCCCCAGGCTCTGCTGGGTCCTTAGAAAGGCAGCTTGTTCTCCCCTGGCCGTGTCCCGCCCCCGACCCTGCCACTGAGGTGACCACTGCTCTCCTACTGGGGGTCACAGGGTGGCTCCTTCCCCACCCCGCTGACTCAAGACCAGGGGGAGGGCCACCGGAGAAAGGCCAGAGCCCCAAACTTGGCCAACTGAGGCTTTGTGGAGAGTGGGATGGAGAAGTGGCTTTTAAGGAACTTTCTGGAAGCCCGGCCATCACTCCTGCTACATCACATGGCTGCTCCTACCCACAACAGCCCCAGAGATGTGTTTCATTTTATCAGCACTTTGGGTCCCTCTAAGTGGGCTTCTATTAATAAGGAGGAAGATGAGGATGGAGCAGGGGAAGCCAAGGACAACAAGGCACTTCCTTTGGGGGCTGGGAGCTGCCCCTGCAACCTGGTGCTGGGGACAGGAGTTCCCCAGCAGGGTGGGGGCGTGGCATTTGGCCTTGGGGTGCTGTAAGTCCCATTTAGTATCCAGTTGTAACTCCCCCTCCTTTTCTGCACTGTAATCTCTTGTTCTCCCCACGGCCAAGTTTTGTTCAACTCGGTTTTAGCTTTGCTTTGGGGACTTGCAGGAAGGACTCGGGTCTAAACCCCACAGCTTGGAAAGAGCAGCTGCAGCTGGTGAAGCCAGTGCCAGAGGGTAACTGTGGGTGGGGGCAGTGGGAGCACTTAGGAGCCAGGACAGGCTCTGTAGGGCTGCTCAGAGGTACGTGTGGTCACTGGTGCAGAGGGAAGCTGGACCTTCTCAGGAGGACATGTGACCCCAGGGCTGGAGACATGGAGTGGGGCTGGAGAAACACGCCCAGTCCTCGAGTAGCAAGTGCCTGATCTGATGAGCCCTGGATTCTTAGGGGCTTCCTCTCACGACTCTCAGGTTGCCCAGGTCCCCTCTGCCACCCGCCCAGATCTTCCGAAGGCAAAGACAGGGTGACCTGCCTTGCATCTCTGCACTGCCCTCCTCCGCCTGTCTGGGCCACCAGGGACTCTCTGGCCAGCAACGGCCTCAGGAAGGAGGCAGTGGCCGCCACTGCAGCTGTGGGTTATGCATAACCTGATGCTGGACGTGAGGCTCCAGGTCCAACAGGGCTGAGAGGACACATCCGTCCTGGGCAGCCCTGGCGTTACACAGCAGAGCCCTGACTTCCATCTGTACTGGGACCCTCCCCGAGTCACCTCCCTTGGACTCCTGCAGAAAAGTGCCAATGAACTCTGGTTTTGGTTTTGTTTTTTTAGGGAAAGGAAGGAGATAACTTCTCAGACTGGCCGAGGGGTGGGAGAGCTCTGCCAGCCGAACCTGCAAGAGGAGGGCCACCTGCTCTCAGAAAGGCCTGGGGAAGTGGCGGCCCTGAGGGCACAACCGTGTCAAGGCTATTTTGTGGGTGCCTCTTTAAACCCCAAACCTGCCCAGGGTCCACCAACACAGAAAGAAAACAGGCCCTGGAGGCAGCAGTGAGCGACTCTTTACTCTGTCGGATTATACACCATCAACCCCCTGGTGACCGGCATTCCCACCCATGTCCCTCCTTACAGGGGGCAGTTAATACAAACAAAAATAGTTCTCTACAAAACGAAGTTTCCACCCCTCCCCCAGACGGTGAGGTCCTCGGTCACCAGGCCTCAGTGGGGCCTGGGTTCTGGTGGGTTGCAAGGAAAATAATATAAAAGAGAATCAAGTCAGCGACTAGAGTTGTAGGCAACTGGGGTTCCGGGTCCGCAGCTGATGGCGAGCCCGGGACAGGCGCAGGGGTGTCTGCAACAGTCCTGTGCGCAAGTGTGGGGAGGCAGGACTTGGGGGTGCTGGGCGAGCAGCGTTTCTCCCGACCCCGTCTCACCGCCAGCAAAAAAAAAAAAAAAAAAAAAAAAAAGGAAGGGCGGCGGGTAATACAAAAGAAAAACTAAACCCGAGATCGCCGCCGCTGCGTGGCGGGAGGACTGCCGAGTAGCACCTGGGAGCAGCCGGGCCGCACCCTTCTCGCCGCCGGCCTGGGACGCTTGCCGGGTCCCGGGACCCCCGCCCCGCAGGGCTCAGCGGCCGAGGCGCGCGGCCAGCCCCAGCAGCAGCAGGCAGCCGAGCAGGGAGGCGGGGCGCGCGGCAGCCCCGGGCGCGCGGTCGCAGTCCGGGCCGCCGCCGCCGTCGTCGTCGCGGTCGCAGCGGGGCTGCTCGCAGCGCACGCCGGTGTAGCCGCGCGGGCAGGCGCAGCGCTGGTTCTGCACGCAGGTGCCGCCGTTCTGGCACAGCAGCTGGTCGTCGTCGCACACGTTGGCTGCGGGCAGAGCGGGCAGTGAGCGCGGGCGGCGGCCTGGTCCCCCGGCTTGGAGCTTCTGCGACGGGACAGGGAACCCCCGGGGGCGCGGCCGGACCCGGCGGGGATAGGAGGCTCGGGCGCACACGGTGCGCAGCGTCCCGCGTGGATGGTACCAGGGGCGCGAGCCCCGCCCTGCCCGCTCCCGCCCCGCGGCCGCGACGCGCTTCTTGGCACTAATCCGCTGTCTCCGGGGCTTTGCACATGCTGTTCCGTGCGCCTGGAGCGCCCTTCCACGCTCTGCCCGCGACCAGCGCCCGCTCGGACAAAGCTCCCCGCAAACCCCAGCGGACCAGGGCTCTGGCCTTCCCGCAGGTCCCGCCGGGCCCCGCCCGCGCCGGCCCCGCCCTGGCCCCGCCCCGGCCCCGCCCCCGGGCACCCCCCGCCCCCGGCAGCGCCAAGCCCGGGCCTGGCCCCGCCCACCACCCCGGGGCGCCCTCCCCACCCCCGCCGCCCCCGGCAGAGCCCACTCACGGTAGCAGCCTTGGCGCCAGTAGTGCGTGGGGAGGCAGTCGTCGCACTTGGGCCCCGCCGCGCCCTCGCGGCACTCGCAGAAGCCGGTCTCGTTGCACCGGTCGTGCACAGAGCCGATCTGGTTGCAGTTACATTCTGCAGGACACATGCACTACGGTCACGCAACCTCTGAGCGCCGTCCCCGCACCTCGCCTGGCCCCGCGTCCCTCGCAGCCAGGTCTCCTTGGCATCCTCTGGGAGATGCTTCCGCTGGATGGCGGGCGGGGTCTGCCTGGGGTGTCCAGACCTCCAGGAGTCCTGCCTTCCTTCCCTGGCACCCAACAACCCCTCTCCCTCCCCTGGCCCTGGAGCCGGTATGGCCTGGGCCAGCCCCTCCCCTCTCTGGGCAACTGGAGCGGAAGGGGCTGGATCTTTCCCAGACCCAAAGAGCTATGACCCTGACAGGTGGCAGGCGCCTCAGCAGAGGCCACGGGGCACGTATGTGTCCATGGGGCTGTGGGGGGTGGATGGCCCCCATCTGTAGCTCCTTTCCAGGGCGCTGGAGGAGCAGCCCGAGGCCTACCCCTCCTCCCACCCGGCCCCAGTTGGTTTCCCTGGGCCTCTGCTCCGTGGGAGGGGCTAATGTCCCCTGCTCTGGAAGTCCTTGAAGCCCAGTGCTAGGCCTGGGGGTGAGGCAGAGAGAGGGAGAGGAGGGAGCCTGGGTGGGGGCACCTCTAATTGGATCCAGAGCTCCTGCCCTGTCCCTGCAGCTGGCCCCGCGTAATGTCGCAGCACAATTTCATCTTGATCACTTTAAAGTTGATGGAATTATCTGGAGGCGACCACCATAATTCAGGCTGACAGCTCCAGCCTTGCAAGAGCCTCTTCTCTGCTGCAGGAGCTGGCCTGGTGGTGGTAGCCGCCAGGGTCCCAGGGGGCTGTACTGGAGACAGGGGTAGGGAGTGGTGGGCAGCCCCTCCAGGCTCTGTGGTGGGGGGGTCATGTGTTTGGCCTTTGGGACGGTCTGTCCCCTGCACAGGGCCTGATGGATTCCTTCCTTAGCTCAAAGCCAGTTCTGGGGCAGAGCCTGGGCGATGCCGACCAGGGCCAAGCGCAGCTGGAAAGCATTTGGGGAAACGTTTCAGCAGCAAAAAGGGTGGAAAACCTTTGATCTGATCCACCTGCTGACTTTATGTGTGGAAGAGCCGAGGCCCAGAGAAGGGAAGGGATGTGCCCAAAGGCACGCAGCAAGGCAATCTCTAGAACCCAGCCTTTGACTTCGACTTGTGGCTCTGCAACCCCAGTGCCTGGGGGACAACTGCACGGGGAGGCCATTAACAGAGCAGATTCTGGGGGCTTCTGTCCTAGAGATGCCCAGCTGGCATGGGCCCTGGAACTGGAATTCCTGTAGCCTACCCAGCTGGTTCTGACCCAGGGGTCTCCAGACCTAACAGTGCCATGTGCCCCATGGGCTTTCCGCGTCCGCGCCCTCTCACCGATGCAGACGTTCTCGTCGTCCAGCTCGGCCGAGCCGTTCCGGTAGTAGCCCAGACGGCAGTGCTGGCAGTGCTGGCCTCTCGTGTTGTGCTTGCAGCTGACGCAGGTCACCACGTTCAGGAAGTCGATGTAGCTGCAGCGGTTGGAGTGGCCGTAGCACTCACAGTCTAGGCCAGCCAGATGGGAGAAACACTGATGGTCAGTGAGCATTCAGGGAAACTGAGGCACGGGCATATTAAGGACTCCCCCAGGACATGCAGGGCGGGAGGGAGGCGTTTTGGAGAAGGACCTGGAAGATGCCCTGGGTCTCTGACCCCTCCATGGCGTTTGGGAAGACACAGGCCTGCCTGAAGGAGAGGCTGAGTAGGCCCAGGAGTTCCCGCCTGGCTCTGCGGGCAGGGGACGGGGGCCAGTGGGCACCTGCTGACGCCTGGCCAGGCGCCAGGGCCAAGCGCTCTCTGAAGGATGCCCACGTGTCAAAGTCATTAGAAAGCGGTTTATGCAAGGACGGGGCCATGCCGCCAGACTGTGTGCTTGGGGCAGGTGGTGGCTGGGTTCACAGCACCACCATTGTGTCCTCAGCAACCCCACAGACGAGCGAGTGCGTGCGTGAAAGCTGCACAAGGCGCAGTGGGCCAGGAGCTTCCTCCCATGCTGCTTTGGAAGACGGTTGGGAGGAAAATGCCCGCCCTTTCTCATTAGCCTGAGCCGCCCACAGTTTGTCTGTTTTGCAGGACCTGGGCATCTGCCTGCCTCCCCCGGGCCCTGGCCTGGCTTCTGACTTGCTGCTCCTGGAGGCACGCGGCTCCACACCCAGGACCAGTCTCCATGTCCATCTCCACTGTCCCGCTGCCTCCTCCCCCTCCCCACACGGTCCTCAGGCCAGCCCTGCACAGCTGGCTCTGCTGCATGGACCCGGCCAGGGCCAGCGCCGTGACCGCCTGGGCAGGGCTCTCAGTGCTTGGAGGTGGGTCCCCCAACATCATGGAGGGGTGGGGTTCGGTGAGGAGGGTTGCCTTCCCTGCCGCGGAAGGGAGGCCATCCTTTGGTGTCCCTCCTAAGGGACTCAACACCTCCTGACCCCAAGCAAGAGAGCTGATGTGGCTGCCCCCATGCAAGGAAGGGCACCCACCACCCTCCTGAAACACCATGTCTCTCTAGAGCACCCAACCTCCCTTGTGATGGGGGCGCTGACCCAGGCCTCGGTGGCCAGGTGCATTTCAGGTCCTGGAGAAACGGCCTGTGAGGTGTGCCAGGAGAGGAGTGGCATTCCCACTCGTGGGCCCCCCGGCCCCGCCCCTTTGCCTTGCCCCTCCAGAGGCAAAGAGGAGGCCAGGCACCCTCCAAGGGTCCCAGAGAGCAGTGCTGGTGACCCGTGTGGCCCAGATTCTGCTCCAACCAAGACGAGCCCCTGGGCCCACCTCCCAGGGGAGCCA
Source organism: Eulemur rufifrons (assembly GCF_041146395.1). Lineage (NCBI taxonomy): Eukaryota > Metazoa > Chordata > Mammalia > Primates > Lemuridae > Eulemur > Eulemur rufifrons. The sequence continues at coordinate 282,504,561 of NC_090989.1, read as the reverse complement.
GGACAGGTTATTTCTGGCAGCTGCTCTGCCTGCTGTGTGCCTGCCCCCTGTGCCCGAGTTGGCTTCTGACTCATACCTGCTCCCAGCTCCCTTGGGGAGGGAGGAGAGACTCCATCTGACCTTGACCTAGCTACTCCGGGAGGGTTTTCTGAGCTGGGCGCCAGCCCTTCATCCGCAGTGGAGGTGGGGGAAGAGGAGGCAGGGAGGGCTGTTCTGGCTCCGGGGCCCTCTTACCTTGGAATTCTTCAATAGGCATCACTTGAGGAGATTTGGGCTTGAGCTGGAAAAGTCTGGAGCCCTTAGCAGGGGCAGGGGCAGCGGCAGACGTGCCCACGGCTTGGAGAGATGAGAAACAGGCTCTTTCATCTGCCATGGTCCAGCTGCCTGGAAAAGGCTTCCAAGGCACCCCGGGCCAGCTCTGGGGCAGCCTCATCCCCTGCCCGGATTTGAAGCAGGGAGAGGCCACTCTGGCCTCAAAGCACAGAGCCCTCGGGTTGGGAGCCAGGCCCCTCTTAGAGCCCAGTGGGGTGGACACGTTTTCCACTTGCTGGAATGTGACACAGCACACCCACGAGCCTGCACCAGCCTTGCCCTGGGTCCCCTCCCTAGGACCACCTGCACATCCGCCTGGAGTAACCCGCCAATGACTTCTGTGTCCTCCAACACCCCACACGGTGCTAGGACCTCCTCGGATGTTGAGCAGTTTTCTGACAGACTGACAGCATCGCTCTGCAGGCCCTTCCCTTGCCCTCCCCCTCGCCCCTCCAAACTCCCCGGAAAGTCCAAACCTGGCGTTTAAGACTTTGGCATCTCCCTTCCTTTCTGGAGCAAACTCCCTGCTCCAGCCAGAGTGAGCCCTTTGCCGTCTCTGAATTCCCACTGGCAAGTGGTGTCAAGCCATGAACACAGATGACGCCTGTCTTCCCCTGCCCAGGGACCCCGGGGCCCCAGCCCCACATTGCGGGCAAGCATGCCACTGTCCCGGAGTGTCACTGCCTTGGCTTCCCTTTAGGAGTCTGTGGTGCCTCGGTTGGTCCAGGGCAAGGAAGTGATGGCTCCAGCGGCTCTACCTGTCTCCATCACCAGAGGACGCCCGACTCCGGGTCCTCCAGGTTGCTAGGCACCGAACCGTGGGCCCTCACCAATTGTGGTCCCCGCTCCAGAGCCGCCTGCCAGCAGAGGGCGCCCAAAGCCCCGCTCACTGCTCGTAGTCGGGCAGGGAGGGGAACGTGGGGTGCTGGGGGGGCGGACTTAGGGCCTGATGTCCGGCAGCAGGTGAGCTGGGCTGGGACAACGGCCCTCCTTGGAGAGTCAGGCAGGCCCCAGTGTGTGTCTCCGCCCAAGCAGTGGGACAGCGCGGCTCTCGGCTCGGTGGTCAGTGCCTCCCGCCGACCCCCCCCCCCCCGCCCTCGTTCAACCGCGGCTTCCCCGTCGGGCCCACCGCTGCCCCCGCCTCGCCTCCATCTACCACGTCGCCCTCCCGCAGGCCCGGCTGCCCCGGCTACCGCGCGGGACGTCCGCCCGACTCTGTCCGGGCTCCGTCGGCCGCCCGGGCGCCCTGGGAGCAAGAGTGGCCGGAGAGGGAGGGTCCCGCGGTGAGGGGCAGAGTCTCCACTGGACTCTGAAGCCCTGGGGGGGGGGGGGTGAGAAGAGCCGGAGTTCGGGGATGTCACACCGGACCTCTCTAAGGAGGGGAGACCTCGCGGTGCGCAGAGGCCCCTCCCCGCAACGCCGTGCCCCGAGCTCCCCGTGCACCGGGCACCGTCTGCTCGCAGTTCCTGCGGTCCCCTCCCGCCCCGGTCCCCACCACACGCACCTGCTACTTCCACTACGGGGGGGGGGGGGAGTGCTAAGGGTCTAAGAAGGGGCTCCCTGGGGTCTCAGGCCCATGGCAGGCCTTGCCCCCCATACCTTCTGCGCTGGAGGACACCTGGGGCCGGGGGCTGCTCTCCCCGAGGGGGGCAGCCGTGGACGGCCTGGTCCACTCTTGCAGCGAGAAGAGAAGAAACCAAGTTATGGGCGGAGGGGCCTGGGGACACACCGAGGCATCACAGGCACCCCCTCAGGCCCTTTATAAGAAGCAGCTGTAGGAGAGGCTCTGTCTACACTGGCCAAAAGAACTAGTCTAAATCTACAGTACAGGCAGCACCTACACTACAGCAGCCCGTGGAGGGCGCACGCAGGCTTGAAGCAGAGGGGAGGGGCCGCCATGCCTGAGAATCTGCATACTTTAGGCGGTTTTCGGTTCAGCGGGACACCTGGCTTGGGGGACTCTTCTATCCTCCCTGTGTGGCCCCCGTTCCAACTGAGGGGCAGAATTAGACCAGGTCCCGTCTCTGGCTAACGGCTGCAGAGCAGAGTGTGTGTTCTGGCCAAGATCTCAGGCGTGTGCAGAGGTCCTGGAAGGCCTCCCCTCCCGCCCCCGGCCAGGGACGGTGCTTCCTCCATTATCCCGCTCGCCTGCCTGGCCGCCGCCCTTCCACCTCCCCAGCCCTGGTTTGGGCCCATTTCCACCAGGAATCGCAGCCCCCAGATGCCACAGTGCTCCGCCCTGGACTAACTGCACACACAGCCAGGGAGGGAGGCTGGGAGCTGCCTGGCCGCATTTCAAAGGACCAACCCAGAGGGACAGGGGAGAGGTCTGCCGCTTCCTGCTTCTTAAAGGGATTACACCTGGTGATGGTTGGTGGGGGAAGAAAACGGAAATCTACCGGCTAAGAAGTTCAGGAGACTTTCCAGCCCGGAGCTGGGAGCCTTTGGACATCAAATTGACACTAATGTGCTGTTCAGCGAGGAACGAGGCCGCCAGACCCAAATTGGCAAGGGCTTAATTAGAGCCGCACAGAACCCGCCCTGAGGCGTTTTGCTTTGGAGTCTGTCTCCCGCCCTCACGGCCGGGCCTGGGGTGGGATTAGTGGTGTTGAGGGGCGTTTTCTGCCCAGCAGCCGCTGTTCTCCCGACAGCTTGACACTGGCAGGGGGAGAAACATGTGGGCCATGGGCTCCGGCCTGCTGGACGGTTGGGAAGTGCCAGGAGAAACTCAGGACCTTTGAGGGCTTGGGGACTGGGGGCTGCCTGCTGGGCCCCCAGGGACACGCTCAGGCATTCGGGAAGCAAGTTCTGGCAGTGTCCTGTGTCCTGTGCCAAGACCAGATGGCAGCCCCGTCTGTTCCTTCTGAATTTGGGAGCCGTGCAAGCCAGGCCTTAAAGGTGGCACCACCTCACAGCCCCAGGCCTTGGGGCAGGGGCACTGGGTGGCAGGGCTGGGGCAGCCCGCTGAGCTCGAGTCCTGCCCGAGCACCTTCACAGTCCTGCACCCTGGGCAGCTGCTGCTTTGCTTTCTCTTTTCTTCTGTTAGAACAGCTTTATTGAGGTATAGTTTACATACCATAAAATTCAGCTGCTGCTTCCTGAGCCTCAGTTTCCTCCCTTTGGGACCAGGACAATAGCAGCCTCCACCTCCCGGAGCCACAAGGAATATAACCATTTGAGGTCGGCTCTGAGCAACTGGAATGATCATGGCTACTACTGGGGGCTCCGGGCGGTGGCTGCTCCGGCCACAGACTGTCACATTGGAGCCACCTCCTTCCCTAGTGCCCCTCTGCTGGCACAGGTGGAGATGACCATGTCCTGGGGAGCCTCGCAATTTAAGCTTCACCTCTTCCGGATTCACCACTCTGGCCTCTGACTTTTCCTCTTTCACTCCCAACTTCGCTCAGTCTGCCTGTGGCTGCCCTTGCACCAAACCGGAAGCAGCTCTGAAAATGGATGCGAGCTTCCCCAACTGTATGTGCGTGCATGCGTGCGTGTGCGCTCACACACGTGCGATGGTACCTGGGCTCCACCCGGACACACCGTGTGGAGGCAGACACAGGGCCTGCCATGGCCATTTTTGCTCCCTCTGCCCACCGCAGGCTCACACAGCTCGGCCACCCTATGTCAGAGGCCCAGAACTCTCAGAGTGACCCTTGCCCTCCACCCCAAGGAGGATTTCTGGGCCGGGAGGCTCCCCAGAATCCTCCAATCTCCTGGCCAGGCTCTGCTTCCTGCAGATGCCTCCCGTGGAGGAGGAGGAGGGATGGGGAAAGCGGGTGTGGTGTGCCGTGAGATGCCAGGGAGGACAGCACTCTCTCTAGGCGGCCACCGGCGCTGGGTCCCACGGCTGATGGAGGGGGAGGGGTCTCTGCCCTTGAGAAATGCCACCCCTCCACGGGGAGGGAGTGTCGAGGCAGGTCTCCTCGAATCAGAGAGGAAGGACACTGCCCCAGGGGTAAGAAGCCCCCTCCGGTCCACCCTGCAGGGTGGGGGCACAACATCAGGGCGCCCCTCCCGCCCCCTCCCTGGCTGGGACCAGGAGGAAGTCCCCTCAGCCACCATCTTCCTTGCACCTTGGGAAGGACAAGTTCATTCCAATTCTGGGCACCTGCTGTGGGCAGAGTCTGGCGAGACTGTCCAGATGCACCCAGGGCCCACCCCCAGCCTCAAGAACCACCCAGTTGCCACACCTGTCTGCAGCCGCAGCCCCTTCCCAGCCCTGTGCACAGCCCCCGGGGCCCAGCAGTCCAGGTGTGCAACCCAGCTCCAGAGGCTCCTTCTGCCTTGCGAGTGGACAGGTTTGCCTTCTGGGCTAACCCTGCTCCGTCCAGCCCCATGGTCGGCTGGGCTGCGGAGAGCCTGGGGACAGACAGGCCCCTGGGGTCTGGGGGCGGGGTCTGGGGGCAGGGCCTGGGCCAGCTCCAGGGAACACGAAGGCAGAAGCCCCATCAGGAGACAAGACCCCATCTTTGGCTGAATGTCAGGGTGGCCTCGCTGCCAAGTCCCCTGTCCATTTGACCATACTGGTGTGGGGCCCTTCCGAGCAGGGCGAGAGGAGGCAGGAGGAAGCTTTCTGGAGCTTGAACTGGGCTCTGGATCCCCGGGTTGGGGCCTGGTGACAGGTTGGCCCAGACGGCCTGGGGGCCCCTTTGGTCCCTGCCCTTGTGGCTCTAGGGTTCTAGCATCTGCTAAGACCCAAGGCCCTGCTCTCCCCAGGGCTACCCCCCCCCCAAAGGGAGGCAGGGACTCAGGCTAGAAGCAGGAGCAGGCAGGACAGCAGGGGCCACTGGCTGTACTCTGGCACCCACCTGTGGGCTGTGGGGTGCTGGGGGCCGTGGGGGCCCCGGCAGTGGATGTGGAGGGGGCAGGAGTGGTGGGTCCCCCCCTCATGGCCACGGTGGCCATGGTGGCCACAGGGCCTTTGGGGACAGGGTCTTTCTGGGACCTGTCGATGCCTGGTGAGAGATCGGAAAAGCGAGAGGGTGTGGAAGTCAGCAGGGGTGGGATCACCACAGAGACGTAACTTACGACCAGCTTCCTTCTGCGCCCCAGCGGGGACAGTCCGGGTCGGGAGGGACCACCTGCATGACGTGGAGCCCCACAGAGGGTGGAGGGTGATGGCACACCCAGAAGCATTTCTGAGATTTGAGGTCGGCCAGTGGTTTCCTGCCGACTCAGTGTGGATGGGTGGCGGGGCCTGCAGGGATCAGCTGAGAGCTGAGCCTGGGCTCCGTGAGTGCTCCACGGGCTGTCTGGATGATGCCTGCGGACCACCGTGGGCACCCACGCCTGCCCTCCCCCTCCTCGAGAGCTCTCAGGGCCTCCTGCAGATGCCCCCTCCTCAGTCTGCCATGCCCTGGGCCTTGAGCTGGCCCGGATGACCAGGGCAGGGCTGGCAGCCTCCCCAGCCTCCCCACGGGCCAAGCCACTGCAGGGGCTGCCAGAGGGAGGCTGCGCCCCACGTTCAGGCTGGGGGTGGATTCTGCCCTGGTCGGTGACAAAGGTCACCCCACTCTTGCCTGGCAGGAGACTCCCCTCCCAGCTCTGGGTGACAGAGGAGCAGGTGTCCACCCAGGGCTCGAGGGGACCTGCAAAAAGCCCCGACCCACTTTCCAAAGCAGCACCGATGAAGCTCCTGGGGGGAAGGGAGTTGCGGCCCAAGGCCACGGCACAATGACAACGTGGTGGGACTCAGGGAGGAGCGAGAGGCGGAGAAGCAGATGGGGCGGAATTAGAGGAGGGAGCAGAGGGACACCAAAGTCCCTTCTTTTCTCTCCGGCTCTTTCCAGGACATGCAAAGAGTCTCGTGCAGTGGGGGCCAGTCACCCTCCCTCAGGGACCCAGGCGTGTACTTACTGCCAAAGGAGCCTGCAGCGGCACCTGCGGGGAGAGAGAGGGTCACAGAGCTGGCTGCCCAGGAGGAAGGGGCCTGGCTGTGTCCTTCCTGAGGGGGGGCGGTGGCAGGGGGCAAAAGGGAAGGAAACCTGGGCTTGGGTGGTTACCCCATTTCATGCTCACCACAGCCCTGAGAGGGAAGAGCCGCTATTAGCCCCCTTTGCAGATGGAGAAACTGAGTCTCAGAGCCCTGACTTACCCTTGGGGACATGCTGATAGGCACCAAGCACCCCACTGGGAGCTTCACACACACCCCTCTTTTAAGATTTTGGACTTTTTGGCCCTCCAGTGCAGGATAAGGAATTATGTGCTGCGTGTTCCCATCCGAGAAACTAGGGACGGCCGAATAACCTCCTGAAACGCCATCGCAGTGGCTGCGCCCGGCGCGGTGCACGCCTGCCCCTGCGTGAGCCACCCGGTCCTCACAACAACCCATGAGGGAGTTTTCTCACGGTCCTGCCCCTGCAGACAACAGTAGCTGGGAGTGGCCAAGACACGGCTCAGGTCCCCTGTCTGTGTGGCTGTGCCTCAGGGACGAAGCATCCCAGGCGGAGCCTCCACAGTCTCAAAAGGAAGACACCGTGGCTGTGGCCAGCAGGACAGTCCAGGGAGGCCTGGGAGGAGGAGCCCGGCCACACTCACCCCTTCCTTCACCCACGTGTCTGGGGAGGCACCACATCAGACCCTGGGGACACCTGGGGAGGTGTGGCCTCAGGAACGAAGCAAGGACAGGCAGTTACCAAGGGAAGCTCCCTGGGGGCCACGCAGGGTGCTGGGGGTGGGACACCGAGAGACCAGGGGAGCTCTGAGCTGGGCCCTGGAGGGTGAAGGAGCCAGCCAGGTGGGGGCGGGTGGGTCCCAGGAAGATGGGACAGGGAGCAGGTGAGAGGGGACGGGAGGGAAGTGGAGAGATGTTGGGGGTGGGACAGGGCTCCAGTCGAGGTGACCCCCAAGCTTGGCCCCCTGGGTGTGGGTGCCACTTGGGCTCTTTTCTCCTGGTAGCCCAAGAGAAGGCGGGAGACTCGGGTGAGAGAGCTTCAGGCTGAGGCCATGGAGCCCCCAGCCTCACCCCCGCCCCGAATGCTCCGGGAGAAACCCCTCCTTCCTGGGGAGGCAGGGGTGGGGTGGCCAGCTCCCTCCTTGCCCCTGCAGGGGGGAGGGGAGGAGAGGTTCCTAAGGCAATGGCCCTGCTTAGACAGGAGGTGACGTCCAGCCTGGGGGGGAGCAGTGACAGTGGGCCTCCCATGTGTCCGGCAGGTAAGAGTCTCCGTCTGTGGGTGCCCAGAAGGTGACAGACACAAGCCCTCGCAGAATCCTCCCAGGAGCAAGGGGCAAGTGGAAGACCAGAGCCAGAAGTGCCAGAGAGAAGCGGGGGAGGAGGAGGGGGGGGCCCACAGGACAGATGAAGGGGAGGTGAATCTGTGAGGCAGAGAGGGAGTGACAGCCACTAAAGGAAGGGTTCAAGAAAGGGTCTGGGCCTCAAAGAGACAGAGACAGGGACCTGGGAGGAGGGAGCCAGGCTGGGGCGGCGCCCAGAGGCTCTCTGTGCCTTTGAAGACCTGAGAGTGCCTGAGAGCCATTTGGTGCCCGGCAAGTCGTCCCTTCAAAGGCCTGTTGTGCCGCCTGCCCTGCCACATGCACGACATGCCTGTCACGGCCTGGGAGCAGCTTTCAGCTCTGATCAGCCTAAAGTCACATAAATCTTTCACCCATCGGGGGAGGGTGCAGCAGGCTGCTGCCCAGCCCTGGCATCGGCACCAGATCCAGTAGCTCACGGTGAACCCGGGGAGGGCCCTGAGGCTTGCTGGGCCTCGGTTTGCTCCCCTGGAGAGTGGGTGACAGCGACACTCCCATCTCATGGTGTTGTGGTGAGGATGGAGTGAGGTGATGCGTCTAAAGTGCCTGGTGCAGCCTTGGGCCCGAAGTCCTTGACGAGGGTCAGACAGTGAAACCCCGAGCGGGCGGGTCTGGGCTCTCCAACACTTGCGGCCCAGGAGCCCGCTGGGATTCATGGTTTCACGGAGACACCCGTGGCTAAGCTGGGGGTCCCTGATGACTGGGGGTCCTCCACGGGGTGCTCGCCACACAGGTGTGTGGGCAGACCTTGAGGTGGCTTCCCTGGCACGGCTGAGCGAGGAGAGGAGAGGACTGGGCAGAGAGCGCGGGCCTGGGGGCTCCCGTGAGGGCCTCAAGGACCCTCCGTGAAAAGGGACAACAGGTGGCCAGCTTCCCGGGCACTCTGAGGATGGAGGGGGTGCGACACGCAGCAGGCCGTGAGCAGCCCAGCAACGCTCGCTATCAGGGATGGTGCTGGCTATCCTGATCGCTGCAGCAGGGCTCCCCACCCCTCACCCCTGCCCTCCCCAGGGGGCCTCCTGTGGGCCAGGGCCAGAAGGCTGACTTAGAGTTCAGCAGGAGGCAGGTGTGCTAGAGGGTCTTGGGAAGTGTGTTTGTGCGTGTGCACGTGTTTGTGCGTGCATATGTGCGCACATGCCTGTGCATGTGCATTTGTGCATGCACGCTTGTATATTTCTGTATGCATGTGCCTGTGTGTGCCTGTGCACACATGTGCACGCACATGTATGTGTGCGTGTGTCGCGTGTGGGATCCAGAACTCCTGGGGTTGACAGGCAGGGGAGACCGCAGCCACCCTGTCTCGCAGCCCCAGGGTGGGCGTGGCACATACAGGCATTGGGAGAGCCGTGGGGCAGCGGCAGGTAGGAGCCGGCCCGCCAGGAGCGGGTGCGGAAGTTCTTCTTGCACTTGCCGCAGTCGGGGCCGGTGGTGTTGTGCTCACACTCGCACTGCAGGCTGCCCTCGCGCACGGAGCACAGGTTGGCGTGCAGGTTGCACTTGCACCTGGGGAGACACCGACGGGCAGAGATGTCAGAGAGCTCCCGGGCAGGCTTGCTGTGGGCAAGGAGAGCCCCACCGGAGGGGCCCAGGAAGGGGCTGGCCTGAAGGGACCCTGGAGGCCACCAGATCAACCTGCACTCCTCCTTCGGGACAGAAACGCCCAGATCCGCCCTCCCATGGAGGGATCAACTCCGTCTTCTGAAGCCTGCCCCTGGACTCACCGCCGCTGGTTCACTCCCCTCTTTGATGGGGGTTCCAAGGATTTCCCGCTTCTCAGCCGGGGCGGGTGACGAGACTCCTTTGTCCCCGATGCAGCATTTAGCAACGCAGCTTCTGACCACCCTACCTCTTGCTGAGGTGGGCGGACAGGTAGCGAGGGCTGCCACCAGCCCCTCACTGTGTAGACAGGGACCTGGCCACAGGCTGCACCTCTGCTGTCAGCAGTGGCCCACGCCCGTGCCCTTGAGGGTGACAGAAAGAACCCCCAACTCCCAAGCCCCTGTCAGTTCATCCACACATGCATTATTCATCCGTTCATTCAAATATTTATAGGCAACTCATTATTCTGAAAACTGGTAAATAAAGGAAAGCAGCAAGCATTTATCTCGCTTGTCCTACATAGACGGTACCGCAGGGTAACCAGAAGTTGACGAGGGGAAGTTTCTTTTTATAGAAGCATTTCATGATGGAATCAGTGGTCCCTAACGAAGGCCTGGCTGCAGGCGCCGAGCAGCCACAGGACAGAACATCACAGCGAGACGAGCAGAGAGAGCGCCCCACACCCCCACCCGCAGCCGTCTCGCCAAAATGAATCGCACCTGAATCAGATCAAGTCTCTGGCCCGGCCACGAATTCGCAGGAAATACAGAGCCACACACCAAACACCAGGGGACGCAATCCAGCTGGAGGAAACTCCAGAAGTGATGACCCAGTTTTGTCAACAGATGAACTGCACGGGACAAAAACTGAGACGGAGGGAGAAGGGACCTAGATTAAGAGAAACCTCAAAGGCCTATCATCAGGCGGTGGGGCGTGGACCGCCTCTGCGTCTTGGTTCAAACAACCTGCAAAATCAGATAAACAAACGGAAGGTACATTTACGAGACACTTGGAAATTTGGACACTGCATATATTTGATGATATTAAATTAATCTTTATGAGAAGTAAAGATGGTATTGTGGTCATGTTTGTAAGTTTTGTTGTTGTTTTTATTTTTCCTGAGACAGGGTCTAGCTCTGTCTCCTGGGCTAGAGTGCAGTGGAATCATCACAGCTCACTGCAACCTCCAACTTCTGGGCTCAAGTGATCCTCCTGTCTTGGCCTCCCGAGTAGCTGGGACTACAGTGTGTGCCACCACGGTGCCTGGCTAATTCTCTTTTCTTTTCTTTTTTTTTTTTTTAGAGATGGGGGTCTTGCTATGTTGCCCAGGTTGGTCTTAAACTCCTGGCCTCAAGTGATCCTCCTGCCTCAGCCTCCCAAAGTGCTGGTATTACAGGCCTGAGCCACTGCACCTGGGCTTGAAAGTTCTTTTCATTTAGAGATATACACAGAAATACTTACAGATGAAAAATTATCTGATAACTGGGATTTGCTTCAGAGTAACACCGAGAGGGGGAACATAGGCCAAAGGAACAGATGAAACAGGAAGGGCCACCAGTTGACAACTGAAGTTGGATGACAGGTACATGGCGGCTCATCACAGCAGATTCTCTCTTCTTTTGTGTGTTGGAAATTCCCCATAATAAAAGGTTAAAGAGAGAGAGAGTGCTCTATATTCTGACACCGGAAGATTTCCAAGGTATATTGTCACTATTTGGAAAAAGCAAATTGCAGAACAACGGATTTAGTAGAATCTTCTTTTTATTAAAATATGCAAAGAAAAATATTTACAGGGCACCTGTTGTGTGGCAGGCTCTGAGCTGGGAACAGTGAGTGTAACGGTCAACAAAGCAGGCGGGTCCCTGCCCTGACGGGGCACAGGGTCTCGCAGGGAGACAGAGGAAACGTCAGTGACCTCAGGGAGAGGGAGGGAGGACAGCCAGGCAGAGCACAGGGGTGTCCAGGGCAGTGGAACTGATGTTGCTGTCTGCATCGTAAAGTAACACCACGCGTATGTCAGAGCCCGTAGGACTGAGCGACACAGAGTGAACCTCGGTGTAAACTATGGGCTTCGGTTAACAATAGTGTATCAAAGTTGGCTCATAATTAGAACGGATGTCACATGCAAGATGTTCGCAAGGAAACCTGTGCAGGGGAGAAGGGGCTCACTTTCTGGACTATCTGCTCAATTTTCTGTAAACCCAAAACTTTTCCGAAAATAAAATCTATTCATTAAAAAATAATCATCACACAAAGCTTCATTTGTTCTAAGTGCTCCAGTGTGGCACAAAGGAGAAGGCACTGGGGCCGGGGGTCCTAACCTGGCCTGTGGGGAGCAGGACAGGTTTCTAGGAAGAACAGTTTTAAACTAAGACCTGAAAGAGAATCAGAAGTTGCCAGGCCAGACGGAGAGAACCTTCTAGAAGGAGGCCAGGGGGTGAGGGAAGACCCTGGGGCTGACGGGACCTTGAGAAGAGCTCAACTCCTGAGGTCTGAGCAGAGGCGCAGGGGTGGGATGAGGCCCGGCCGAGCCACTGCCAGCCTTCGGCAGGTTTGACGTGCCCTGCGTTGGTTCCTGTTTTACACCGCTGTGGCCACTCCACGGAGAACGGCTTGTCTGGGGGACCAGGGAAACCTCGGTGGGGGCCCCCGGGCCACCAGTCACGCCTGGGTGTGCAGCATCTTCCCTCCCTGGCTTTCCAGACGTTTAGTCGCCGGCACCCTCTGGCTCTTCCTTCCCCTCCCCTCCCGCCCCCCCACCTGGCTAGGTGAGGCTTTCTGTCTCCCACATCACGCTCCTCAAACCCTCCCGGACAGACGGACAGACGCGCTGCTGGGCCCTTCATCTGCGCCCTCACCACCTCCCCCTGCCCTGCCTCGGTCTCCACCAGACTGTGAACCGGGCTCTGTGAGGGGCCGCCTTCCAGAGCAAGGATCTTGGCAGGAAAACCGGTGGCCCTTGGGTCCACCAGCCCCACACCACCCACACCAGCCACCGAGTCCCCTCCCCCTGCCAGCTTCCCGCCGCCCGGGCCGGCCGCCCTCCTCCCTGCGGTCTCCTCCCTGCCCTGGGATTACCCTGCAGAACAGCGTCCGGAGACGGCATATCACAGAGCTGCTAAGTACCATGTTGTCCGAGGCTGTTGCAAGCCACGGATGCTCCTAGCAGAAACGAAAAAGACCACGGTTACTGAGGGCTCGCAGTGCGCCGGGCAGGGATCTCGTTCAGTCCTCTAACGCCACAAGCGGTAGTGCCATCGTCACCTTCATGCTACAGACGAGGGAGTGGAGGCTCAGAGAGGTTGGGCCTCTTGCCCGGAGTCACAGGGCTGCCCCGACACATGATTGGGACTGGAACTCAGAGATATCTGACCTCAGAGTCCAAAAGGTTAACAGGGATAGAGCTTGGATTGCAAAAATTTAGGGTACCAAAGTGTTATGTTTAAAATATACATGTCTGTACCACAAGCACCAAAAGAAACGCATTCAGGTATCCATGGTGGTCGTCTTAGGGGAGGGGATGGGATCAGAAATGATTTTTATTTTCTTGTTACTTTCCATGTTTTCTATATTCTCTGCAGTGAGCAGGCACTAGTTTTATAAGCAGATAACAACGTTATCAGTGTCTGGCAGAGCACAGGGGCGTTTCAGGGCGGCGACACTGCTCTGCACGACGCTGTCACGGTGGATACGTGCCACACATCCGACCCCAGAATGTCCGGCACCAGGAGCGAACCCTACTGTCAACTGTGGACTTGGGTGAGGATGACGTGTCAGCGTGGGCTCGTCCACGGTAGCAAAAGGGCCACTCCGGGGGGTGTGACAGTGGGACAGGCTGTGCTGTATGAGGACAGGGAGCACATGGGAAATCTCTGCCTTCCTTTTATTTTGCTGTCAACCTAAAACAGCTCTAAAACATTAAGGTCTATTTTTCAAAAATGTTATCTAAAACCATGAAGTCAGGCCAGGGCGGGGAAGGCAGGAGGACGGCGAAGGGCCAGGGGTGGGGGCCGCTCACACTCCACACCGCCCACCGGGCAAGCTCATTTCCCAGGACGAAGGACCCTCTGGGATCCCTGGACGGTGACTGCAACGCACAGCGGGGGACCTCCCCCCGCCGGACACTGCCCCCACCGAGGGTTACTGCCACACCGCGCTGAAATAAACGGAGCGTGAAAAAGCCTGCTCACTCCTTCCCCAGAGTTCTAACCCTCCACTATGTGTGCTGTGGGCCTACTGTGTGCTCGGCTCTGGGAAAGGCAGAGCGGGATGGCAGGCACCTGCTGGCACTGGGGGCTCTTCCTCCCGGGGACACTAACACCGGAGATGGTCCTTGGCAAGAAAAGTTCCTGTTGGGTGCTTAAACCTTTTTGGTCAAGCATATGATGCTCTCCAAATCCCCCCACAGCCTGCTCCCTGGACCCTCCCGCCCAGGGCCACAGTGCATATTAGCATATTAAAGGCTCTGACAAGTCCTGCAGGAAAGAAACCTATTTGACTTTGTCTAACAAGTTTGTCTGCAAAATGTATTTGACCTTGGAAGATTTTAATTTTCTTCTTCTGAATTCCAATTTGACATCCCACTGAGCTAGCTGGAGAGGAACACCCCAGCTGTATGGAACCAGGAATGTACTCCACACCGCTGGCCTGAGGAAGAGATATTTTTAGATATCAGCTACATAAAGAAAAGATTGCCATCAACTTTGGGTGATAACACTGACCTTAGCTTATTAAAAATGCATAAAAGACTAGCGGAATCCGAGAAGCATATTGTAACGACTATAACAGAGAGTCACGGGCTGTCAGAGCTGGACAGGCCTGGGCGGTGCAGGTGGCGAGAAGCTTGCCCAAGGTCGGGCAGTCGCTTCCTCCCGGCCCAATTCCAGGCGTCCTTCCCTGGCCCTGGCCCTGCCAGGCCCCCTCCTGGCCAGCCCCTCACACCAGTCTGGCTTCCTCGGGAGCAGGAGAAGATGCTCTGGCCTCTCCAACTCCCAGCTGAGCTCCGGGATGAGCATGGCTGAGGTTGCTTGTGTGTGTGTGCACGTGTACCTGCACACATGTGTTTACACGTGACCTCTCGAGCTCTCTGGCTTTCTCTTGGTGTCCCCTCCTTTATGTCTGTGTCTTTCCCTGTCTCTCTGTCTCTCCGTGTCTCTGCCCAGCATGTGCTCTGTCCTCGCTCTCCTCTGGGCCTTTGCATATGCTGTCCCCTCTGCTTGGACGGTGCTGCAAGGGCCCGTCTTTAGGACGGCCCCTTCTCCTAAAGCTGACACTGAGAGGCAGCGTTGGACGCCAGGCCGAACGTAGCTTCCTTGGGGACACCTTTCATGACCCCTGCCTCCCGTCGGCCCCTGCTGGACCTCCCTCACCATAAAACTCAGCATAACCTGCAACATCCCCCAAAGTGAGGGATATGAGATGCGGGGGCAGGGCAGATGGGTACGTGACCTGTGAGACAGCCTAAGAGGGTATTGTTTATTTTTGAATACCAGCATTTTTAGAAAAATGACAAACTCCTAAGGCCTGGGATCTCAAAAATAGTATTGCCTAGGTGAGGCCAAGTTCTAAAAGTATATTCATTTCAATAAATTATTAGGCGAACAATGAGGTTAGACCTTTACCTCACACCGTATACAAAAATTAACTCAAAGTGGATCAAAGACCTAAATGCAAGAGCTAAAAACTAGAAAACTCTTAGAAAGAAACACACGGGTGAATCCTTATGGCTTTGAATTTCTTAGACCATGACACTAAAAGCAAAAGCAACAGAAGAATAAAATAGATAAAGTGGACTTCATAACAATGAAATACTTTTGTGCTTCAGAGGACATTTACCAAGAAAGTGAAAAGACAGCCCACAGAACGGGAGAAAATGTTGCACGTCATCAGCCTGAGAGGGGACTTTCATCTAGAATATGCAATAAGCTCTTACAACTCAATAATAAAAAGACAACCCAGGTTTTAAGATGCGGAAAGGACCTGCATAGACATTTCTCCAAAGAAGACACGCACAGGACCAACCAGCACATGAAAAGATGTGCGACCTCATTAGCCACCAGGGAAATGCAAATCAAACCACAGCGAGACACCACTTCACTCCCACTGGGACGGCTGCAGTGAAAAAGACAGATGATGGCGAGTGTTGGCGAGGACGTGGAGAAATTGGAGCCCTGGTACACTGCATGGGAATGGAAATGGCCCACCTGCTTTGGAGAGTGGTCTGGCAGTCCTGCAAAGGGTGAAACGTAGAGTTACCCAGTAATTCTATCCCTGGGTCTATCCCCAAGAGAAACGAAAGCACATATCTGCACAAAAACTGGTACACAAATGTTCATAGCAGCACTATGACTAGTCAAAAGGAAGAAACAACCCAAATGTCTATCAACAGATAAACAAAATGTGGCCTATACGGACAATGGAATACTACTTAGCTATAAAAAGAAAGAAAAAACCGACACACGCTACAACGTGGGTGAATCTTGGAAACATTATGCTAACTGAAAGGAGTCAGTCACAAAAAGTCACATACCGTATATCCCGTTTGTACCAAACGTCCAGGACAGGTGGATCCACAGACAGAGCAGATAGGGGGTTGCCAGGCGGGGCTGACGGGGAGGGGAGTGAGGCTGATGGCTAAGGGCACAGGGTGTCTTTCTAGGGTGATGAAAATGCCCTAAACTTGACTGTGGTGACGGCTGCCCAACTCTGTGAACGTCCCACGAGCCCCTGAGCTACACATGTTACATGGGTGGAGGATGCCGGACGTGAGTCGCGCTCGGTGAAGCCGCGAGTGGATGAACGAGCGGGAGGTGGGGACCGGTGAAGGGCTCACCCGCCTGACTGCGGCCAGGAAGCGGGGTTTTATTGTCACATCTCTCCTACAAACCCTCGGAGTTTTGTTGTACCGTTTGCATAAACCTATCGCGTTGTACCTCAGAGAAAGGCTGCTGGGTGAAGCCAGCGACACCTGGGCACTCGCTTTGCCCGAGGTGCAGCTCTGAGAGCTCCTGGCAAGTTAGCGGACCGGCCCTGCACAGCCGTCCTGCCAGTGATGTATCCGTACTGTCTCCGTTTGCAGATGGGGAAACTGAGGCCTGGGGCAGTGAAGGGAGCTGCCCCAGGTCCCGCAGCTGGTCAGGGGCAGAGCCAGGACTTAAATCCAGGCAGCCTGATGCCAGAGCTGCGTTCAGTGTCTGGGCTCCCTGGGTCCAGGCGGCAGGAGCCTGGGAGCTGAGCAGCGGCTGCGGGGTTCTGCCCCGCGCAGGGTGCGCACGGCTGCGTGGCCCTGCCTGGGTTCTTAACCCTTGTGAGCGTCGGTTTTCTCCCCTGAAGAGAGGGCAGCAACAATCCACTGCGGCTGGCATGAACCCAGTGACACTGGTCATTTGTGAATGAGTGAAGGAGAGCAGGAATGAATGGGCACAGGGACTGCCCCTGCCACGTCACCCACACAGCTCATCCGGGGTTGGGGTGAAACAGAAGCCTCTGCCACAGCAGGTGCCCCGGGCTCTGCCGCCCTCCCCTGGCCTTTCCCAGTGACTGTGCGGGGTAGCCCTGTCCGCCTCATCCCACTTGCCTGGGATGTTCTGTCACTTACTGCGTGACCTTAGGAAAGTTGCTGAATATCCCTTGGCCTCAATTTCCCAATCTGTAGGACAGGCACAGCAGTAACGCCTGCCGCAGACAGTTGTTGGAAAGACTGAGAGACTGTCTGTAAAGCACTCGCCTAAGGCGTGTCGGTGCCCAATAAAAGTTAATTTTCCTTCTCATCCTGTGAGCTCCCAGAGCCAGGGACCTTGAGAGCTTTTCCCGAATCAAGGTATCGACTCCTCACCAGGACCTTATGAAGAGTATATTACGACCACCTGCATTGCACAGACAAGGAAATGAGGCACAGAGAAGTTAAGCAAGTTGCCCAAGGCCACACAGCTGGTGAGCCCCACTTTAGGAGGGTCTCGAGCAGGCAGCTGGGCGGAGGCCCGGGAGTCTCCGTGTGCTGGTGGTCAGATAGACGTAGGCTCCTGGAACCAGCCACGATCCCCCAAACACAGGCACGGGCTTCCCCTCCCTCCCTCAGGCCTCTGTCCTGTGATTTCTCCTTCCTATTCTAGAAGGCCCTTGGCAGATGAAGTAAATAAAATAAATAAGCAAGCGTGTAAAAATGTGTGCACATTGTTAACCAAATCCTCGTGAAAACCCGCAAGCCACCGCTCGTCCCACTGGACAGGTGAGACTGCAGAACTCGTTCTTGGCTGTACCACCCTGCACCACGCGGAATGTGCCCGATCCCGTCTGATCTGGGGGGCTACTCGGGGCTGGCCTGGGTTGTACTTGGGTGGGAGAATGCAGGACTCAGGGGGGTCAAGTGCCAGCGACGGCCCCAGATCTCCGGGTGGAGGAAGCGGGCTTACACCCAGGGCCGTCTGGCACGAGATGGGGTCTCCCTCAGTGCTGGCTTCGTGTCCAGCCACCCCGGGAGGAGGAAGGCCAGGAAAAGGGCCACGGAGCCGGATCCTTCTGCCTGCAGCCCACAGCTGTGCTAACCAATGCTGAGGCCTCGGCCAGGGAAAGCAGCCACAGGAGAAAGAGCCCCGACTGTGCCCCCCAACACCGGTTCCTCCTGTCCACACCTGGGTGGGTGGTCCAGGCTCCAGCCCACACGGCCCCTCTTCATCCATGGGATCAATTTTCCCAAGGAATCACTTTCTGAATTTGACCTTCGAGAACCATCAGTCTCACCGGGAAACCATCACCTGAGCCACCTGAGCCCGCTACACAGCGCTCTCCAGCCCAGCCATCAGAAAGCGTTATTTAATAATGAACATAGCGACAAGGCCAAGCTGGCCGGCCCCCAAGGCCTGCCGCCGGCCAGCGGACAGCTTCATCCTCCAGGACCGCTGCTCCCTCCCCAGCCCCACCCTGCACACAACCCCCACGGAGGAGGTGGCAGGAATGATGGCTCCGTAGGAAACACACTGAGCGGGGAGAGAGGGAGAGGGAGATGCTGAGTCAGCAGCCAGCGTCTGGCCCAGGCCCTGCTGCTGATTTGCAAGGTGACCTTGAGCAAGTCACTTCTCTGGGTTTCAGACCTCTTAGTTACCAGTTGGCAAAGCTGAATTATACTTAGATTTCCAGCCTTCTTAACTTTTCCTAAATGCCTAACACAGCGCCTGGCACACAGTAGGCTCTCAGCACCTACGGAAGGAAAGGGAGGGGATCATGCACCTGCTCAATTAAAGGCCAGTTAGCGTCAGGGCGGGGCTGGAGCATCGTGTCATGCAGTGGCCAGACAGTTGGGCTCAGACCTCTGCCACCTAATGCCGTGCAGGTGCCCGGCAACCTGGGCAGGTGACCAGCCCCAGGGACTCGGCCAGTGGGCTGTAAAGCCGGGAAGCGGCTGTTGCCACACGACAGGGCTGTCGAGAGCTGGCACCACCCGTGCTCAGCACAGGGTCTGGCGCAGAGTAAGCCCTCTGCCAGCACCGGCCATTACCACTGTCGCCACTGTTAATGCCCAAGAAGTGACAACAGGAGGGACGGAGGTGAGAGTGAGGGGGTTCCTAGGAGCAAATACTGGCCTTGCCTGCAGCCCCCAGGTGCCCAGCCCCGAGGGCAGGCCCGGCTGTCCTGCCACACCTGCCCAGGGCCTTTCTCAGCAGCTGGCTGCTCCCCAAAGCAGACATGACTGTTCTCCAGGGCCCTGAGGTCCCCGACAAGGGGGGACATACCCAGTGGCCTCCTGCAGTTGCATCCCCACAGAGGCCCCTGCCACTACAGTTGCCAGATTTACCAAATAAAAACACAGGACACTTGGTAAATGTGAATTTTAGATAAACACCAAATTTTTCTGTTGTATAAGTAGGTCCCAAATATTTCATGGGACATACCTGTACTAAAAAAAATTCCTTGTTTATCTGAAGTTCAAATTTAACAGGGCCCCTGTATTTCATCTGGCAGCCCCCCTGCCACCCTGCTCACCCGTGTGGCCGAGCCCCAGCCCTCTGCCCCGCCCTGGCCTGGCGTCGGGCACACTCACTGCCCTGCTGGAGGCTGGCCCTGCTGCCTGTGAGAACACGGAGGACAGAGGAGGGCTGCAGCGCCTGCTCAGCCAAGTTGTCCCTTCACCTTGGCGAACCCCTAATGAACCCCAGAGACCACAGCTGTTAGGAGGCAGCGCTGGGCCTCGCCTCCAGGAGAAGGCTGGTCCCAGACAACCCAAGTTCTCGGGGAAACGTGGCCAGCCCAGCTGGGGACCCACAGCCGCACGTAGGATGGCAGGGCCCCAGCCAGTGCCAGGCCGGAGCGTGCCCTGCCCCGCAGGGAGGGGCAGGCAGTGCCCAAGAGCTGCCAGCAGGGGCACCATCTGGACCCGGGCCTGGCACCGTCGCTCCACAAAAATCGTGAGCTGGGCCCTTCCCTCCTCCCAGGGGGAGAGGAGCGGGGTGTTTGGAGAGTCTCCCAGACAGGAGGGCGGGTGGAATGTAGGTCAATGCCTGGCTGCCGGAAAGAGTGATGTCATCCTCTCCTTGGGGGAAGCTGAGGAAGCGGTGAGTTTGGGTGAGCGGGAGATGGTGGCGGAGCTGGGCGGAGGGAGGGGCCCCAGGGCCAGCTGCCCTCGAAGGCCAGGCCCCACAGGGACGCAGAGCAGTCCCAGTGATCCCCCTGAAATGGGGTGCACAGGTGGGGCACGGGGAGAGCCACAAAGTACCTCCTTGTGGGACCACGGGGGTTCTCGGGGACAAACCACACGCGTCCATGTGTTGTTACACGTGGGGCACCGGTGCCTGGGCCTGCACCGTCCTGATCCCTGGGGGCTGAAGTTAGACACAGACCACTGTTCGCACGCACCCGGCAGTTTTCCTATTTCTCTTGCCAGAAGAGCATTTAGCTTTGGGTACAGACTGTTCTTTTGGGAAAAACATTTTCATGGGCCTTTGAGTTATGGGCAAAGTAACCCAAAGCAAATCCCAAATCTCACACTGGCCTGGAGACGTTAGCACGTGAGGGTGTCGCGCTCTGCAGGGTGATGGGGGAGGCCGACGTCGCCAAGGGCACTTCCTTCTTGAGGGGCCCACACATCTGGGGTTGGGGACCTGGAGGTGGTGAGGAAGGATATGGCCATGGGTGGAGGCCAGGGGCTCCCCTCCCTGGCCAGTGGGCGGCGTGGCCATTGGACGGGCCTCCAGGCCAGTGATGCTAGTGGCCGGCTTTGGATGTCTTCCTGTTCCTCGTGGCAATCCCTTTCTCCTGTCCCCAGCCCGCGTTGCGCTGTGATGAGACACCGTGGCCTCTCCCTGTGTGAACTCCCAACACCCCTGGGGACAGCCCAGGCCAGGCGGAAGCCCAAAGAAGCCCATTTCCTGGGGTCTTAGGTGTCCCCTGGGGGACTGAGGGCGAGACCGCATCCAAAGCAGAGTGGTGGGACTGGCAGGAGCCGAAGAAGCAAGGAATGGCCGGGAGAGCAGCCCACGGAGGCCGGCTGGACCGAGAGGTCACAGGTGACCAGAGGACACAATGTATTTGGGGGTCGTGGTGAGAGGAGCCCGGTAACAAACCGGATCTCCAGCTAATCAGTGGGGCGGGCCAGCCTCAGGCACGGGAGGGAGGAAGGCAACCGGATGTCAGGGAACGTGAGACTGTCCGCATCAAAAGGCCGCGGCCAATCAAGGCTTGCGACCCCCAAGTTGGGGGACTCAGAGCAGAGCTTCAGGGACGGAGGGGCGGTCCGGGCGGCCTCGCCTGCCACAGCCTGGCTTTCCCGGGGTAATGTGGATAGATGCTGGCGGCTGCTCCTCCTGGAACACAATCAGGCCGGCAATTGAGTTCATCGGCTAAATCAAATCTGGGCTTCTGTGCGAAGTCCTTCGGTATTAAGTGCCTGAACACACATCATCCCGTCCGGTCTCTTGATAAACCCCATTACCCAACACAAGGCCACAGGCAGCTTCCCGGGCACAAGAGAGGCTGACGGGAGGGTGCTGGTGGGCTTGGGCGTGTGGCTTAGGGGTGACACGGGGGGTGTGGCCAGGGCCTGCCCAGGTGCCTGACTGAGGCAGGATTGCTTCACTTCCTGCGGAAACTCCCAACACCCCCGAGGGAAGGCCCAGGCCCAGGTGCAAGCCCAAAGAGGCCCGTTTCTCACACAGGGGAAGCACGAGAAGGAGCTGGGTGTGATGGTGGAAGGGGGTGGCGGCAGGGGTGGGTGTGAGCAAGCCCAGCTGGCTCTGCCGCTCCGCCTCCCGGCTCCCATGCGCGGCCCCTTTCTTCTCTGGAAGGAGTTACAGATCGTAAGACCCATTTGTTCATGTAAGAAAGTTCATTTGTTCGTGAATGAATGAATGAATTCCACACATAGAGCGTGCCTCCCTGGCCTGGGTGCTGGTGGACAAGCCAGGTCCTGTCCCTGCCGGGCATCCAGGGTGGCTGACCTCTGGGGACTCAGAGCCCAGGCTGCAGAGGGAGGCGGGAGGGTCAGTCCACGGTGCACATAAGCACAGTCACAGAGGGTGGCCGTGATCCTCAGGTCATCGCAGAGCCACTCGAGGGTTTGTGCAGAGAAGTGATGGGGTCGTGTTTGGGGGAGAAACTGCACAGAGAGGGCAAGACCGCAGGGAAGGGGAGGCCAGTCGTCTCCCCAGACAGCATTCCGACACCGCCTGGCCTCCTTCTGGGGGCAGGGGTGCCGATGGGGGATCCATCTTGGGACCCGTTAAGGCTGAGAGTGTGGACGCAGGACAGCGCAAGGGGGCGTTTCCGCACCGAGTGGAAAGAGGCCTCCGGAACGCAGCCCGAAATGGGCGGCGCCAATGGGGGAGAAGCGCGGACAGTCCCCAAGGCCCCGCGAGCCCCGGGCTCCTGCTCACCCTGTGTGTCAGCACCTGTGCGCAGGCGCCCGGTGGCAGTGGAGGGCGCCATGTGTACGGGACTGGGTTCACGTGTGTGGGCGGGGCAGGTGTGCGTGCGGGGCGTGTTACAGATGAGTGAATGCGTGCCCGTGCGTGTGTGACTCGCGGGCCACGCGGAGGAGCATCTGTGAATCTGAAACATGCTCGGCGGGCATGAAGTGCCAGCCAGGCTTCAAACGACACCCCAGGCTCCCCTGCCGGGGTTGGGGGGAAGCCGCCCCGGGCAGGGGGCAGAGCCGGGCCTGGGGATGAGTCTGCGCCAGCTGGCCCTCCCCGCCGACCGCCGGGCTCCCTGTGATATGGACGCCAGCTTCTCTTTCCTACGCACGGGCTGACTAACGAAGGGGGCGCGGGACGGAGCCGGACTGGAGATGAGATCCAGGATCCGGCCACCAAGCGGGGGACGCAGGGAAATGGGGTTTGTGTTCAGGTGACTAAACACCGATTCCTACAGGTGACGACAGCTCCCCTTTCTCCAGCACCGACTGCGTGTCGGGCCTCATGGAACCTGCAAGTTCTCGGACAAGCGTCACAACGATGGGTCCCACATTACAGGTGGGGACACTTGCCCTGGGCCACCAAACAGCAAACCGGAGGAGTGTTGAGTTCCCGTGCGGGCTGCTGTGTGGCACCACGATGTGCCGCTCCTGACTCGGGGCGGAGGGACCTCTGCGGGTAAGGGGGATGGGCCACCCTCGGCCACCGGGACGGACACGGGGTCCTAGACGGTGCTAGAAGCGGGGTCTCTGACCTAAACACAAAATCAGGCAGCCTTTTCTCCTCGTGTGCCACAGGGCCCTCTGTCCTCTCAGCTCTCGCCACCAGTGGCTTCCCCAGCTCCTGCCCTGCCTGTCACCAGCGCACCTGGATGTCGGGGAGGCTGTGCTGCCTCCACCTTCTCAGGAAGGAGCCCCTCTCCGCCCCACCTCCCGCTCCCCGCAGAGCCAAATGTGTTAAAAGCCTCATCTACGCCCCGCTCTGTCACCCCTATTCTCTCTTGAGCCCACCCCAAGCAACCTTCACCACGACCCCTCTGCATCTGTCCCCGCAAGGTCTCCTTTGGCCTCCGCGTTGCCGAGGCCACGGACGCTCCTGGACCCCTCCGCGCGGGGGACACGGGGGCCGCCCTGCTGGTACCCTTCTTCTGCCCTTCCGGATGCCCCTCCATCTGCCTTCTCCAGCCACGTCGCAGGCGGGTGCTCCTGGGCCCCCTCGTCCTCGGAAGTCTCGCACGCCCCCATGGCGGCGCCAGGCGTCATCCCGAGCCCAGGCCTCCCCGCGCCGTCTCGCCTGCGCTTCACACTCCGAGGTCCACACGCTCCGGATGCCTCAAAGGCGTCTCACAACCAGCAGGGCCAAAATAGAACTCGGTCCTCCTCCCGCACACAGCCTCTCGGAGACGGTCTGGCAGTTTCTCCTGAAGTTAAACCTACACGTAGCACACGACCCAGCCATCACACCTGGGTGTTTACCCAAGGGAAAGCAAAACTTATGTTCACCCAAAAACCTTTACACGAATGTTTATAGCAGCTCTATTCATAATCGCCCCAAACTGGAAGCAACCGAAATGTCCTTCCACCACGGGGACGGGAAGCGCCCGTCCCCACGGCGGACCCTACTCAGCAGCGGCGCGGGAGCCCGCGGGCGGCGCTGGGCAGCAGCCTCACAGGCGTGGCGTTGAGCAAAAGAAGCCAGTCTAAAAAGTGACATGCTGCGTAAGCTTGTCCATCTGTAGGACTTTTCCAGAAAAGACAAAACTGTCGTGACAGGCAGCAGATCAGTGACTTCCAGGGGACAAGGGTGGGGCAGGGTGTGGCTACTAAGGGTGGCACGGGGAGTTCTTTGGTGACTGGACAGTTCTGGCCCTGACGGTGGTGGTAGTTGTAGGAATCTACACTCGTGTTAAAATTCACAGAACTGTATCCCAAAAAGGCCAATTTTACTGTAGGACAATATAAAAAAAATAAAATGAAAAATATTTTTAAAAATTTCCTCCAGAAACCTCTTCCCCATTTGACAGTTGTCCACATTTGACAAGGTAAAGTCTCCATCCAGCCAGTGTCTCGAGTGAGGCACCTGGGGGTGTCCTTGGTGCCTCCTGTGCCCTGCCACCACCAGCTACTCTGCCAACTCTGCCGCCAAAGGCCACCTCCAGGCGGCCCATGTCACCCCCGGCCCCCACCAGAACCTGGCCATGCTGTTGTCAGCATGGAAGGACCGTCCTGGTCTCCCGCCCCCACATGCCCTCCAGGTTTCTTCCTCAAAGCCGCAGCCCCAGGGGCCCCTCCCCGACCCCCTGCTCTAGGTCTTAGAGTCCCCAGCTCACCTTGGTTTATTTCCTGCTGAGCACCTGTTGTCACTGGAGGGTACTTAGTGTGTTTACTCCCACATCGCCCCACTAGAGTGTCAGCCCCACGCAGCCGGCGGATCCCAAGCACTTGGCTGTGTCCAGCATGTGGTAGGTGCCTGTTAAGGGTTGAATCTTCCCAGCACCCTTGGGAGGGCGTTACTGTGAGTGACTCCACCCCTGAGCACCTGCAGGGCTTCCTGCACCTCCTGTGACCCTGGAGACCCCTCTTCTGCCCCGTCTGCTGAGGGTGGGGCCACAGTGGTAGGAGAGCAGAGCCCAGGTGCCAGAGGAGCCTCTTGGGCCCAGAGGCCAGCACCCCCCCGCCCCCTGGCTCCTCCACACATCTGCCCCCCGCCAGCGCCTCCAACTCTCCGCGATGGCCAACTTTATCTTTCATCGCGCGTGCCCACTCTCTGGTGGGAAGCAATAGCTCAGGAGGCTTGGTGGTGGCAGTTAAAGGTGAGCTGCGCCTAACAAAACCTCTGTCCCCAAAGAGCTGGGAAAATATATGTTGGGTTTAAAATATGGGAAGCAAAACACGAAACTGCCTTTCCAGGGGCTCTCCAAACGTTTCGGGATCACGGACCCTCTTTGAGAATGGAATGAAAACTGGGCCTGCTCTCCTACTGACAGGACACATGACACTTAGCACATGTTTCAGTGAGTCTGTGGACCCTTGAAGCCCACGCTTTGCCCTTCTAAGAGCCCACAGGCCCAGGGAGAAGAAGCCCCAGGAGCCCCTCGATCTGCAGTTCTCGCTGTGTAACACTGACGACCTCATTTCACCCTCGGGGTTACTGTCTCTGTCTTCCGGAGGCAGGAAGAAGGCACAGACAGGTTAGGGGACTTGCCCAGGGCCACATCTCATCCAGGATTTGCACCTGGACAGTCTGACGTGAAGGCCGTCCATCCATCCATCCATCCATCCGCCCATCTTTTATTTTTTAGGTAGTAAAAACTCACCAACTTACTATTTTTAAATTTATAGTTCGGTGGCATCAAGTACATTCACAATGTGGTGCAAACCTCATCACCATCCATTTCCAGAACTTTTACATCTTCCCAAACGGAAACTCTGTCCCCGTTAAACACTAACTCCCCACTCCCGCCCCCAGCCGCGGCAGCCGCCATGCTATTTCTGTCTCCATGGATCTGACTACTCTGGGGACCTCGCATGTGTGGAATCCTACGGGTTTTGTCCTTTTGTAACTACCCTGCTTCATTTAGCATAAAGTCCTCAAGGTTCATCCATGTTGCACGCGTGAGGACTTCCCCACTTTGTAAGACCGAACGATGTTCTGTGCACGCGTGCACCACGTTTCGTCTTTCCGTCCACTCGCTGGTGGACATTTGGGTTGTTTCCACCTTTTGGCTACTTGGAATAATGCTTTTATTAAAATGAATGTACAAATATCAGTTCAAGTCTCTGCTTTCACTGCGTCGGGGTCTACGCCCAGGCGTGGAACTGCTGGGCTGTGTGGTGATCCTGTGTTTAACCTCCTCGGGAGCCACCGCACTACGCCCCACGCACTGCCCCGTCTCGCACTCCCACCAGCCACGCACACGGGTTCTAACCTTCCACATTCTCGCATTTGCTATTTTCCGTTTTTCTGATAATAGCCATCCAAATGGGCACCTCCATCCATTCCTTAACCTCCTGGCCTCAGTTTCCACCTCTGTGCAATGGGGACAATAATCCTCTCTGGGTAGAACTCAATCAGGAAACGCACATGCAGGACTTAGGACACCACCCGGATGGTAAGAATTCTCAGTGAGTGACAGCTGACATTGCTGAAGGAGGAAGCTCTGCCCTCACAGAATTGTAAGGAGTCGGCACAGGCAGAATAATATCACAGAATTCTCTTCCCGCCCCGGTTTTTCCTGTAGAACAGCTGAGGAAGGGAGGGGTGGGCACAGGCATGGGGAGTGCGGGAGGACCTCTCTCTGCACGCCCCTCCCCACCCCACCGCCCACCCCCCTCAGAGGCTTTCCTCCCTCTGCCGCTGCTATTCTTGTCCCTCTCCAGTTACCCCACCATCGCCATCGTCATCGATAAGGACAGGACGCTGTGCAAGAAGATGAGAAGGTCAGGGAAGAGAAAACAAGCTGGGGCAGCCCAGGGACCCCAGCTGAATCTAGGGGACCCACGCATGGCCCGTCCAGGCCCAGCTCGGCCTCTGGGATCCAGCAGGTTTTCTCCCAGGCAGAAATGGAGTGAGGACACAACACTTGGCTCGTTGTGAGTAAATGGTACCTACTGTCCCTGTTCACTAAATCCACGTTTATTATTGTTGACTAAAACAGGTGCACAAGACTTCAATCTGGTGCACAGGACCTCTCTCCATCATCTCCCACAAACACCATCCCACCCAGCTTGAATGCCTCCACGAACAGGAAGCTCACTCTTCCATTCCTGCTCCCAGCTGGCAAGGGACCAGCTGGGCTGCTTTCCTGGAGCTTCCAAGAGTTTTCTGGGCAGAGGAATTTGTCCCCAGGCCTGGCCTGGGGGTGAGGATAGGATGACTCCCCTCTTCCCTCCAACTCCCAGACCCAGAGTGGGCAGGGCTGGCCAGGCCGTTTTGCCCACACTCAGCTCCTGGCATGACAGCCCTGCCATGGGCCTGCTGAACACGGCTGTATCACAGCTACAAGCAGACACTGACAATCTCAGAGCCGAGGGGGTACACTGGCAGCTCGTGAGGTACCCTGGGCTGCAGGGGCATTTTTTTTAACCTGTTCAGAGTTTTAAAAAATGTTTGAAGTAGGTGTTAATATTTTAAAGATCAAGAGAATTCACATGGATACGTGTTGTGTGCCTGCCCTTGCAGCATCCGATCTGGCAATACGCCGTCCACTGTGAGGGGCCTGCCCTCTCCGTTTCTCCACAGACCACACCCCTCCCTATTGCTCCCGCTGGTCTGTGTTACCCACATACGCTGTCTTCCCAGTCCCTGTGGACATTTGGGTTTGTAATCCCTACAAACTCAAAAAGCTCGTAAGCTCCAGCACCTGGGGTGGGTGCAGTGATGGCCTCACATCCAGGCAGCCTGGTCCCCACACCTGGGATTCATCTCTCCTGCCGTCTAACCAGGGAACGCAACACTGTGATAATGAGAAAACCGAGGTTCCGCCAGTTTGGAGTCATCCAGCTAATCCACCTGGCAGCTCCCCCTCCAGCTCACTTGGCGGGCTTCGCAGAGACAGCTTTCTGGATCTCACCCCAAACCTCCTAGGCCCAAAGCTGTTGGTGGCAGGGTTGGGACTCTTGTCCTTAAAAGCTCTCCTGGAAGGTGCTGGGTCAGGTTTGGGCCCCTTGTGTTAGGGGTGAGGTGGGGGCTCCGGCCCCTCTCCAAGCCCCGTAAAGCAATGATCTCATTCCTTGTCAGTCCAGATTTCGCCCCAGATTTCCTGCACAGTTTAAGCCAGCCGCTCTCAGCTCTTCACCTGAGTTCCCCCATGTGTGGAAGGAGAAAATAGCTCCCGCCCCCCTCCTGCCTTCCAGGAACCAGCACGTGGGGCAGGGCCCGCGGGAGGCAGGAGGGGCCACCCAGGGGTGCAGGTGGCTGTGTTCCTCTTTGTGCCACCAGCGCCTGGCCTCCCCTCCCACCCCGTGGGGCTGCAGCTCGGTCTGCCGCCTCCTCTTACCCCTGATTCGTACCAAACTCTCATTCCCCAGGGCCCTGGGCTCTCCCCAGCTGCTGTGGCCCTGCCCCAGCCAGGCACCTCTATTTCCCACTCCTGCCTCCCCCATGGGGGGCCTTGGAGCTGTGAATAGCTGATTGAGGGATAAAACAGTGAACAGCCACTGAATCAAAGAACCTGGGCTTTGGGAGCAGAGGCTGCTGGGAGGCCCCGTAACACAGGCCACCTGAGCTCAAGAAGGCCTGAGCCAGAGCTGGGACCAGGGGCAGGGAAGCCGTGGGGCCAGCACCTCGCCCACAGCTCAGCGGTTGAGACGGACTTGAGCTTGGACGCGCTCGGGGCTGGATCTTGGCTGTCCAGCATTTAGCGGAGCTGTGTGATCTCCTTATACTCCGGACCCCACAAGCCTCCGCCTCCTCATCTGAGGACACAGGCTGCGGGGAGCCCCGTTCCCGCAGGGAAGGCTCAGAGGCCGGGGATCAGGTCTGGCTGGCTCAGTGCGCGGCGCGCGGCAGCTCAGACCTTTGTAACCACGGGGGAATCGGATGGCTGTTGATTAAACAAGAAATCGCACACGAAGCCCTTTATACAGCACTCAGTAGCAAAGGGGCCCGTAGCAAACACCCAACAAATATTTGCGATTATCGCTGGCAGCCACAGGGAGAGGCGGGGGAACAGGATCGTGAGGTTCTGAGGGAAGCCGCAGAACAGGTTCAGCGTGAAATCCCAGAACCCTCGGGGTCCCCAGGCGCCCACTCAGGAACTCTGGGGGCATCCTCTGTTTGGGGCCCACATGCCCCCTTGCCACTTGGTCCTGCCTCTTTGGGCCTCGCTGGCTTCTTGGCACAGCTGGGCCTTCCCAAGGGGAAGTTAAGAGGGGAAAGAGGAGGAAATTACAGCCCTCTGCTGAACCATCTAACCAGACCTAAGTAATCGATGAGCCAAGCTGCCACTTTCCTGCCAACCAGCCGCCTGACGAGTACTTACTCCATCTATGAATTGAGTGCTGCACTTTTGCCACCACCACGGCTAATCCCCGCTGCCCACAGAGGCTGGGTGCCAGCAGGAGCCGTGAGCCACCAGGCAGGGTCTGCCCTGCCACTTTGCCAGCGAGACATGGGCTCCAGGCAGTCCCAGTCCTCTTGTCACAGATGAGAAACTGAGGCCCGGAGAGGGGTCCAGAGGGGTGGGGCTTGAATGCCAGGTCACCTTGCCGGGGCTGTAGGGGCACCACAAGGCCCCGACTATCACCATCCTGGCCTCCACCCTGCAGCCAGCCCAGACGTCAGGACCCCACACTGGTCGCCTAATGAAGCCTAAGGCCGCCCTTGACCAGACTCCTGAAGATGGGGGTCCCCCTGCCACAGCCCAGTGCAGGTCAGAACACAGGCCGGGACCAGGGGAAGGCCTGGGGACCTGGTTCCCACCCAGGAGCTGCTAAGCCCGGTGGAACCGTGGGGCTCGGGGGTGTCTTGTACCAACTGTCTCCAGAGGGCGGAGGTCAGAGAGACAAACAGAGGACAAAAGCCTGGACTCTCAACTTCCGTAACAGTGCCCATAAAGGGGGTGGTTTCCAGAGCATTCCTGAGTTTAAATATCCTGTCTCAATTAGGGGAGGGCCGGCGACCACGGGTGTCAGAACCACAGGCCCCTGTGTACGCACCTGCTTCACGCCCATCTGCCAGCCTTGAACCTGACTCCCACTTCACAAACCCCTTGCCTTTGCACATTGTCAAAGTAAAATAAAATGCAAACACAAGCTGAAAACAAAGCACCACACTGCCCCTCCCAACGCCGCTTGGCAGGCACCCGTGACATTTCTCCTGTGCCTGCCCAAACTTCTCTCCAACGTCTCTTTAAGACACAGAACTTGTACACACAGGCGTATCATGTACTTTACAGAAACAAGATGATGCCATACACACCATGCAGCACGTTGCTTTTTCCACATGTCAAGAATTACACACTCAGGCAGTGCTTGGAGCCTGCAGTGGACATGCCCACAGGGGGTCGTCCCAGTGGGGCCCCCAGTGTGGCCCCTGCTTGCGCCTGCCTCAGCTGTGCTCCCGGCCTCGATCAAGCCCCACACCCTCGCTCTCCACTCCGTCCTCCCTCAGCCAGCCCCAGCCCTCTCACTCCGTTGTTTTGCACATATTATGTGCTGGGCACTGTTCTGAGGGCTTCGTCAACTTCACTCATTCGACCCTCAGCCCGATGGAACGAGAGAGGCATGACTGTCATCAACCCCCTCCACAGAGGCCTCGCCCCACAGACCAGCACCTTATCTGCCAGACAGACAAATGACGCGCGGAACCACTTAACCGTCCCCAGTCTACACAGCTCCTGGGAATCAAGGGCTGCTTTTACCTCCTCTGATGTCTTCTAACCTTGTCCTTCTCCAGAACTGGGGGTTACCTTGGCAGTCTGGACAGGTTACCTTGTCTGCACCCTGCACACTCCAAAGGAAGGGCTGACCTGACCCAGCGCCCGGCACGTGACCTCTAACCCCATGAGCCCTGGGACTGTCCCATCTGATAAGTGTCCCTGTTTGCCTGGGGGTCTTGGGCCACACCAGAGTCTATGCTAATGATGTGACTTGTGGGGGGCCTTGGCCACGCAGCACCAGCTCAGCCTCTGGAGACTGGAGACGAGGCCGGCCAGAGTGGGCCACCACGCCCAGCCGTCAACTCCTGTAAAAACCCGGATGCCAAGGCTCAGGCAAGTGCCCCGGCTGCTGGTTCTCCACGTGTGCCGTCGACACTGATGCTGGGAGAACCAAATGCAGCTCGCGTGGCCCCACCGGGAGAGGACAACCAGGGCTGCACCTGGTTCTCCTGGGCCTGCCCCGTGCACCTCCTCCTGCTGCTGACTTCAGTCTGTGTCCTTTCATTGTAACAAACTGTAACCACGAGCGCAACAGCTTTGCTCAGTCTGCGAGTTTTTCTGGTCCATCATTGAGCCTGAGGTGGTCTTGGGAGCCCTGACATCCACCGAGTCAGTAAACAGCTCCAGCAGCTCCCGCATGACGGTGCCAGGCGCTATCCCAGCCCTGCCCACACTGAGGGGCCCCACTCCTGCCGTCCAGACCCCCCGGACCCTAGGGAGGACGTTGGTCATCCACACATGCACCTCCCTCCATGGAAAAGCCCAAGCATCTGTCTGTGCAGCCCCAGACATCGTAACAGTCCCTCTGATGGAACACCAGGTAACATCCCAGGAAGTGGGCACCGTCCCAGATAGGTACCACGTAACGTCCCAGGGACTAGGTGACATTCCCGGCACCAGGTGACATCCCCAGGGCCCTCACCCGGCCTTACCTGCCAATGACCTCGATGTTGGAAATGGCGTAGAAGTACTTGTAGAGGTTCTCCCGCTGCACGTAGGTGCCGCCCAGGGCCGGGCGCAGCAGTCGCATGCGCAGGTCGGTGAGGGTGAAGAACTCCTTGAGGCCCTTGGCGCTCTCCAGCCGCGTGTACAGGTTGTCCATGTTGCGCAGATCCGGGCCGGCGAAGATGGCGAAGCGGTCCCGCACCTCGAAGCGCACGTGCTTCTCCTTCTTGGAGCCCGCCCAGCGCGAGTACTCCTCGGTGCAGAGCACCCGGTGGGCGCTGGAGGATGACATGTCGCGGGCCCGGCGGGCGGACATGCCGAAGGCCTCCATGCAGTCCTCGGCGTAGAACTGGTAGGGCTGCCACGTGCGCCCGTTGTCCAGGGACTTCTCGAGGACCATGACCGTGGGCCGGCCATACTCGAAGGTCATCACCACGTCGTCCGTCAGCTCCACGCTCTTGTTCCACGACAGGGTGATGTTGGCTTCCAGCGGGCTGGGGTAGCGGCTCCACGTGATGCTCTGCCAGTAGGTGGCCAGTCCCTCGTCCTCCTTGTCAAACATGAGCCGGGGCGGGTGGGCCAGGTCCGGGTTGGAGGCGTCGCACTCGTTGCTGCACAGGTAGGGATTTTCCTGCAGCAGGGAGGGGAGAAGGGAAGGGTGGGTGCCGGCTCGGGACGGCCTGGGAAGCCTCCGCCCAGCCTGGCCCCTGCCCGAGCGCCAGACATCTGCTCAGTGGTCACGGAGCCTGTGCTCCTGTGTCCGGCACCAGGTGGGTCATTTGTACCCATTTCCCCAAAGTGCACAAAGCCATGCAACTCCATGGCTCCCCAAGAAAACACACACTTGTTCCTACTCTAAATACAGACAACCAAGAAGGGTGGGTGTTAGTCCCCTGCTCAGAGTCCTCCATGGCTCCCCACTGCCTGGAGGATGAAGTCCTAACCCTTTAACACATCAACACTGACACCACACCTGGTAACACCATTCCTGGGCCTCCCGGCCAAGCACTCCTGTCCTTCAAGCCCCGCTTGTCTGTGCCTCTGAGCCTTTGCAGATGACATTCCCTCTCCTGGATGTGCCCTTCCACTCTCTGTCTGCCTCAAAAATTCCCACTCATGTTCTTGACTCTTTAAACGTGTCCTACACCAAGATGCCTTCCCGACCCTTTACAAAGTACCGTTAGGCGTGGTGAACACATCGAGGGCTCAAAGGGCGGCTGGAAGCTCCGAGCCCCTCCCCCATACCTTGCCCTGTGCATCGCTTCTGGTTAGCTGAGCTGGTAAACCTAAGTCAAGTGCCTTCCTGAGTGCTGTGAGCTGTTCCAGCAAATTCTCAAACCTGAGGGGTGCTGAGGAAACCCCCTATTTATAGCCCGTTGGCCAGAAGTACGGGAGGCTCCGGACGTGCTGTCGGAGGAGGGGGCAGCCCCCCAGGACTGAGCCCTTCCCCTGAGAGGTCTGACGCCGCCTCTGGGCAGTTAGTGGCAGAACCGGACTGAATTGCTGGACACCGCGTTGGTGTCCAGAGAGTTGGAGAACTGGCTGGGAAAGCCCACACATCGGTGGGAGAAGTATTGTTCACAGAACCGGGCCAAAGGGGCGCTGGCTGGGACCCGCAGGGCACCGCCCCTCGCTGGCCCAAACCCCACCCAGCCCACCTGTCAGGTGCGTCTGGCTGCAGAGGCCTCACTAGTCCGGAGTCCTCAGGGAAGCTGGCCCCACTGGGCGGGTTCCAGCTGTGGCTTCCCCGCTGTGGCAGATCACATGCCTCCCCCCCTACCCCACCCCCGTCTGGTCCGCTGTGTGAACTCACCCCAGAGACCTGGAAATGTCACTAACATGGTGGCTGCTCGGGGCAGAGCCTGTGGGGACAGTGAAGCTACTCTGTGTGACACCGCAATGGCGGAGGCACGATTTCACGCACACGCCAAAACCCGCAGACGCACGCGACCCCAAGAGCAAAGGAACCCTCCCGTAAACTACAGACTTTAGTTAATGACAACGCAGCAGTATTGGTTCATCAAACGTAACAAATGTCCCAACTAATGCAAGATGTTGATAACAGCAGAGGCTTGCAAAGGGGCGGGGAGCGGTGGCATTCAGCACTATCTGCTCCATTTTCTGTAAATCTAAACCTGCTCTGAAATATAAAGTCTATCAATTAAAAAAAAAAAAAACACCAAAACCCACTGTCACTAACAACCTCACAGCAGCCCAGACCACTCACAGCCCTTTTTGATGAATATTTCAGGTGTCTGGTTTGCTCAGAGACAAAATGGCTTGGATCTGAGTTAAAACCTCTCACTCCCAAATGAGCTGTTCGGCCCCCACGGGGGAGTGGGCGCGCTGCCCCCGCCAGGCGTCACTGCAGCTGGCCCTGGGCCCCGGGCTTTGATCCTCTGTGGTGGAGCACAGGTCCCCAGACTGCCCAGGGCTCCTCAGTGGGCAGGGCTGGCCCTGGGGTTCACAGAGCCCTCCCTGACCAAAATAGCTCCGTCTGCTGGGGTGCCACTGTCCCCTCCACCTGGCCTGGCCCTGCTGCTTCACGGGACCCAGGGTGGAAGGAGCTCACTACAGAGCCCAAGGCCTTATTAAGCAGAGGGGGAAACCGAGGCCCAGGGCAGGGCGGGGCTGGCTCCGGGGGTACTTCTGAGGACAAGCCTGCTCCTGCCCGCTGGTGAGTTCACACGCGTGATGGCAGGTAGGGGGACCTGGTTCGCCTCGTGGGGGTCTGAGCTTTCTCACGCTCTGGCTGGGTGACTCTGGGCAAGTCACACCCTGTCCTGTGCTGTCGCCTGAACGGGCAGGGGCTGAGAGACCTGTGGGGGTGGCTCAGCGGCTTGAGAGGGTAGCAGGCTGCAGGGAAGGGCGCTCTGAGTCCAGGGCTCAGCCGTGCCCCCGGGGAGGAGTGCGGTGGGCACATGCCCTAAGGGCTCGCACCGGGGCAGGAGGACCGTCGGCATCCAAGCTTGTGCCCCCCACAGCCTAGCAATCCCCCCTCCCCTCAGTCCTGGGCCTCGTTAGGGGCTAAATTGCATCCCCCCCAAATTCCTATGTTGAAGCCCTAACCCCAGTACCTCAAAATGTGACGGTATTTGGGTACAGGGTCTTTAAAGAGGTGATTAAGGTTAAATGAGGCCCTCAGGGTGGGCCCTGAGCCAATCTGCCTGGCGTCCCGAGAAGAGGAGATCAGGACAGGTGGAGGACGCCAGGGCACGCGCGCACGGAGAACAGGCCGCTGGAAGGCACCGGGCAGGCGAGGTCTGCAAGTCAGGGAGAGGCCTCAGGAGAAACCAACCTGCCAGCAAGATGCTCTGGACCTCGGCCTCCGGGACTGCAAGAAAATGAGCATCTGCCGCGTCAGCCCCGTCTGTGGCATCTTCACGGCAGCAACTAAGACACACGGCGTCCCAGGGGAGCAGGGGGCGACAGGGTGGGAGGAAGAGCCCAGAGGGGAGGCACCGAATTGTGCGTGTTTGATGACTTCCCCAGAGGCTCTCTCTGGACCCTCCCTGCCCCCAGGAGCCAGTCTCTCAGCACAGGGCAGCAGGTGGCATCGGCTGCAAGGCCCACCTGGGAAGCTCCCACCCACCTTGCCCAGGCTGCCGTCCCCATCGCTCGGAGCTTGTGCTCCTTCAGCCACTCTCCCTCCCCCTGGCTTTTGAAGTCCTCCCTGGGCTCCCTCCAGGAAGCCCTCCTTCCCCGACTCGGCCTCCCAGCAGAGCTAATGCCCAGCTTATCTGGACAGCGCAGTGAGGCCTCCACAGAGGGCCCGGGCCTCGATAACTGCTCACTAAATTACAGTTATTATCATATTAAGTATTAATAGCTATTAATATAACGACAATTATATCAATAATATATCTCATACTGAGTGTTGATATTATTCCTGTCCACCCCCAACTGCTGCACATCACCCACACCTCACCCTTTCCCGGGTCCCTCTCCGTCCCCCCGCCTTTCGTGCCCCACCCTTCCCAGCCTCCTGGTGGTCTCCACGGGGCAGGGGGGCCACATAGTATC
Organism: Eulemur rufifrons; assembly: GCF_041146395.1. Taxonomy (NCBI): domain Eukaryota; kingdom Metazoa; phylum Chordata; class Mammalia; order Primates; family Lemuridae; genus Eulemur; species Eulemur rufifrons. Next base: position 282,469,146 of record NC_090989.1, on the reverse strand, counting down.
CCCCAAAGCCCCCAGCTGCGCTCGGCCTGTCACGGGGAAGACTGACACAGCCGGCTCTGCCAGGCGACGGGGGCACCACGCTGCCACGGCGCTGCCGTGCTGCCCTGACCCGCAGGGCCCGCCGCCCCCCGCCCCAGGCCCGGGAAGCAGATGGTCAGAAACTAATGAATCAGCCTGTGTATTTACCAGCCGCGCCTGCTGCGGAGCGGCTTAATCAACAGCGAGCACAATAAATAAGTCCCGAGCCGTCGCCAGCGCAATCTCTCCCTCTCTCTCCCCCAACCCCATTCTGCTCCTTCCACTGCCCTCCCACCCGAGACCGCAGAGGTGCGTTTCACGGGTCACACGCAGAGCGCTGCCCTGCTGAAGGCGCCGTCCGAGGGGAACCGACCCTCAGTTTCCTTCCCAAAGGCAGCACTTGCTCACGGCCTTGCCTTCCTTCTCTTCGCACTGGGGGGAGTTCCAGGAGCGAGCTGGGGGTTGGAGGCCCAGTTCACCCCACTCCCCGCTCCCGAGCGCTGCTCCGACAGCTGATGACAGCTGATGACAGCCGTGTGAAGGAGGGGAGAGGCCGGATTCGCTCCTCTGAGGGCGAGCGTTTGCCACTTTCAGGGTCTGCACATTCCTACCCACCTCCAGGAGAGCAGATTAGTAATGAAAACAACAGTCAAAGCAAAGTGGTCTAATACAGGGAGAAAAGTTGGGAATTTTTTCTTTTCTTTTTTTTTTTTTTTGAGAGAGAGTCTCGTTCTGTTGTCCAGGCTAGAGTGCAGTGGCGTCGTTACAGCTCACAGCAACCTCAAACTCCTGGGCTCAAGCGATCCTTCTGCCTCAGCCTCCCAGAGTGCTAGGATTAGAGTCGTGAGCCCCCGCGCCCAGTCGGGAACAATTAAGGCACACTTCTGACTTCTTAGGATGGCACCAAAGCCCACCTTTGATATTACTGAGAGCAGGAATTGTTTCTTTAAATATTTCATGAATATTACAAAAAAAAAAATCATACCCCTGATTAAAAGCCTTGGAATTTTCTCCAGAAAAGTGCAGTAACACATTACATTTTCCGTGCAATTTCAAGGGGTTCATGGAGCCCCATATCCCTAGTTAGAAACCCCGTATGAGTCTGGGCAGTGAAGGAAGCTGGCTTGTGTCTGAAAGCCCTGAGTTCCATCTCGGCTCTATGCTCTGAGGCTTTGTGACCTTGATTGACAAAGTCACCTTACTTCTCTGAGCCTCTGTTTTCTCAGCCAGTGTCATGTGATACAGTGTACGTCTCGCAGTACCTAGAACGCCTAGAAAATGTCTCCAAACGGTGGCGATTATTTATCATTAAGCACCAGCTGCACAGCGACACTCCCTGCGACCTTCCGAGGGAGGAAGAAGTGAGGCTGAGACCACCAGGCTGGTTCTTGGGAAAGCCGGGAAGTGCATGGCACGGACCCCCTTGGGGACTGCTGACTCAGAGGGGAGCAACGATCACGACACTCACCGAGCACCAGCCACGTGCCTAGGCCGGGCTGGTCGCGTCACATCCCCAGGGCGGTGGGGGCTGCCGCTGGCTCCATTTCACAGGTGAGAAGCAGAGTGTGTACTGTCCCCACACCGCTTGCCCCGGCCTCTGTGGGACCCCACCTGGGGGGAATCTTGGGGAAACCGAGGCCACGATGTCTGTGGCTCTCCTATCTCTCTAGACACACACAGGCAAGTCGTCTGAAGGTAGGGGGGTGTGGCTGGAGGGCGAAGGCAGGGGTGTGGGGCGGGCGAAGGCAGCCAGCCTGGACCAACAGCACCAGAGAAGCAGGAGGACACGAGTCTCCTACATGGACACGGAGCAGGAGACGCCGGACACGAAAAGGTCTGCGGAGAAAACCGTTTTATGCCACGCTTTTCAAACCTTGTGAGGGGCTCTTAAATGCTTTTGCTTTTATGTTATTTTCTGTGCAAAGGGTACAGTGGGAGTCAGAGGCCAGGTTGTGAACACCGTAGACAAGCTGCAGGCGAACACATAATTGAATGGGACAGTGAACTGCTAGTGGGGACAGTGGTGACCGTGCCCGTGGGAAGCCCAGCCATGTGAACCTCCAGGCCCCTGAGCAGGGAGCCCGTGGAGGGGCCATCACTGGACTTGAAGGAGTCTGAGGAAGAGGACGAGACAATGGGGGACAGTTACGGACTGGCCTCGAATCCCAGACCCCAGCTGGGACAAAATCTCCCAGTGGCCGCATCACTGTCGGTGGCTTTGGTGACCTGCACAGCAGCACACAGGGCGCGGCAGGCTGGGCTCTGCGGCTCTCAGCCAGATAAGGGGGTGCAGTCCTCGCTCAGCCACCTGCTAGCCCCATGCGCTTGGGCGAGTCACTCAGCTTCTGCAGCCTGACGGGGCTCAGGACAAGCTACCCCCAAAATATTTTAAGCTGAAGAAATTTGAGAAAACTGCAGAAGCAGGAAGGTCACCCTGTGCCCTTCTCTCCGAAGCAGTCAGAAGACCCTCATTTGAGAGGGGCCCTCCCTGTGCCTGGGGTAAAGGACCCGCATCTCCGAGGACGCAGGATCACAGAGGGGAGTCTGACAGGCAGGCCTTGTGTGTTCCCTGTTCGTTGCCGCGAGATCACGCTTTTCTTAGCCACTCATGTTCCCCGTGACTGTCTACTTCCACATCAGCCAGCACAGAGAATACGGACGTTTACCCGTTGCTTTGGGTCTTCGTTCCTCATGAAGGCTCCTGTGTCCCAGAAAACTTACAGTAAATCCATCTGTATGCTTTTCTCTTGTTAATCTGTCTTTCGTTTAGGCGTCTCAGCCACGAACATAGGATGGATGAGGAAAAGCTATTTCTCCCCCACCCCTGCAAGCCTCGGTGTCTCAAGGAGGGGAGGCTTCACGAGGGCCACCACCTCGTCCTCCTCTGTCCCCACAGCCCCCAGCACTGCCCGGGAATGCGAGAACTCTTTGTGGAATGAAAGAAAGTTCAATGAGCTTGATAACAGCGACTTCACAGGGTGGTTGTAAGAATGACACCAGGTGCCACCTGGCAAGCACCTTGGGTAGCTCCGGCTGGCAGATGATGGGTGTAGGGACAACATCCAGGACTGTCACCCGAGTGGCGGCTTCAGCAAACAGCAAGACCCGCCCTTTGTGGGGCACGCCTTCCACGCCAGGCCTGCGCAGGGCATCCCGCGGGCACCATCCCATTGGATGCTCACAGAGATCCTGGAGGATGAGACCCTTTTATTTACAGCTCCCCAAGGTCACCAGGGTCCTCAATAGCCGAGGTGGGACAAGACGCCGGGGGGCGGCCCCCTGAGCACGGGCTCCGAGACAAGTCGGGAAACTGTGCCCTTCACCCAAACGGGAAAGGACGCCGCCGCCCCCAGCCTGCGCGGCTCTCCGCAGACTCGGGCTCCACTGGGAGGCAGACAGCACATCTCTCTGCCACCCGGGTGTGTGGGCAGGCACAGTTTAGCAGCTGACAGATTTTTTTGAACCTGTCTGCTGAGTTGCCAACTGAACCTGTCTCATCTCAGCCCGTCACCCTCACTGGGGCTGGAGGCAGCTGCCGTCCAAGGGGGGAGGGGGAGGCTGCCCAGGAGGGCCCAGGCTGGGGGTGCGGGAGCCAGGGCCAGGGCAGCACCGGCTCCGTCCTCACAGAACAGGAGCAGAGGTGGGGAGGCCGGGAGAGGCAGAGAGCCAGCCGCACCCTCCACCGTGGACGTGGCTTCTGGAACTTTGGGGGACTCTTCTAGCCTGAGTAGGCAGGTGAATCAATAATAAGTGCCCTGACCCATGGGGTCACGGAACTGGGACTGAGGGACTTCCTCTAACACCACGTGTGACCTCGGTCCAGGCCTTGCTCTGTATGTGCCTCAGTTTCCCCATTCTTGAAATGACAGCGGGAGTGGGCCACCCTGACCCTGACGTCATAAAGTCTTGAGTCCTGTGTGTCCCTCAGTCCCCAGGCTGCCCAGGAGGAAGGGCACAGAGACACATCCTGCTCCCCCGACTCCAGGGAGAAAGCCGGGGTGCCCAGGGAATTCTCCCTAACAAATTATTTCCTATTTATTGGTAAGAAAAGTTGCAGTGGGGATAAATTATTAACAAAGCGGAAACGGAGATTCTCTTCGGAGCTGATTCTAATTCTAGCTGCCCTGACAGTCTCTAACTCTTCTCCTCCCTCCTTTAGTGCTCGCGCTTGCTCCCCCCACCCCTTTCTCTCTCCCTCTCTCTCTCTCTCCTTCTGCGGTTTCATTGATCCCTGTCCCTCTGGCTCTCTCCACATCAACTCCTTCCCCACCCACAGGCTTCTTCTCTTTTCAGTCCCAGCAAAAGGCCTGGACGACAGCAAGGTCACCCTCCCTGCTCATGAATCAGCGGAAACTGACCCGGCTCTTCAGGGCTGGAGCTGCAGCTGGCCAGGGAGGCTTTTCTGTTTTGTTGGAGCAATTTTCATTCCTGCCCCAAGCATGCCTTCCCGGGGACCGGGGGACTCAGGGCTCGTTCGTCCCAGCAGTGAGACTGCCCCCCACTCCTCCTGCAGGCCAGCCACAGCGGGCGTCTCCCCGGCAAAGGTCCACCTTGGACCCAGAGCCTCAGGCCACCTCTGGAACCTGACCTGGCTGGAGTGAAACTCAAGAACAGGCCTTTCAGTTCCTGAGTCACACAGAGCAGCCCCACCCTCTGCCCCGGTGCCCCACATTGTTTGGGAGGAAAGGGAGCACTCGGGCCTTTCATTTCAACCCTGCCCACGGTGTTGCTCCCTCCAGAATCTTCTGTGACTCTGGGAGAGCAGGGGTCCTGCCCACCTTTGCACTACACTCCCTGGCGGTTGTTTGGACGTGGCGCTATCTGACACACATTTCCAAACTGAGCGAGGACCTCAGCGATGGCTCTGAGGGTCGTCCCGCCCAGGCAGGATGGTGTGGAGGTGGTGGGCAGCGGTGGTCTCGGTCTGCCCTGGGGATGCTGTTCTGGCTCCTCAGTCTTCCTCGTCCCCACTTGGGCCCCACTTGGACTCCCCCCTAGAGCAGCCAGAAAGCCCCACAAAGGACCTGTGGCATCCGGCTGCCCGCTGGCTGCGCTGCCCAGAGAGGGTCTGCTGGGAAGCCGCGGCCAGAGGGACAGGAAGGAAACGCCAGGCGCTGCGTGGGCCCCGCGGCTTGCCAGGGACCGTCCTCCTCCAGCCGGCAGCCGCAGGGGTGGGGGTGGGCCTGCCACAGCTCTGGCTACACACGGGTTAATCTTGCCAGGAACTTAAAATTGTATTATTTAAAAGAAGGAGAAGAAACCTTCTGCTTCGTCCTGGACATATGTGGATTCTTCCCACAGCCAGATTTCCAGGAATGTTCGGAGCGGGGAATTCTACCCCAGCCGAAGAGCGCCTGGCGCGGCTGACTGGCGCGCCCCAGCCCTCCCGGCCACACAGCCCCCGGACGCTCGCCTGTCTGCGCACCCCGGTGGCGGTGACGGGTGTCATCACCACGCAGGGCAGACGGGCCAACCTGGACTGCGCCCTCCTTAGAGAGTTCGGGATGTATTTGGGGGCTCGCCTCACACATTCCTTTGTTCCCTGCCCCCTTCCCTGTTTTCTCCGGTAAACATTTTCTAATTGATTAGAAAAAGGAGAGAGGGAGGCTGGGTTAGGCCAAGCCGTCCTCCTCCCCCACCCCGGGAGCTCAGCGAACCTCAAACGCTTTGCACCAGGGCCAGCTGGAGCGCTCAGCCAGCTCTTCCCCTCCCCCTCCTCCCTCCTCCCCCTCCCCCTCCTGCCCGCACACACAGGCTCAACCTGTTCACGGGCGCTGGTGCCCCAGCCTCTCAGACCTCCCCTTCCTGCCCACCCTCGACCAAACAGCTCAACACTTTCATTTAATACTTTTTAAAAAAGCAAATAAAAGGAAAGGAGGGATGGCAGGACAAAAGAGAGGAGAGAGAGGGAGAGAGGACAAGCGAGCTGGGAGAGTGGGGCAGGTAGGGGGAGGGTATGGAGGCAGAAAGCTGCTCGCAGCCCGGTAAAGTGCATTATTGATTCAGGACTTAGAAAATGCTTAGAGAGTAGGAAAAGCGTCCTGCTCTTTAAAAGCTTGTGCAAAGCATAAGCTAGACACAGGCAGCCTTCCCAAAGAGGGCCCACTCTGCTGACATGAATATTTTATCACAGAGGAAAAAAGTGGCTGGGAGGATTCAGGCCGGGTGGGGTGAGGGGCCGGCTCCTGCTCCCTGGGGCCTCTTCCTGTCCCTGTCCCCCTCTCGGAGCGCTGCCCTGGGCTTTCTTGCTCAAGAGCAGATCAACAGGGCCTCAGCCAGGTCCTATCAGGGGCCCCGGGACCGGCAGGGGAGACGCCAGCTGCAAGGAGAGGGTCTCAAGGGGGTGAGGGGGAAGCTTCTTCCCCAGCAGTGCTGTCCCCTAACGGTCACTCTGCCCGTCCTGGGTTGGGGCCCACCCACCCCTCTGGCTGCCCTCCCCGCAGTCCCACCCGCCTGCTGCCAGATGCCCTCTGCCAACCACAGCACAGCCTCAGTCCCCCTCTGCAGACGAGCCCAAACCCCGGCTCTGCCCTCCCGTGTGGCTCCTGCACCCCTCCTGTGTCTCTCCCACCTTGTTTTCTACCGTCTGATCTCTCCTCCTTCCTCACACCCACTCCCACGCCAGCTTGAGCTTTCAGGTGGGCACCCTGTCGGGAGGCTCCCCCTCCAGCCTTTCGTGGGTGTCTGCTTCAACACCTCTTCCCCAGGGAAGACGTCTCTGGCCACGGCACGCACACCCCTGGTGAGCACTCAATCACAATTTTCCTCAGTGACTCCTCTGGGTATTTACCTGTGTGTCCCCTCCCCACTGTGTGCTCCGGGAAGGCAGGGGCAGGTGCACCTGCAATGTGCCTGATGAAGGTTTGCAGAGTGACTTGCCCTCCTCAGCGGGTCACCTCTCTGGGTCCCCAGAAGGAGGTCTGCGGAGTGGTGCCCAGACAGGCAGAGCCCGCCCATGCGCAGGCCACGCCGAGACCGTCCAGGGTTTCCCCTTGCTGGGCTCTGCGGAGTCAAGAGGCAGCAGGGCACAGGGAAGAGCAAAGAAGCGCCCAGTCTGCCCCACCCTGGTCCCACTTGGGCACCCCTGACGGGTGCCCCGCTCTGCGGATGAAGCCCTGGGTGGGGTAGGGGTGGTGAGGCTGGGCTGGGCAGGTTTCACCGACTCATTCATTCACTTATGCATCAACTGCTTCTGAATATCCTTTGTGTTCAAAGTAACCCCAGAGAAGCAGCTCGGCCACCCATACAAATACTTGGGGCGGGGAGGGGTGTGACGACCATCCTGGGCTCCAAGGCCAGAAATGCTACTCCAGACATGGAAAGCAAATCAACCAGCCAGCCAACCAACCGTCGCAAACCCCCTACAGGCGACTCAGAGGCGTGGCCAGCTTGAGAGGCTGGTATGGTGATTCAAGAAGGGCACCCACACAGTGACATCAGTCCTGCTATTACCGTTGTCCCCACTCTACAGGTGAGAGGGCTGAGGCCCCCAGAGGTCAGACACTTGCTCAAGGTCACACTCCTGGGAACCCAGGCACTTCGACCCCTTACAGGAATCTTACAGAACATTGATGGCTCTGCTGTGACCATGGGAAAAGTCACCTGTGGCTTGGTCACTATGAGTGGCACAGGTAATGAGCCCTGGATAGGATCTGGGAAGGCTCCCCAGGGGAGGCGGGATTTCAGCTGGGCTCAGAAAGATGGGGAGGCGGGTAAGGACGGGTGGGGAGTCGTCCAGGCTGGGAGGACGGTGCCCCAGGTAGACACACTGAGCAAAGGGCCAGGCCAGACCGCTGCAGGGAGCGAGGGGTTAATGCATGTGGCTGAGCCAGGAGCTTGGTGGGGAGCACAGGACAGAGGCCAGAGGGGAGGCTGGGGGTGGGGAGCCAGATGGGCAGCTTGACATTTAGCAGCTCCAGGGAAGGCCGGCTCTGGCTGGCCAGCCTCCTTGCAGGAAGACAGGGTGAGAACCAGGGACAAAGGGTGAGCGACTCTGGATGGCCTCCCCCAAGACTGGGGAGCCGGCACCCCTCGCACCCAGGAAGCCAGCACGAGGATGGAGCACCCGCAGCTCAGGGACAGGGGGGGCCTCTGAGAGCGAAGCCGGACCAGGGAATCTTCTTCCCTCTGGTCTTTGAGTTCAAAAACCAGATGCTTTAAGGCTGGAAGGGATCTAGGGCGTCCCGGGAAAGACTTCCATCAGCGGTTCTCAAACTTGGCTTGGCGCCGAGGCCACCTGGGGAGTTTTAATAAATCCTGAAGCCAGGCTCACCCCAGAGTCTGCTGTCACATCTGGGGTGCAGCCTGGGTGGCGGGCATGGGGTGCAGCCTGGGTGGGGGGCATGGAACACTCCCAGGTGAGCCCGATGGGGCCTGGCTGAGAACTGCTCAAGTGCAGGGGGGCAGCCGCATCCAGCCTTCTCCGGTCTTTCTGGGGTCAAAGCCACCCACTTGGGCTTGGGGCCTTCGAGAAGACCACCCTGCGAGGCAGGAGGTGGAGGAGAGAACCACAGAATCTGAAGCCCCCTTTCCCGCCGTGGAGACACCCCTGACCAAGGCGGCAGTCCTCACGGTAGCCTCACCTGGGGACACACCACATGGCCACAGCAGACTGGGGCAGGTCCCAGGCACCGGGCAGGCCAGAGTGGCTCCCCAAGAGCTGCTGCCTTGGGGACCCCCAATGCGACAGTCTGCCCTCTCGGAGTGGGCAGCAGCCAAGAGGACAACCCGGCTTCCAGGCTCCCCCACCCCCGCCGCTCCCATTCCCACCCTCCCTCCCAGGCTGAGCGGCAGCCAGCCCCAGGGGAACCAGGCGGGCAGGGAGGGCTGGAGCCCTGGGCAGATGCCACGCTCCCCCCGTCCCGCTGCGCCCTCCATCCTCTATTTTTAGGTCCATTATTGTCCATTCTTGGGTGTATTTTTTCCCCACTCCTTCCCCAGAAACACAGATCGGGTTCCCCCAGGCAGAGCCATCCGCCTTCCCCGGAGCTGGTGCGTGGGAGCTCACGCTGCCAAACAGACACGCGGTAAGTGAATTATCAAGTAAGTGGATTAGCAGACTCCACCATGTCTCAAAGGGCAGGGGGGCGGGAAACGCTGCGGCAGCCTCCCCAGCCCTCCCCCCCCAGGCTGCCAGGGTGCTGGGGGAGGAGCGGCTGACAGCGACAGTATGCTCCCCAGCACACAGGGCCGCACGCATGCACACACACAGATGACAGCCGCCTCCATCTATCAGGCGCCTCTGAGACGCTCAGAGCGACTCCTGTCAGCCGAGCAGCCTGGTTAGACTGGGTCTTCACAGCCCAGGCCAGAGGTGCCAGGCTCCTCTACTTAGAAGCTGTGTGACCTTGGGCAAGTGCCTTAACTTCTCTGAATCTCAGATTCCTCATATTCAAAACAGGTATAAAGATAAGCTCTCCCGTAAATCTTCTGTGAGGCTTCAGTGAGCTGGTTCAGGTTAAGTGCTTGGTATACATTAGACACTCAATACATGCCCGCTGCTGCTGCTCTGACCAGGGGGAGGATGTAGAATCAAGAAAATCCTCAGCAGGACCTGTCAGTTATGCGATAACAAACCCTGGTTGTCCAGAGTTAGGAGCCCCCAGGCCGGAGGCTGACCAAAGGGGTCCACGGGTGGCCTCAGGGCGATCCAGGAGGTCCCTGCAAGTGTTTGCAACCGTGTGTGTGTGTGTGTGTGTGTGTGTGCACGTGTTCACCAGCGTTTGCACACGCATGTGCATGTGCATCGTTCTCGGAGGAGCACCGTGGATTCCCAAGGGGGCTGTGAGCCCGGAAAGTTAGATGCTCCCGCTCGGGGCTTGTGGGCTGGTCTCCTGCCTTTCTCTCTCCCCTCCGAGTCTTCCTGGGTGCCAGGGAGGTCACTGGTCACTGCTCTTCTCTGGCTGTCTCACTGTCCCTCTCCAGAGGCAGACTCTGGGGACGCAGTGGGGCTCTGAGGTTGGCGTGCAGACCCCCTCCTCGTGCAGGCAGGAAATCTACTCCCCAAAGCGGGAAGAGGCTTGCCCAAGGTCACCCAGCGCCTGGCAGCCAATACCACGGGGAGCCCAGTCCCCAGGGCAGTGCCAGCCCCAAACTGTTGGCGTAGGTTTCAGAGGGCGCCCGGGGTGGAGACGGGCAGAGACAAGGTGCCATCTGAACAGCACTCTTCTCCTCCTGCTGCCACCTGCTTTCGGCCTTCTCTTGACCCCCGGAGGGAGGGGATGCTCCAAGAACCTGCCATCCCCTAAAGGACGCTGTCCGGCTCTGCAGGGGACAGCAGAGGGGGCCCTGCATGGCGGGGGAAGGGGCTGGGACCACCCGCGGCTCGGCCCTCACTGGTCTCCTCTCGCCTTTTACCCGCAGCAGACTTCCGCTATGAGGGGACCAGCCCAGCCATGCTTCATTTCCTTTTATTTCCCTGGCCGACTCTTGGAGTCAAGTGGACAAACGACTTGGGCAGCAGGAGGGAGGTGGAATGAAGGGCCGAGGAGGCCAAACGGTCCCCGAGGGACCCAAGACAAACTGCTGGGGAGAAGAATGCCAGATCCCTGGAGATGGCCCTAGTCCCTTCACACAGCAGGGGCGGTTCTAGAATCCCCCGGGTTGTTTAGATCTGGGGATCTATACACAGGGCTATTCAATTCCAATTCCCTCCTAGCGACGAGACCCGGAGAGGTGAGGGGACCCCTCTGTGGCCACCCAGTGGGATTCAGTGAGATTCCAGCCCCCTCGAGCTCCCCATTTCAGGATGGCCGCTCAGACTCCAGTGTCACAGAACAAGGAGAGGCAGGACAGCGGGAAGGGCCCTGGAGACAGACCCTGGCTTTGGCTGTGCCAACGTGGGTAAGTCTCTCCACCTCTCTGAGCCTCTCCTTCCTCATCCGCACTGTTACGTGGCTCCGTCTTGCCGAGAGCACGTGAAAAGCTGTGCACATTGAGTGCTTTGCACAGGGCCTTGCGCCGAATCCCGCGACATGGGGCCTGTGGAAGCACCAGCACGTGGCAGAGTGTTTTCCCCGGGCCTCACCTCATGCAGCTCCTGGCCGACCAGCGCACGACCCCTGATGCCACTGGGTAACCGTGCACGCCAGCGTTCCCGCCACCCTCCCGTCCCGCCTCACCCGGGCCTTGCCCCGCTCTCGCAGGACATCCTTTCTGTCCACCTTCTGTGGGTGGCGCTGCCACCACAGGGAGACCACGGCTTGTAGGTGGGCTGGGGGGCGTGGTCTGGTCCCCTCAGGGCCCAGGAAGCCCGCTGTGCCTAAGTCACCAATGGTGACACACAGGTGAGAGCTCACCCAAGCAGGCTGGAAAGTGAATGCGGTAACCTCAGCGACCCCGGAGGAGCAGCTCCAGCACCCACTGGCGGCAGGCGGCTTCCAGGCAGGCATCCTACGTCCCCCACCAGATGCCACCATGTGAGGTCAAATCCAGGGTGTGAGTGGGTAGATGGAGACCTGGTGTGGAAGGCTCCTGGCCCCAGGCCTCCAGTCCCCTCTTTTGGGAGAGCCATGGCCTACAGTGGAGGCTCCAGGGTCACTCCACCGTCTGGGCCTCAGTTTCCCCAGGAGGAAATGACAGGGGTTGGGGCTTTCCCCCTCCTCAGGCCTCACCGTGGCATAGTCATTAAATGACTGGGATCTGAGTTTGAGCCTGGACTTCACCACTCACTATTGGAGTCTCAGTTTCCTCATCTATAAAATGGGCACAAAAGGATAATAGTAGTTTTTACCACGCAGGATATTTAGGAGGGTTTGGTGAACTACTGCACATAGAGTGCTCAGTGCTTCAAAGGAGTAGATTTTAAAGCCCAGAAATAAACACATATATCTGTGGTGAACTGATTTTTGACTAGTTTGCTAAGAACACTTAGTGGGGGACAGATAATGCTCGAACTGGATGCCCACACACAGAAGAACGAGGTGGACCCTTCCCTCACACCATGCGTACAAAAGTCAACTCAAGTGGATCAAAGACCTAAATATAAGAGCAAAAACTACAAAAGTCTTAAAAGAAAACATAGGGGTAAACACTCATGACCTTGGATTTTGCAGCAGTTTCTTAGGTATGACACCAAAAGCACAAGGGAACAAAAGGGAAAATACATAAATTAGACTTTATTAAAATTAAAAAGGCTTGTGCTTCAAAGGACATAATCAAGAGAGTGAAAAGAAACCCACGGGATGGGGGGAAATATTTTCAAATATGTACCTGATAAGGGTCTAGTATCCAAAATACCTGAAGAACACGTACAGCTCAACGACAAAAAGACAACCTAATTGAATAACGGGCAAAGGACGTGAGCCTACATCTCTCCAGAGACAGCACACAGGTGGCCAGCCGGCACAGGTGAGCCGCTCAGCGTCCCTGGCCACCAGGCAGCTCAAGACCACAGTGAGATACACTTCACACCACCAGGTCGGCCACCACAAAAGCCAGAAACGGACAACACCAGTGTGGGGCAGGCCGTGGAGACGCTGGGACCTGCCCGTTGCTGGTGGGAACGTGACACGGCGCAGCCTCTGCGGAACACAGTGGCAGTTCCCCAAAATTGAACGTAGAATTACCGTGCGACCCGGAAGCCCCACTCCTAGGCGACACCGAGAGAAACGGGAGCACGCGCCCATGCAAAACCCGGCGCCCAGGTGTTCATGCAGCTCTCCTAGTAGCCAGACAGTGAAAACAGCCCAGGGTTCAGCCACTGACGGCTGGATAACAAAACGTGGTCTAGCCACGCGATGGAGCACGACTCAGCCACGAAAGGCACAAAGTGCCGACACATGCCACACACGGACAACCTTGACAACGTGATGCTGATGAGAGGGGGCAGTCGCAAAGCCCCCAAATTCTATGACTCCCTTTGTGTGAAACGTCTAGAATAGGTCAATGCACAGAGACACAAAGTAGACCAGTGGTCGGCAGGGGCTGGGGGGCAGGGAGGGGAGGTGACTGCTTAATGGGTACGGGGTTTCCTCACGGGGTGCTGAAAATGTCTTGGAACTAGACGGAGGTGGTGGCTGCACAACACTGTGCATGTACTAAATGCCACCAAATTGTACACTTTAACATAGTTAAAAGGGCAAATTTTATGTTAGATATCTTTTACCACAATAAAACTTTTTTTTTTTTTTTTTTTTTGAGACGGGTCTCACTTTGTTACTTAGCCTGGAGTGCAGTGGCATGATCATAGCTCACTGCAGCCTCGAACTCCTAGGCTCAAGTGAGCCTCCTGTCTCAGCCTCCCGAGTAGCTGGGACTACAGGCATGCAACACCACACCCCGATAATTTTTAAATTTTTTGTAGAGAAGGGGTCTTGCTATATTGCCCAGACTAATCTCAAACTCTTGGCTTCAAGCAATCCTCTCCCCACCAGCCTCCCAGAATGCTGGGATTACAGGTGTGAGCCACTGCACCTGGCCTAAAACATTTTCTTAAGTGGTTAATTTTATGTTATGTGAATTTCACCTCAATTAAAAATATTTTTAAAAATCTTTTTTAAAAATGCTTAGTGCTGTGCCAGGCCCAGGACACACATTTGGAACCCCTCTGTCTGCACTGGAGTCTCCCATTTTGTCTGTAACCAATCTAGATTTCCCCCAGACTCCCAGAACGTACCTGGCAATCACCCAGGAACATCTAATGAACTGGTTAATCTAGCCAAACCGCACTGTTATACAGTTGGGGAAACTGAGGCCAAGAGGCATGTCTTGGTCTCCCAGCAGCCGAGGGGCCTAGCACTCCCCGGCTGCCCCCAGCATTCATTCTGCTCTTACATACTGCCCCTCCCCGCCAGCTCCAGCAGTTGGTGTGTGCTCCGGGAATTAGAAACACATTTTCATATATTTAAGCAAATCTGCTGCTGATGAAAAACAAATCAGATCCTGCAAACCAAAGCCGAACAGAACCCGTTTCTGCATCATCTGCCGTTTCTCACTCTTTACCCTGCTGCCTCCAGGAAGGAGAGTGGCAGCCGAGTGGGTCCCGGGGCCCCGGCCAGGTCCAAGGCAGGCAGGCCTTGGTCACAGGCTGTGCAGGGGGAGGTAGGTGCGGCCTGGTGTGCCCAGCCTGGTGAGCTCTGGCACAGCCCCCGGCCCAGGACTTCCACGTGGGCTCCCACCTGTGCCCCTCATCTGCCCTCTTGCCCCTCTCCCTCCTCCAGAGCCCGAGGCCTGATCCCCTCTAGCCCTAGAGCGTGCTCAGGAGCAAAAGGGAGGCCGGATCCCAGCCCCACCATTCAGCAGACCCTGGGAGGCTTCAGAACAGTCCCCTGTCAAATGGCCCAGTGACAGGCAGTGACCAACCACCCTGCTCACAGGCCACAGGGGCTTCCAGGAGGTGAGCAGGTGGAGCGGCCCGTCCCCTCCCTGTTGTCCACACACTCTCCCCGCATGTCACCTGCAGCCTCCTCCGTGTCTGCACGTGCCATTCCTCCTGCACCCTCCCATCCCTCAAGGCCCTACCTCCGAGCGCCCTGCCCGTACCCCTGGCCGCACACGTGGCCTACAGGGTCATCTTCTGTCTGTTATTTTTTATTTTCATTCCTTTCATCCCCCAAGCTAAATTCTAGAATGAAAACAAACAAAACAAAACAAAACAAAAAACCCATTTTTTGAGCATTCACTTTGTGCCAGGCACCCAGCTGAGGGCTTTATGTGTCTGCCTCGTCCTATTTGTATAAACTTCCTTTGAGGCGTGTCTAGCATCGTCCTAGCTTTCAGATGAGAAGACCAAGGCTCAGAGCTAGGAGGGTCTTATCCGAAGTCCCACAGCCCAGAGAGGCGGAGATAAGCTCGGCGCCCCCGTCCCCATCTGACCCATCCCAGAGCCCAAGTTCCCATCCCAGCCAGTGCGGCCTGCCTGTCCATCCGTCCGTGCACTGCCTGCCTTATCGCACAGGGGACTCGCGGCGGCTTGTGATGAGACACGCATTAAAGGAGAGAAGGGGAACTGTACTAGAGATCTGGGCTGCAAATGGAGAGGAAGATGACGCGGGAAAAGGTGGGGATGTGTAAACCAGAAAAGTCTCGACTCTCTAAGTCTCTGACACTCCCTGGAAAGACGTCCCCTCCAGGCCCCTTCACTCCCCGCTGTGTCCCATGGCACTGCCTCCTGCCCTCGGTGGGGGGTCTGCACCCAACCCCAGCCCCTTAATGACAGTCAGAGGAAGGATCTCACCCGCGGGCCTGGCCCTGGGCGGCAGCACTGTCCCATCTTCTCACTGTCTACTCCCCAGGAAGGAGACTTCACTGTGCAACAAGATGTCATCTCATGGAACTATTCTCGTCCTAGGCTGCCCTGCCTCGGGCGTTTCAAGAGATTGAACGGCTTTAACCAAGGGCTGGGTGCAGCTCAGGTGCCAAAGTCACTGTGCAAACCTCCCGGCCTTGATGTGATTGCAAATCCCACAGAGCAGGGACTGCAGGGGAGAGCAGCACTGACTTCCGGTGCCCCCTCTGTGCTCAAAACACCAGCTCTCCCTTCAAGACTCGGCCCCAATCCCTTCTCCTCCAGGAAGCCTTCCAGGATCTCACCATCCTTCCTCCCATCCACCTCTTTGTTCAGTAACTGCTCACTGGGCACCCACTGAGCCAAGGGTGAGGTGTGGGGCTGCAAACACGAGTGCCACCCCCCTGTCTTAGAGGAGCTCACAGTCCAAGGGGAAGCAAACGTCTGAAGTTAGAGACTCCGTGCTGTTAAAACACACATCACAAGACTGAAGGGACAGACTCTCGGTGGAAGAACAAGCCCATCAAGATTGGATAAACTTTAATATTCAAGCCTTGCACTAGAACAGAATTTACACTCTTAGCTATGCATGCCCAGATATTTTGAGAGGGGCATTTCCTTTTCCCAGGAAGTTGGCAAGGTGGGCAAGGCAGTCATGATCATGTCCCTTTTTACAGATGGACAAACTGAGGCTTAGAGAATTTGAATGACTTGCCCCAGATCACCAGGCCCACGAGAAACAATGCTGCTGGGATGTGAGCCCAGGGCTTCAGACCCCAGGCCTGTAGCTCTTGCCAGGATGTGGTGCGGCCTCTCTCTGGAGCCTTCCGCCAGGTCGTGCGAGTGGAGTACGGGCCTCCACCTTAGCAAGGGAGGCCAGCATTTAGGAATCTCAGCTCCCAGCTCTATTCCCTCATTCCCAGGACCCCCTGTTCCCCTCCTGCTCTCTTCTTCTTTCTCCCCCCACCCTTAACCTGCACGGTCCCGTGGGAACCGCAGGCCTCCTGCCCCTCCATCAACGGGCCTCATCTACCACCAGGGACCAGACCTGCGTGCATCCCAGTCACCTGGGTTTCTCGTTCAAACGCAGATTCTGGCCCAGCTGGTCTGGGGCGGGCCTGGGATTGTGCATCCTGACAAAGTGGGCCGACCTGCCGCTCCAAGGACCACGATTCGGGTAGCAAGGCAGGGGGACTGCTCTAAACACCACCCTGCCTGGGCGGCGGCTCTCTCAGCCGTTCTGCTGCTTCCCCATCTCGCTCCGGAGTCGCAGCTGGTCAGCTTTTGTCTCCAAGGCACAAAGAAAGGAGTCCCCTTTCTTTCACAGGTGGCACAGGCAGCTGGCAGGAGCCCTGTCTTGCAGAGCACCGTGGGACTCCTCCCCATCCAGAAGGGGACCTGGGGGCTGCAGTTGCCCTGCGAGGAGCTGGGAAGCCTCTGCCCATTGCCCTTCCCTCCTGTCCTTGCCCTGCAGCCTCCCCAGGCTGGCCTCCAGGGACGGTCCTGGGAGCTGGGAGTCGGGGGCGGCCTCTCTCCTCCTGCAGCCCTCATTGAAATTTTGCCCTTGCCCAAGAATCCTCGGCTGAGAGCTCATCCCTATTAATTCTCATTGTGCATTTAGAGCCAATAGGTTTTTATTTATTCATTTATCTTGCCTTTCATCCTCCTCCCCTTCCTCGCCAGGCTGGAATTTACAATTCAGTTCTCAGGCGGCCTTGCCGAAGGACAGGAAGCCTGGGAGAGGGTCTGCCCCCTGAATCTGGAAAGCGCCTCTCGTACCCTAAGAGTACTGCAGGGCTCATGTTCCGGTTGGCGGCTGGTGGGATGTTGGGACAGGCGCAGCATCTGCTGCAGGAGGGACACAAGGGACCAGGGACCCACTGGGCTCTGCGTGGCTAAAGGGGCAGCGGGCCTTCTGGCCGCCATTGGCGCCCCCTGGTGGCCGGTCAGCACCACCTGCTGCAGCAGGAGGATTGGAGCTCCCAGAGCAGCCTCCACCTGCTGCCCGGACACTCGAAACACCGGGCGTGGCTCCTCAAGGCTGGAGAGAGGCAAAGAACTCCGGGGAAGAAGAGAAGCCAGGGAGTAACAACAGTCACAAGCCAGTCACTGCACGCTGAGCACCTACTACGCGCCAGCGTGTACCCAGGGCACGCACGGCTGGGCCGCATCGTCCCGCCAGCACCATGACACTCCCACAGTATTTTCTCTGCTTGACAGAGGAAGACACTGAAGCTCGGGGAGGTCCGCAGCTGGGAGGGGGGAGGCCGGGCCGCCCGGTGGAAAAGCACGGGCCCTGGCCACAGTTGAGTTCCTTGCCTGCCTTTAACAGGGTGACCTTGGCAGGATTTAGACAGCCCTTTCTAATCCCTCAAATGGGATTAGAATAGGACCCACCTCAGAGCATCCTAGAGGTGATCAAATTAGACACACCCAGGACACGCCCAGGGGCAGTGGCAATAAACGGGGGCAGCAGGGTTGGAATCCAGATCTTTCTGAAAGTGATCCCCCCTCAAAAGCCAGTCTCTCCAAAGGCTGCCCTCTGCCTGCCGAGGCAGTGTCCCCACCCTCACTGGCCGCACATTTGTAATCAAAGGCAGAGCCTGGTGGCAGCCTATGATGAAATATTTAAGTCCATCAAACAGGTGGCGAGACGCTGAGGACTCACCCGTGTGGCAGATCTCGGAGATGCTGTTCTCCCTCCTCTGCCTTCTGCGTGAAGAGGAGAGGGGATGGGGTGGGGAACAGAGCTCCATCCAGACCCCAGGGCTCAAGGACAGCCACCAGGGCTTAGGCTCACTGGCATCAGGACTGGAAGGGGTGACCACATCCCCCAGTGGCTGCCAGGTGCACTGGGCTCTCTGTCTGAGGGTGGGGGCAGGGCAGAGGTCCAGGGCCAAGGACATCCTGAGCCAGCTTTGGCCAAGAGAGGGCCTTGGACTTACATATATGGGCATCTCCATCCCTCAAGCCCTTGACCTGAAGCTGGTCCTGTGAATTATGATTTAACTCTCCCCCAGCACATTAAGGCAATGATGAATATTTAAGGGAAAAAGATACCGTCGGGACCACAACGTGAGAGGCAAGGCTGACTCCTCGAGGGGAGTGTATGGAAAAGCCCTCCCAAGAGCTGCGGTGCGGACTTAGCACTGGGCCCCCCAGCCCCCGGCCTTACCCCTGACTTTCAGGGCCCAGCCCCCTGGCCCCCACCCCAGCCAGTGAGGCCCTGCGGTCCCCAGCGCAGGGAGGCCCAGAGACGACACAGCCCCGACTCCTGGCTCCGTGCTGCCCCCTCCTTCCCTCCCCAGTGGACCCAGCCCAGCCACCACCCTCAGCGACGGCCCTGTCACCACTGACAGTGGGAACCTCCCCTCTAGGGCTGACTGCTCTGTGATGTGACCGAAGCCGCCCCATGGGATCGAGCCCTCAGGAGCCCGGGGAGCGGACGCCAGCCAGCCCCACCATAAACCCAGGGACCTGAAGGCTCCCCCAGGGACACTCAGAGGCACCAGCTGCCCCAAGGATGACCCTGACTCCTCCTGTCCACTCCCGAAGCCCGGCTGTCCTGCTCTGCCCGGCCCTGCCAGGGACGGGCCTCCAAAGCGCTGCAGCAGGTCAGTGTAGCGCAGTGACTTTGGAGCCAGACACTCTAAGCTTGAATCACAGCTTCACCACTTCCTGGTATATGGACCTTGGCCAAAGGCCTTCACCCCACTGCCTCAGTTTCCCCATCTATATGACTAGAATGATAACAGCTAACATCGACAGGGCACTTGCTCTGTGCAGATCCTATTTTGGACACTTTACCTGTATTAACTAAACCACAAACTCCTTCCAACGAGTGTGTGCTATCAGAGTGCCCATTTTACAGATGACAAGAGAAACTCAGTGATGTCGCTGGTCCGGAGCCCACATCCTAGCACTCCTACTTTACACAACGCAGACTCACGGGACGACACATAGCACACTCACCCACCCTCGAACAGCTTGCATTCAGTGATGGCGGCTATTGTTTTGTTGTTGTTAACATTACTCTAGTACTGAAGTACTCCGTGGCTCTGGGACCCCTCCTTCTCTACCTAGGGACTCAACTGACAATGCCTGACGTCGGCCTTTCCCCGCCTTAGCCTGTGCGTGTGGCCTGGCATGTAGCAATGGAACTGGAGAGGTCTCGCTGCACGGTCTACCCCGGCCTGACCCCCACCTACCTCTTTCACGAACCCCCTCTGAGCTGCCATTAAACCTGCCTCTATAAAGTGCCAGCTCAGGGCTTGGCACACTCTGGCCTCACCACATGGCCTGCTGGATTGGACTGGTGGGCAGCAGGTTGTGTCGCAGAAGCAATGAGCAGAGGGAGGTGAGAGTGCCCTCTTGCAGACAGCATCTCGCCCGCTCGCCCAGAATTCGGACTTCCTCCAGGGGGCGGAGCTCACCCTCAAGGCTGGGGAGCTGAATACTACGGCCTTCCTCAGAGGAAACGATCTAGTGGTCAGCTGGCCAAGATGCCCCCACCCCAGAGAACCATGTCACATGACCCCAGAGTCCTCTGGGTGGCCTTTGCCTTGACACATTTCCAAGACCTGGTCCCAATTCAAGATGCAGGGAGGTCAGCCCTGCATCTTGGTCCTCCCGCTCTGCTTGCCCAGCCCAAGGGTCTATCGCAGACCACAGCCCACCCTGCCCCTCCGCTGCCCCAGCCTGGCCTGAGCAGACAGAACAGCAGTGGGCAGACTTACGTGGGAGCAGAACCTCTCTGGGGGGTCTCCACATGTGATGCCTGAGGGCTCCACCTTCACCTTGACGTAGTCCTTCAGGCGCATCACCTTGGGCTGGCAGGCGTAGAACTCCCAGGTGGGGCCCTCATCCGTGGTCACCCAGGATTTGCAGATGTCGTAGTCCCCAGAGGCCAGCGGGAGGCAGTGCAGGAAGAGAGCCAGCAGGTGCAGCATGGCTGCGCAGGCCGCGGGGGCGCAGCCCAGAGAGGCCCTGGAGAGGCAGCAACCCGGTCAGGAGGGACTCTCGGCCTCAGCATGGAAATGCCACATCTACCAGACGATGGTGGCTGGGATGTCCCAGGATCTCAAGCGCTGAAGGTTTGCAAACAGCAAGAAACTTGTTTTTCCAAAAGGCTGATACAGAAAATTCAGAGCCAGCGTTTCTCAGACTGCTGATGGGCGGGTCAAAAAGTTGCCCATAACTTTGCGTCCTCCTAACCTTGGCATCACACCTCCCCCGGAGGTGAACCTGATCAAATCAGGCAGATTCTCAAATTGTGACAGTGGGTGGAAATGGGATAAGGAGAAAATCCGCAGGGACCCAGCATGAGGCTGGGTCAGATTGCCTTTAATTTTTGTCCTTCCAATCAATCCAGGTCTTTAAAGGCCCCTTAATGTGTAGTGCGCTCAACACGACTGAAAACAACCCTCCAGCCTGTGTTGTAAAGATAAAATAACATCAGGAGGTGGACATGTTAGCTGGAAATGTGTTTCCTCTCTGGGACTGGACTTGGCATCTCAGACCAATAAAAGAGATTTCTTTTCATACGGCCTTAAAGTGACAACAATTGTACGACTGGACTGGAAAATAAAGCTACTGAGGTGTTAACTGTGGAGAAGGTTATTTGGTCTGCTCTGGTGGGGACAGGTACTAATGGGGGCCAGCTGACCCTGGCCGGTAGCCATTGGCAACTTATTATGAAGTTTCTGAGCTTTCAGCTCTCAATCCATCCAGGTACCTGGGGCTGGCTTGTCTTTCATTGCAAGAGGGGAGGAGAGAGAGCTCATTAGCAACAGCACCTGCAACAAATTAAAAAGGGGGGCGAATAGAGATGTATAAGAACAAAAGATCTCCAGCAAAATGTGCAAAAAGTGAGGCTGCATTAGCAAGGTCTCCCGAGAAAACTGGGTTATTTTTATTATTATCAGAGTTGCACATTTGGAGATTGGGCACGTTATTTAATAGGCGATGCATTTTCTCTCATTTATGGGAGTGTTAGTTCAGCAGAAGTGCCCCTGCTTGGGGGTCAGAGACTTTCTAAAGCACCCCCAGGGGCCAAGATTTAATGGTTGCTTTAAAATACCATGACTGACAAGTCAAAATGTCAAAGCTGTTAAAGGCAGAGATGAGACTGTGACTACAGGTGCACATGGACAGAGGGATCCACGTGCAGGCCAACAGCTAAGAACCAGGCACAGTAAATATCTCCCCAAGCACAGGCACAATCTGAACTGGGCAATTTAATTTTTTTCACTGTCAGAAATTAGAGATATTGAAGGCTTCCACGGAAGTAACAATGTTTTGTTACATTAGATGTTCTGATCAAGGCCAACATTTTGCTATCATCGTGAGAGGGTATGTTTATAAATGAATCTTTTTATAAACTACTTAATAAAAAAGAATTATTATGATTATTGCTTAACTATTTTTAAGCCTCTTGTAATTGTTTAAAAGCCAAAATAGATATAACTAATACGAATGTTACACTGGGAAATATATGACTCCATAACGTGGTGTGTTCCCAGGCGCTCAATACATCCCCAGAACTTGAGTCCAGCAGGCGTGGAATTCTGGCCAAAACTCCTGGCAGATAGGACATAGGTTACCGAAACGAGTTATGGTGTAAGTGCCTGCATGGTTATTCTGGTGATTATGCCCACGATTACTGCATTTAAATTCCCAAACTGCCCAGGCATTGGTGCCAAATCTCAGCCGACTCTCACCTGCCATGCTCTTCAGCCACTGTACATGAAAGGTCCCTGAAGAGTTAACTGTGTTTCCATGAAACCCCATTCTCCACCCAGGCGCGCCACACACATACACACACACAACCTTCTGCCAAAAGCCGCAAACCTGAGGGGCGGGCACTTGCTGCCCTCAGCACCTCAGGCTGCAGACAGGTCCCCAGCCGGCACCCCACGGCTCCAGGCCCAGGACTCATCCATCTGCATTAAGGCCACCCTGTCCCTCTCTCTGGAAGACGGGCTCCCGATGGAGATGAATGAGAGCCCAGCCAGGACCCCATTTTGACGCCTCACCTCTGGCTGTTTAAAGAGAAACCTTATAGAGCCTGCCCAGTGTTGAATGCTCTCCTTGCTAGAAAACTCTCAGAAAGAACACGCCGGCCGTCTATTTTTACAACCTGAGAAAATGTAGTAAAAATAAAATAGCTCGGCCGACAAAGGTTTGGATGCCTCTATCCAAGCTCCGCTGCCCAGAAAACAGCACGTCCCTAATTAATTCCTCCAGCAGCCGACTCCCAACTGTTCTCTAACAGGTAGGGAGCTCCTGGCTGCTGGGACGACCAGGACACCGGGCTGTGGTTTGCAAGCAGGGCTCAGCTGCAGGCGTCCTCCTACTGCAGGACCAGCGGCTCGGGGCTTGGAGGGCGCTGGACACGGCCTGGGGAGGGGTGGCAGCCGCGGAGGCAGCGAGGCCGGAGGAGGCCGGAGGCCAGGAGGCGCAACTCGCAGATCTATTAATTGCTTTGCAGTTCTGTTGGCTTAAATGCCACGCATTCCCTGGAAAATGGGGGGCGGGGGGGGGGAGCCAACAACAACAAAATCTGCCAGGGGAGAAATGTGTTTACAACCAGTCAATCAACTGGGCGTTGCTGGCATCGTAGTGGGAATTGTGAGTTCAGCACACGAATATTGCAGTCGGTTTTTGCCAAAAAGAAAAAAGAGGAGTGGGGAGAGATGCAAGAGTCCCCGGAATAACGGGGAGGATGGCAGAGCCAGCAGCCGGCAGAGAAATTTCAGAGTAAGAGGTTGTATCCCGGCGGATCGTTTCCTCCGTGGAAAATATATCTTCACCTGATATTATTAAGAAACTGCAGCTCCCAGAAACAAATAGAATCAATGCCGTTTATTTTCTTTTAAGAGTCCTCAGGAACCGAGGGGGCTGATAGCCAGAGTATTAAAACCCGAAAATTAGATTTTATCAGGATTTCTGAACTCAGATTTCTCTGTCTTATTGCATTAGCGCCTCTCGGAGCTGGCTGTGCTCGCCAGCAGGCTCCGCTCGGAGTTGCCGCTGCGCCCTCGCCCGTGGGAAACTTGCCCCGGCGGGCGCGGGCCCCCGGGGGCCGCAGGGAGGGCGCGGGCTTCTCGGGACCGGCCTCGAGCTCCCCTGCCAGCCCGGCGGCGGAGAGGGGTGAACTCTGCCTTTGGGGGGTGGAGCGGGGGGCGAGGAGGAAAGCGGGGAGCTCGGTCCGGCCAGGGTCACCTTCGCGTCCTCCGCCCCGGGCGGGGTCCAGTAGGTGCCCGGCGCTCACGCCGGCTGAGCGGGCGTCCGAGGGCCAGCGGCCCCGTGCCCCTCCCCCTCCGGAACCGGCGCTTTCTCTGGCCCCTGGGTCCCCCCACCCCCGCGCCCTCTCCGCTGCCGGGGAGCCCCGCAAAGTTGGGCGCGGGGGGCGGGGTGGCCAGGGCGGCGCGGGTGGGTCCCAGCGGGCCGGCGGGCGGGCGGGGTTAGCCTGGGACCGCCGACGCCTCGGGGCCGGGGTCGAGTCCGCTCTCCGGGCCGGCTGCAAACCGAGTGCGTTGCAGACACCAGCCGAGCAAACCTGCGGCTGCTTTTTGTCTTTGCAAAGTTGCGTTCAAGCCACGGGAGCGATTAATAATTATGTCTTTAATAAAGGCCGGGCCGGCTCTGAGGTGCCCCTTCATTCGGCACCGCCTCCTTTAATTAAAAGTCACCAGCAAAGCGCTAGGGAATTGGTTGCGTCGTTTTTCTCCGCGCTGCCCCCAGCAGCGACCCCGCCGCCGCCGCCCCCCGCCCAGACAACTTACTCCGGAGTGGGAGGACCCCGCGAGCCCGCGGTCCTCTTCCCGCTGTCCCGCCGCCTTCGTTCCTCCAACCTGCGCGCCACCCAAGGTGGGGTCGAGGTTCAACTGCACGCGGTCCCCAGGCCGGTCCCTGGGCCCTTCACCCCCTACCTACCGACCCTTCCACGCACTGAAAGAAGTTTCCAGCCGTAGCTGGCCAGGAGTTTGTGCAACTCACATTCCCCAGTTTGCAGAGATGGGAGGGCTTGGGATGGGGGTGGCTCTGCAAGGTGGCGATGAAATTGGGGTGGGGGAGTGGCGCGAAAGCAGGGTTAACGTCCTTTTCATAAACACATCAAGCCTTCTTGCAACATCCATCCCCGCCGACACACACATGCACACACGACAGAAGACGACCCGGGAGAGCCCGCCGGAAAGACAAGCTACTCCTTTAAGATGCTGCTACAAACGCACTCACACACCCCTCTCGGGCGACTAGTAGCAGCCGCTACCGAATAACTTTTGCATCCGAGCCTTTGCGGGGCTGCCGTAAGTGGCTCTGGGCCCCGGGAAAGCCTGCATGGTCACCAAAGCCCGTTAAAAATGAAACCAGGCTGGCAAAGCCGCAGCATCCCCCTGCTTGCCGCCCGAGCTCTCCGCGCCCGCCTTACCCGGCTCGGAGCAGCTTCCCGGAGCGGGGACCCGCGAGGCCGAGGACCGCCACCCTCCGCCCGGCTCTGGGCGGGGGCGAGGGCCGAGGGCTGCGAGCCGCCGCTCCGTCCCCGCGCTGCACCCGCCGCCGCCGCTGTGGCCGCCGCCGCCGTCAGATCGGGGCTGGGGAGCCCTCCGGCCGCCGGGGGGGCCGCCCGCAGCCGTCCGGGAGACGCGGGCCGGGGGAGGGGGCCGCCCGCGCCGCCCGCATCGCCCGCCCGGGCCGAGCCGGAGGTCGCCGCTAACAAGTGCAAACTTTTTGGCCCCCCTGGGCGGCTCCGGGAGGACCCGTGCGCGGGCGCCCGGCAGCCCCCGGCCCGGGTGGGCTTCGCGGCCGCTCGTCGGGGAGCCGGGGCATCCCCCCGGCTCGGCGCGGGCCAGATGGCGGGCGCGTCACTGCCCCCCTGCACTCCGCTCCAAGTTAATGCCGAGGCTAAATCCTCTTGCCATCACTCACGATCACCATCGGGGCTTTTATCTCTCGGTCTGATCCGGGCTGCGTAACTTCCTCTGTGTGGCTTTAACACACCATCCCACCACGGAGCAACGGTCTTCTTAAAGGTGCAGGAAGGAAATACTGCGAGACTGGGGGACGCGCCTCGGCCCCAGGGAGGGGCGCGGCGAGCAGGGGCGTCCCGGCGGGTCCGCGGCCAGGGCGGCCCCAGCAGGCTCTGGGGGTCTCTGCCTAAACATCTCCTCCCAGCCCGGGGGCCAGCGGGTCCCTGCGCCCAGAGCGCATCCTCGGTCCGCTCGGGTCAGGCGCGGCGGGGTTGCAGCTTCCTTTTCCAAAACCTAGGCTCCTGACGGGGTGCCAGCGCCCATGGGCGTGGGGGCTGCCCCATCGGCACCAGGGAACGGGCCAAGTGAGTCAGTTCCCCCACCCCCAACAGCCAAGGGCTCGGGTGCTCCCCTGTCTCTCCCTCTGAAGTGCTGCCACCCAGAAGGCCCCAAGCAGTGGGTAAAGGGGTGGGTGGGTGGATTTGGGGAGATGGGGAGGGGGAGCGATCTGAGCGCACAACCAGAGCCTGAATACCAGCTGACACATCGCCGCCTCCACCCTGATGGGCCCTGCTTTTGACGGAGCCAAGCCAGCTCTGCAGAGAGTGCAGAGTAGGGGGGCAGAAGGGGCCTCAGCTAAGGGGTTCTCTGCCTCCCTCGGGCCAAGCATGGGCGGAGAGCGTGGGAGGGCGCCTGCCAGGGGGCAGAGGCCACCTAGTGGGGGGGCAGCCGTGGGCTCTCCAACTCCCAGGAGGTTTCCTGCCAGGCTGCCTCCTGGGGCTGTGAGGAGAGCATTCGTGGTCTCCCAGGAGCACATGTGGTTTTGGGGCTCTCCTGGCCTCTTCAGGGTCGGTTCTCACTGCAGCGTTTGAGCAGCCAGCACTGTCATTTGGATGCATCAAGAACAAAGGGCCAGAGGAGAGAGAGAGAGAGGGAGAAAGAGAGAGAGACTGGCCCAAGGTCACAGAGGGTGTTGGGAATGGGAGCAAGATATGGCACCTCAATGCCCCATCCCATGGCCACCCCTTACCTCCACCTTAACCCTTGCCTGCTCTCGGCTCCCTCTAAACCCAGAGAGGGGGCTGTACTGCTGAGTAACATTTGGAATCTCGTGACAACACAGGCAGAGGCAGAGGATGCAGACTTAAAGGCCATCTTCTGCCGTAATAATAATAATAACGTAACATTTATTGAACACCTGTTTCATGCCAGGCTCCATGCAAACCAGTTAATGTGCATTTTTCACTGATTCTTCCCCAAAGCCCTGTGACAACTGCTATTAGCAAAGTCCCAACTTACAGATGAAGCTTAGAGACTTTAGGTAACTTGCCCAAGGTCACACAGCTAAGGAAGACTGTGGCCTGGGAGGCAGGGCTCTTGGGTTCCCAGGGAGTGCTCTGCCGCTGCCTGACTTGCAGGTTGACATGGGGCACGGCACAGATTGCTTTGGGGCCTCAGTTTCCCTCTATGTGAGATGTGAATGGTAAGTCCTTCCTTTTCCAAGGGGTCAAAACAGGGCCATCAAGTGCCTCCACCCGCACCTGCTCTCATATCCCTGCCACGGGAGATAGGCCCGCCCCACAGAGCTGTCCAGGAGAGCAGACACAGGCCAGCCCCTGGTCACCTGTTCCCTGGTCTCAAAGCATCCAGCAGGAGGAAGCTGCACGGAAGACGAGAACAGATCTCCGCGATTTGATTTTTAAGCGCTCAGCCTGCAGGCAGCAGTGAAGGGCGCCGCGTGGGGCTCCAGCACAGGGTGAGTGATGACCTGGGTCAGCCCTCCGCCTGCTGTCACCCCCAGGCAGGGTCATCAGTCCCCGGGAACGCCCTGCTCCTCCATCACCACTGCAGACTGGATGCTGTCGGGAACAGCCCATGAGACCTGGAGGACGCTTCTTATTTGTAATTCATTAAACACGGTGCAGGGACCCTGGGCTCGCCCTCCCTATCATTGCCAGGACAGTCTCAGTGACTCATATGCCAAGGCATGTGCCATAGGAGCAGTGTTTTAAGTGCCCCCCCACAGCCCCCACCTCCCCAGTGCTCCCTGCCTCTGCAAGAAGCTGATGCCAACAGGCTTTTTCGGGGCCCCTTTCTGGAACCTGTCTTCTGGGCTCCTCATTTCCAGATCCCAGAAATCATGGGGTAGCGGAAAGAGCGCTGGCCTGAGAGTCAGGATGATGATGGGCTTTTCTTGGCCCAGCCCCTAACGAGCTACGTGGCTGGGGGAAACCATGTCCCTGCTTTTTTGCCCGGGCGTGTGGTCCCCGTGCTACAATCCTGAGTTGACGGCACATCACAGCAGCCTCCAGGAGACGGCGTTCCTTTCACGTGAACAATAAAGTGCTCATTTTCCAAGGTGAGGAACAAATAGGATTCCAGCCGTGTAGGGACCAGGTGGTTGAGGGACGTTCATTTTTAAACTTCATTAAGGTACCCTCTGACAAATGACCTTCCCCCCACTGCAATGAAAAGAAGCTGAGCACCAGGGGCAGGAAAGTGTTAATGAATCTCCCCCAAAATAATCGCTGGCTCCCCTCTCACCGCAGCCTCATCCTCCTCCTCATTGGTGGGATTTGGGCTCCACTGCACAGTTTTAATTTGAATTGTGCATGTGGAACCTACTATCACAGAGCAGCTGCAGAACAATGCATTTCATTTTGTTCCATCTATGTTTTGCAAAAAAGGATTTGTGTATATTCATACATATAATATACTTTATCTATATGTACATACTGTGAAGATACACACCAAAGTATGAACCGGGCAGACGAGGGGGGCACGATGTGCTTTATTATGGGTGTTTTTTCTGTGTCTCTTGACTCCTTTACAATAAGGAAATATGCATGGGATAGATGAATAATAGGAAATTATAAAGTCATGCATAAAAGTAACCTCCCAGCTTTGTAATGAGAGGTAACAGATGAGGTCCAGGCCCTCTGAGGGTTTTTGAGAGGAGGCACGTCCTGACGCAGACAGACAAAAGGACAGACAGATACAACGAGCTCATACTGCTGACTAAAGCCAAGTGTGGGCTCAGAGGCTGCCCGCCACCATGTGCTCACCCCTCACCTTTTCACTCTGTTAGCTTCTGCCAGACCAAGATTTTGATTCTTCAAGAAACTCTTTGTCCCCTTGACCTTGAGCAGTTGAGATGTTGCTGGAAGTAGGTGGTAAGATCCCGTGAACTAGCTCGGGACCATCTAGGGGTTTCAAGGCATCCCTGGGCCCCTTCTACAGCCAAGGCAGGGGCAGGTGGAGAGAGACACAGACCCCAGCCCAGGCCTTCTGCAAGGTGACACCTCTAGGCAGTGGCAGAGGCTGCAAGAAGCACTCTGACTCCTCCCTGCCAGTTCTCAGCTCTAATCTCCAGACCATACTCCCATTAATTATTATTACAGTATTAATCATACATGTGATTAATTCAGTAATGGTGATTCATAATTGATTGCATTTTATATGGCGTCTTTCATCCACACTTCTCCCAAGATGTGCACTGCCTACAACAAGAGGCACATGCAGCAGGGTGTGTTCTTTGCGCATCTGCATTTTGTTGGATAAACTTCTCTTCGCAGAGGCAGGGGGCTAATGGTCTTCGAGCAGACTGGGCTCGCCAGCCCCAGCTCTGTGCCCGTTTCCCTGACAGAGCAGCTCGGCTCCCCTGGGAGTCCTGCAGACCCTCCTCCCTTGGCAGGCAAGGCTGCCTGGGCCCCAGGCTGCTGGGCGTGGCTGGCCTGCCTCTTTGGGGAGGCAGTGCCACAAAGTGACTCTGGACAAGGGCTCTAGAGCCTGACTCTTGGGGTATGAGTCATGCCTCTCCCACTAATTAGCTGGGTGACCTTGAGTAAGCTACTTCTCTCTCTGCCTCAATTTACCCAAATAAAATGGGATTAATAATAGTCTCCATCTTCCTAGGGTTATGGTAATAATTAAATACAATGATGCACGTAAATCACTTAGAACCTGGCACATAGGAAGTGCTTAGTAAATGTGAGTAGCACTGTGGGTGCCTTGGGCCTGGTTCCAGCAGCAGCAGCTCTAAGACTAGACTGTTCTCTTCTCTTCTCTGGGCCTCAATTTTCTCAGCTGTAAAATGGGATGACCCCTCAACCTTGAGATCATAATGAGCACTCACTACAGTAACAGTTGAGATTTGGGGCTTCAGGGTCAAGCAGCCCTGGGCTCACTTTTCTGCTCACCGTTTCCTCGTGACCTTGAGCCAAAGACTCACCTTGAAAAGCCTCAGTTGTCTCATCTGGAAAATGGAGATTATAATGGTATCCAATACCTAGGCTTGGTTTGAGGATTTAACGCGCTAATGCTTGAAATCTGTTTGGCTTCTAGAAAGTTCTTAACACAAGGTGGCTCTGGTATTACACACCCAGGCTTGACGCACGGCAGTTTACGGATGATCTCACATTTCTACCTTACCGCCACTCTGAAAGAGGCTGTTGTTCTCGCCGTTGTTTCAATGAGAACACCAGGTTGGAGAACCTGTCCAGGGTTATGCAGTGAGAGCAGGGCCCTATTTGACCCCTGGCCTCAGGCTGGGCTCACTGATGTACAGTCTCAGTCCTAAGCTTATGACTCTAAGATTCTTTTCTTCCCAACAACCCTGGGAAGGAACTGGCCTTGCAGCCTCCACTTGTCAGCCGAAGACACAGGGCCTGGAGTGCCCGGTGCCTTCTCTGGGGCTCACAGCCGGCGAGCCCCTGGGCCAGCCAGGGCGGGCCCTGTTGAATGGGTGGAAGCGCCACTGAGCCGCCCTGCCTTTGCCTATGGAGTCTCTTCCACCAGAAGCCTGTCCAGGATCCCTCTAATCCGTGGGTCCCCTGGGAATGTCTCCTTCCCCAGGTGCAGGCAGCACGCAGGGAGAGGGACGTGAAGCACAGCCCTCGAGGAAGAGCCCCGGCTCCTGCAGGCAGAGCCGCTCAGCTCCTTTGGGAGGGGCGGCTGCTGCGAGGAGGAAGCCCACGCCACCCAGCCCCCATGGACCAGCGGAGATCCAGGTTCGGCAGGCAGCAGGTCTCTGGTCTGGAAGCCCATGGGCAGGGCCCTCTGGGGACGGATGCAAAGGAGCATCAGCCCCTCTCTCTCAGCGAGAGCAGGTCACTGCCCGGCCTGCCAGCTGGGGTCTCGGGGGCATCTCCCTACTGAGCACTGACTGTGTGCCAGTACCCCACCGGCTCCTGGATATGCCAACAGTGACAGGTCCACAGGTGCCTGGCTTTGGGGTGCTGCAAGCCTAGTGGGATCATCCACGTCACAGGCACCAGGCTGCCCCTGTGTCTCACAAAGTTTTTCTAAGCACCTGCTATGTGCCAGACACAGGTCAAGCCAGTGGGCAGTGCAGTCTGAGGCAGTGTGAATGTGTCTGTGTGTGACATGCACACAGCGTGGACGCAGGCCAGGTGCGAATGCGCCAGCCTTGCCAAGCACACTGATGACCCACAGCAACTGTGGCGGCCTGTCCCATCTCTCAGGGTAGGAGACGACGAAAGCTCTAACTGTGAGTGCTGGGAACAGTCCCCAGGCGCCGTGGGAACCCAGACCACAACTCCCACCTCTCTGAGCCTCAGTTTCCTCATCTGTCAAGTGGGGATAATAATAGCACCTACTTCCTGGGGTTGTTGGGAGGATTCAGTGAGATGTGTAGGGGTCTGCCCAGCAGACAGTAAGTGCTCAGGAAGTGCTGGCTGTCATAAGTCACCGTTCGCCGAGCCTCTCTGGCCACGGCTCTTGTTCCACGATGACGTGAAGTGCAAGGGAAGACTGCTCTGTGTCAAAAGGTAACGGGTATCACCTGTCCGTCCAGCCTGGCACGGGGACACCAGCCCCAGCTCCCCGCTTGTCACAGGACCACTATGCAGAGTCTGCCGTCGGGTCTGAATCTGAATTTCCACCCCCACCCTGCCCATTCCTCTCCCACTTTTGGGACAGTTTCTCCCGACTCTCAGCGTGGGGAGAAGGAGACAAACGGGGGAGAAGCCCGGGGAATCCTGCTCCCGGGTCCTCCCCACCTGCTCGCCAGGTGTGCAGGGGTGTCTGGAGGTGTAGGGGGAGGTGCCCACGGAGGGAGGGGAGAGCAGAGGTGGCATCAGAGGGGAACA
Organism: Eulemur rufifrons; assembly: GCF_041146395.1. Lineage (NCBI taxonomy): Eukaryota > Metazoa > Chordata > Mammalia > Primates > Lemuridae > Eulemur > Eulemur rufifrons. The sequence continues at coordinate 282,437,821 of NC_090989.1, read as the reverse complement.
CGCAGCAGCAGCAGCAGCAGGAAGCTGCCCGCCCCACCCTGCGGCTCCTCGCCTAGAGGAAACATTTTTCTTCCTTACTGCGCAGGTGAGCTGGGCCTCCAGGACGGCACAACAGACGTGGCCTTCCTCTCAGACGTGTGCTGATGGCACCATAACCGGCCCAGTCATAGAAATACTGGCTCTGGGGCCCGGCCCTCTGCCTCCCGCCGCCCCGGGGGGCCCAGGGACCCTGGCGTGGCCTTCCCAGCACATGCCCCCACTCCGCCCCACCCCGTGCTCCCTCCTCGCTGGCGTCCCTCACAAAGAGCCCACGTAGGCTCCAACCCCAACGCACCCACCTGCGAAGTCCCGCGCAGACAGACGCCGCGTGTGGGCACGCTGGGAGCCGCGCTCCCCGTGAGGAAAGGCAGCCGAAAATTCTGAAAGAAAACCCACAGTGAGAGAAATAAACAAACACAAAGGCATCCCCTGGCTGTTTCTTTCCTGGTCTCATGCACACACTCACACACAAGCTGTGTTACAGGCAGCCATTTCCTCATTAAATTGTCACCACTGACACACAAACTGCTGGTGCATCAAAGCCCTGAATTATAAGAGTCCTGTGACCTTGGCCCTTGTGGCAGGCGAGTCCTGCCGGAAGAGACTGCAGTGATGTTTCCCCAAACTGCCCGACGTCTGTGCTTCCCGGCCATCCTGGCTGCGGGACACGGTGGGACAGTGCCCGTCACTCTCGGTCAATCCTTTGTGCTCATGGGGACCTCAGGACCGGGGCTCCCTAGAACATTGCAGGTGCCATCGCTCACGCGTCGACTCTGGATCTCGGGAACCGGCTTGGATCTCTCGTGTAGTGACACTTGGCCTAATGGATGGAGACAGCTCCAGCTGCCACCGGTCTCTCGCTCTGTTGGCTCTGCTGGCCCTGACTGGCGACCTCTAGGATGTCCACACTTAACCCAGCCTGCCCCCACTTCCGGGAGGGCTCCTCCAACTCTCAGGGTCCCAGCCAGCCTTTGTCTTCCCCCGGGATCCCTCTAGGCTCTCCTGCCTCCTGTTCCCATCCTCCACTCCTTTGTCCCTGTTTTCACTTCTTTACTGGACGAGGACACCCAGGTGTGCAGGCTGGGAAGGAGAAGCCAGCCGGACACTTGACCAAAGGCTTTCATTTTCATCTGAGAGTCGTCTGAGAGTTGGAAGGACGTGGCTTCTAACAACCCACCCAGTGAAGGACTCCCAGGAGTTTTTTCTTTTTAATCTAGGAAACGAAAAGTTCTAGACCTGATTTCCTCTCTTCTTGGTTCTGCCAGCACGATGCAGTTATGCGGTTTGTCTTGTCCCTCTCCCTGCCCCTGCTCAGGGCTCATCTGGGACCCCTGTCTGTAGCTCTGGTGAGCTCCGCTCCTTACGCTGCTTTGGGAGAGCGCTGTGGGCTGGAGGGGGCGGGGGGGTCCTGAGCCAAGCTCCCGGGGGCTGGTTGCTGGGGGAAGCTGAGGCAGCCCTGGCAGGGTGTTTGTGAGGGTCTTTGGCCACATGTGCAGTGAGCCTGGCATTTTCGAGCCTGGGTTTAGAACCCCTACACTACCACTTGTGTCCTTGGGCACCCTGCTACACCTCAATTTTTCATCTGTACAATGGGGACAATAATAGCACCCATGTCTCAGGGTTGTTGTGAGAATTTAGTAATGAAATCACATCTGCCGAGCAGGTTGACCCTTGACCTGGAGGGTGTCCCCAGCCGGAGCAGAGGCGTCTCCCCTTCCCTAGAGAAACCTTTGGGGCTCTAGTGACAGAAAGTGCTCACCCCACCTCAGAGGGAAAAGGCCACCTTTAGCTTTGAACTCATGAGAGAGCAAATTAGGGTGACATTGGAAGGGAAAGGAAGTAGACTCTCATGTCAAGTAGAGTGACGCGCCCCTGAACTCCTACCCAAATGAACTCCTTCCCCGGGCCCACCGTAAATCACCCATCCCCCTGTGAGGCCAGAAGCACGATCTCTCTCTCCTCCAAACCCCCGCCCCCACCCTGCGTAACAGAACATGTGCCAGACCTGGAGGTAGGTGTCTCCCTTGCCCCCACCTTACAGATAGGGAAACTGAGGCTCAGAGAGGCGAAACAACTTGCTCCAAGTCCTACACTAGGATCCAAACCCAGATCTGTGGCCCCATAGCCAGTGCCTTGAGCTGCCCCCACCACACTGGCCCAGAGTTTCTCACCCCTATTCTGTCCCCTGCAAGCTTTGGGACCCTGTCTGAGTCCCCGATACCCTCTCTGGGCCTCATGATCTCTATCCGTCGAGGGAGGGGTTTGGGCTGGTGGTGCCCAAGGGTCCTTCCAGCACTAACATTTGCTGATGACCTGCCAGCCTCCCTGGTCCTCTCCTGGCGTGGGAGGGAGTCTGAGCTTGCCCAGTACAAATGTTTCCCTGAATGATCAAGAGAGTGACAGCTCCCCAAGGAGGGGAGAGGCGCGCTTCGAGAGCTGGCTTGTTAGAAGCCTGACATTAACACGCAGGGCACAGGCACAGGGAGACCCTGAGCAGCGGCGCGGCCACCAGGGAATGCAGCGGCTGGCCACGGAAACAGGCCCGAGCTCACAGTTGTGTTTATTTGTTATTTTTGCTGATGTGGGCGCCAGGAATGCCTTACAGCACGCACCGGGGAACTGTCCTCCTGCAGCTAAATGGCCAAACGTGCACCGAGCGACTACTGTGTGTCTGCAGGGTCTGGGGCACCCAAAGGTGAGGCTGGAACCTCTTAGCCAGATGTCGCCAGATAGTTTCCAGAAAGAACCTCTTAGCACGAGGCGCCCACACACGGGGCTGCTGCTACTGAACTGGTCTGCACAAGGACTGTCACTCTCGTCTGCTGAAACGTTGAAATGCTTCCTGCATTTGCCACTTGGCAGAAACCTTCTGCCCTGAGCACCCAGAAGATGCCCCCACCCCATTTCCCAGGCCACCCAGGACCCTTCCTTGGAGCCCTCTAGATCTCTAGACACCCCCAAAACCCTGCCTGGGCTAGCACCTAGCACCACACAGGGTCTCTCGGCCTCACGCCTGCACTCACCTGGCGCCTGCTCCCATGGGCCGCACCTGTGGCCCGCAGGTCGGAACTATTCTGGTGATCACTGCTGACGTTATTAGTACCTCAAACACGCAGCCTGGAGTTTGGGCTGATGCAGTTCTCTGCTGCCCCCCAGGATCTCTCAGGTGGTTTCAGGAAAGGCCTGCTCCCAGGCAACCCCTCAGGGCCCAGGTGAACTGGGGTCAGACCACCTTGGGGCCTCCCCACAGCAGGGCAGGAAAATGACTTCTGGTCCTACAGGTGCCTTGGAACACAGCCCCCACCCAGGAAGTTGTGTCACCAGAAACCTCTCTCTAAGTAAGCCCACCCTACTCTGCATTTTATAACAGAGAGGAGTGACTTCTGCTTACGGAGGAGGGAGCTCTCCCAGCTGCTCTCATCTGCCCTCTCTCAAACAGACTCTGGGGTGAGAAGTGCAGCAGACAGAGCGGGTCAAGAGCGGGTAATTCCAAGCAGCAGTGTTGACTAGGGGGCTGTGTTGCAAGGGATCCCAGGTTATCAGGACAGGGCACCATGAAAGGCAAGTCACAGCTACCTGGCGATGGATGTGTCACATCTGTCTGGGAGACCGGAGAGGCAGGTGGACCTCATGGTTTCCTCCCTGTTCTAGAAGGTGAGGAGGCATCTGTCCACCCTATGGACAGCCCAGAACCATTCCAGACACAAACAGGTGCTTGGGAAATGCTTTTAAAGTGAGCCAAGCAACCTGTGCTTATTGAGCACATACTATGTGCAATTACTCGGATGGTAAAGTGAGGAGAGGAGCTGGTAGCAACATTTCTGGAAAAATTGAGGGCTAGTTTATTTCCAGCCACCTAGTCCCTCCACAGTTATTTGCTGAGTGCCTACTGTATGCCAAGCTCTGTGTTAGGGCCTGGAGATACAGACCAGCGTCTGCTCCAAGGAGCTTGCAGGGAGCTCCCCTGTGTGGGAGGTGGAGCAGGTGGGTCCGGATGGAGTGTGAGCTGCCACCCGCAGTGGGGGTGGTGTAGCCCTGCTGTTCCCCTGCCTGCTGGAGTGGCCCTCCCAGGACCAGCTGGGGTTATTAATGTCCTGCTGAGTCAGGGGGCTCTTGGGTTTCAGCATCACAAGACCGGACTGAGCATGGCGGATGTTCTTCACTCCCGGCTGCCCTCCCCTCCCCAGCCTCCCCCTGCCCTCCCCTCCCCAGCCTCCCCCTGCCCTCCCCTCCCCAGCTTCCACCTGCCTCCAGCTGTTGAGAAAGCAGCGGGGGCTGATGGAAGGAGGTCTGGCTTTGGAAGAAAGGGGCATGGAGGGACATGACCTTGGCAGAGAACCGGCTCCAGTCCCCGCTCTGCCAGTCGTTCCCTGCTCGGCCTGATGTGGGCAATTGCAGCTCTCTGAGCCCCTGTCTACGACAGGAGACGGGAATAGCAATTACACAGCGTTAAGTGGGCTGTCAGTGCCAGGGCCACTCCCAGTGGGTGTTTGAAAGTGATGGCTGTTCATGCCCACTGGGGCTGTCCTATGTATTGTCCCCAGGGGGAATGACAGGGAGCAAGACTGGTGCAGTTCTACTCCCATAAAGCTCAGACGGGTGGGCGATGCAGAGAGTCAGATGGGGCCACGCCCGCCTGGGGACCCAGCGCTCTGCAGCTCCCGCCCTCGCCCAGAGCCCTGCCTGCACCGGGTTGCGCTTTCCTGGTTGCTGGCGTCCCTGCCCCACAGCCCGTGGGCCGTAAGCCCCATGTGGGACGGCTTCGCCTGGCTGGTTCATAGAGACGTCCTGCCTCACCCCTCGTAGGTGCCCGACAGACGCTTGCTGGCCCAGCACACGGACAAGCCGCGGTAGGGAGGGCACTGCTGTTGACTTTAATGGTGCCTGTGTACCCAGGTGAAGCTGAGTAATCAGTGGATTAATTGGATCAGCATAGATGCTAATTGGAATATTTAAAATCAAATTTGCCTTCTAGTTCTCACTGTCACACACCCTCATGTGGCTGTGTGTCTCTCTCACCTGAATAGAATTGTCTCAGCTGTCAGCTTCCGCACGTGCACACGTAGAGTCTGACAGTCACTACTGGGAAATGCATTCTCGGTGTCCCCATGAGGAATGGCGAGGTCTCTGTGTTGCTCGGTGTCGCTGCTGAGCACAACAGTCCGTCTGAGCTCCCACCCTGCCTGGGGTTCCCACAGCGGACCGAGGGCACCAAACCTCCGGCCACGGAGCAGGCAAAGCGCTGTCCGGCACGGCCCACGGCGCTGCCCACCTGCACGCCCTGGGCTTTCTCTCATCCCACTTCCAGGTGTTCTTGGGATTTTGCCTGCCCGAGAGGAGGAGGAAGAGGAAGAGACAACAGGTGAGATTAGAGACAAGAGGGCCAGGTGATGGGGAGCAGGCGCTGTTGACACCACCAAGGGGCACCTACTCCCTGAACATGCGTGACCCAATGGCCGTGAGCACCCAGGAAATATGCTCCTCTACTCAGCGAGCTTGTATTTCAGTTGGGAGAACGTAACAGTTCAAGGACGCATCAGACGAGTGGACGTCTGGCCCACACGCGGAGCTTCAGCACAGTCAGTTCCTGACTTCCGTCTCCGATTCCGTCACCTGGTCCCCATACCCTTCTCCCCTTTTATTCCATTCCCTGGCTACGCTCAGCTTCTCATTGTCCAGAAAATGAGATTTACCAGTTACACTTAACCGACACTAGCCCAGCTCACCCCATGGTCCTTCCTAGTCCTCCCACCTGCCCCCAAGCTGCAGTCAGGGGACCAGGCTGTTTCCCAAACGTGCTTGGGATGTCCCCCGGCCAGATCTTTCTTCTTTGGGAGCAAAATAGCAGGGCCCTTAAAGGGTGGATTCCGGCCCCAAGCCCAGGCCTGCTGCCTCCATAGATCTCCAGGAAATCCTACGGGCCTCAGGGGCTGGCACCGATGCCCTCCCCTCTGAGAAGCTGTCCTCGGCCCTCCCGCCTAGAAGAACTAATGCCAGCCCTGACCCGAGGCCCCCGGATCAGTCCTTGCAGGAAGGTGGTGCAGCCTGGTGATGAAGTCATGGCTCCGCAGACGGCCTGCTTGGAATCCCAGCCCCACCCCCAGCAGGTGTGGGACTCCCTCCGAACCTCAGTCTCTGCATCTGCAAAGTGGGAATAAGAGTAGCCCCTCTCCCAAGGGATTGTTCTGAGGACCAGAGAAGATCACACACAAAGCGCTCTTGGGAGCCGTGTGCATCAGGAGTGCTCAGGACACACGAGCCGTGAGCACGTCGCGTGACACGCACTGCAGCTATCGGGACGCCTGTCTCGTGTCCTCCACTAGCCTGCAAAGCACTTGAAGGACAGGACCACTTGTGACTCATTTAGTCTTTCCCCACCTACCCCTGGATTCCTCCCCCTCACGCCCCACCCCCTTTGTCCAGGAAGAAGGAAGAAGGGGAGGAAGGAAGTGGGCAGCAGTTACAGGAAGAGCAGGGGATGCTGTCACCAACTCCCACGAGGAGCAGTGAGCCTGTGCCACGCACTGCACTCCACAGCCGTTTCCTTCATCTCCTCTCCCCTTGCCATCAGCATTTGTTCCCCTTGCTTACAAATGGGAAATTGAGGCCCAGAGTAGTTAAGTCACTGGCCCAAGGTCACCCAGCTAGTTGGAAGCTGACCCCAGGCCCACTGGCCCGGAAGGCAGGGCTCACGACCCCCGTGCACAGCGTGGCCAGAGAGGGCCATTTGTGTACGCACCACACCAAACACTGCTGGGGGTCCCAAACGCCTCTTTTTAGTAAAAGACTTTTTAAGCCAAGTTTTAGCAGGAGCCAAGGTGTCTGAGGAGCAGTTTGGGGACCCCCATCCTGTTGAAAGGGGCTGATGTGTGGCACGTTGGACCGATGCTCTTCCACTCTCCACTTGGCTGCTATTTTCACACACGGTGGGAAAATAGCTCTTCCATGCCCCTCCCTTCCCAGAAGGGCGTATAAACATATGGGGGGCGCGGAGACAAAGCACCAGCGCCTCGGCTCAAACTGTCATTCGTGCGCCAGTTTTCCGTGCAGACTGAAAAGAAAATTAGTGGCGAAACGCACGGAGGGAAATGAGCCTGGGATAAAGGAAAAAGCACAGCCAGAGCGGGTTCTCCTCTCGCAACTCCTGCTCCCTGGGTATAAGGCTGCATTCCATGGCAACAGCATTCACACCTCGCTAAAATAAAAGCTCCTACCAGCTGGACCCGCTATTAAAGCGGAGCCCCAGGATTAGCATGTTCCATGCGAGTGACAAAGTGGCACCCGCTGCCCCATATCAGCTGAACCGGCTGCCTGAGGCCCAGGGGCCCCGGCACAGAATAATGAGCAGCCTCCGGCCGACCCCAGAGCCTCTCTGGCCACTCCACCCAGCGTCTGGACAAGAATGAACAAGGACAGTGGGGCCTTTACTCCAGGATCGAGTTGAGCCTAGTGGTTAGGGACAGTGCAAGGGGGACGAAAAGAGCTGAGTTCAAATCCCAGCTCAGCTAATAACTGGCTGTTCCACCTAAATGGGTCAGTTCGCTCTGTGACTCAATTTTCACATCTATAAAATGGGTATGAAAATACATCCCACCGAAGTTTGTATACTGATCAAATGAAGAAACATACACACAGTACTTAGCACACAGTGAGCGATCGATACAGGGCTACTTTCTAGAGAATTCTTCAAGAGAACTACAGATAACTCTTGAGGAATATACCTGGTGGGTATGGCCGTAGGGAGGGATTCTTTTAACATTCAGTGTTTTGTTAAAAGTTTTTATATTGGCCGATTACTAAATATGATGAAGGAGTGCAAGCTTTGGAGCCCTAGCTCAGGGCCTGAGTCCTGCTTCTTCCACTCGGGAGCGGTGTGACCTTGGGGGAGTCACTTTGCCACCTCTTCTCTCAGTCCCCCCCCCCTTTAGAATGGGGCTGACCCTCCTTCCTCACGGGGTTGCTGAGGAAATGAAAGTGACACGTGCATTTAAAGAACCTGACGTGGCCACTGTCCTGGAAGATGAACAGCTGCAGCTCAATGCAAATTGAGGCCCCGGAACGTTAAAGGGCATCAGTGGGAAACAGACGAAATCCAACGTGTGGCATTTGGTCACTGGTGCCGGCCCAATGCTAACTTCTTAGTTTTGACAAGTGTCCCGCGTCACGCCGGGTGATAACATCAGGGGACACTGGGTGAAGGGCACAGGGACGCCTTCGAGCTGACTTTGCGACTCTGCTGTAAACCTGACCGTTCTCCCACCTGTGTGTGTGCACGGGCTAAGCAACTGGGCTGGACTGAGGGGCCTAAAGCGGCACAGCTCAGTGCAGGGTGGGGTCTCGGACTGGATCCCGGGTCAAAGGGAAAGGTAAACTTCCCAAAAGAACAGTACCAGGAATGGCAGCAAAACGTGCAGACGGACTGGAGCCCACGCAGGGTGGCGGCAGTCCGCCAGCGCTGACTCTCCGGAACCTGACCGTCGTCCCGAGGCTGCGAACCCACGTCTCGTTCCTTAGGGGCTACGAGCTGCAGGTAATTCGCGGTGCAGGGGCACGAGGCCTGCTACTTACCCTCAAAGGATTCATCGGGACAACAACGATGTAGATTATGTACGGAGACAGAAAGCCACGTGGCAAAATGTTAACAAGCGGTGAATCTAGGTGACGGGTATACAGGAATTAATTTTGTAATTCTTGTATAGGCTTGAAATTTTTCAAAATGAAAAGTAAAAAATGGCTGGGCATAGTGGCTCACACCTGTCATCCCAGCACTTTGGGAGGCCAAGGTGGGAGGATCACTTGAGGCCAGGAGTTCAAGACTAGCCTGGGCAACATAGAGAGACCCTGTTTCTACCAAAAGAAAATAATTTAAAAAATTAGCTGGGCATGGTGGCACACGCCTGTAGTCCCAGCAACTTGGGAGGCTGAGGCAGAAGGATCCCTTAAGCCCAGGCTGTGACCATGCCACTATGAGCTGTGACCATGCCTCTGTGAGCTATGACTATGCTACTGCACTCCAGCCTGGGTGACAGAGCAAGACCCTGTCTCAAAAAAAAAAAGAAACAATTACATTTAAAAGACTGTAGTGCTTGCTACATAGGAAGCGCACCCAATAAATGGAATCATTATCATATATGCACACAATATTAGAATTTTTATCTTAACAGTTATTTTTACGAATATGCCTTGAACCCTTCTCAGAGAGGGGTTCTGAGCTAGGCCCCAGAAGAGGCAGGGGTGAGGCAGCCGGTCCTCACTCCTAGTCAGGGTGGAGACCGCGTCCCGGGACTGTGGCCAGGTGACAGCGAGACTTCATCTTCCATGCCCAGCTCTTGGCAGTGTGCCCACGAGAGAGCTGCAGGATGAATACACAAAACAAATCAGCAGTTCCTGGAGCCAAACATCATAGGTGCCCCAGAGTGGCCCAGGGGCCCAGCGGGGGCAGAGGGGACTCCGGATGGGTGACCCCACCCCCCCATTCTTCGAAGCCACTCAGGAGAGCGTAAGGGCCACTGGGGGCCCAGCCTGCAGCAGCCCTAGGGTTCTGGGCTGTTCATTATTTAGGACAATGCCTGAGGTTGGATGGGGCGGGAGAGAGGGGTGGCTTGGGGGGTCACTGCCGGTTCCCATTGAGCCCTTCAGCACCTGCCAAGTCTCCAGTGTTAACGACAGCAATCAGGTTAGGAGGGCATAATTGGATAATTCAATTGCTTTCCTCGGAGAGTTGCTGTTTAATTAAAGGGGACTGAAGACAGAGCTAGACTCTGGGGAAGACTGACTGGATGGTCTAGAGAGCTTGGAGCAATCTGGCAAGATGGGGGTGCAGAGCCGCGCCACGCCAAGCTGCGGCTGCCCCCGGTGTAGACAGTACCAGCTTCCACAGCAGGGCGTGGCGCCGGTCACCTGACAGCGAATCGGAAGGAGGTCCTGTTCATTGGCCGGAGAAGATCACAGGATCCCTTGAGAGAACTTCTGGCCTCAGAATCCAAAGGTTTCGTATCAATTTGCCTTTATACAAGCCCCTATCCTGTAGTCTGCCAGTTTCTAGCTGTGTGACGCCAGGAAGTGACTTAACATCTCTGAGCCTCCGTTTCCTCGTCAAGGTCACAAGGAGAGGAATGTACCTTTGGCGAGGGATTCTTTCTAATATTTGATGCTTTGTAAAAACGTTTTATATTGGCCAGTTACTAGATACGTGTGCACATGGGTGTGCAGGCAGGAGCGTGTGCCAGGGAGGGGGTGATGGGCTCCCTGTGCTCTGCCCCCCGGAACAGGCCCGTTGCATGTCCAGCACGCAGTGAATGTCAGTTAAATTCAAAGAAAAAAGGCAATTAACACAGGTGGACCTGGAGAAGAACTGTCCTGCAAAATACCTGACATAATTACATTTATTATGAAATATAAGCTCAAGAAACCCACTCCCAAGACTAATACAGATGTTTAAATGTTCTCTTCCCCTTCTCCCGGTCATTTTTAACAACAGCTGAGAGGGGCTTATAATTAATTAGCGATAAGTAACCCAATTATCATTCAGCGAGTATTTTTTGAGCACCTGCTGTGTGCTGGGCACCCGTGAGCAAGGCGGACACCCCGGCTCTGCCTTAATGGAGCTTTCGGTCGGGTCTGTCGCGTCGCCACGGACCCCGCAGGTAGGGGACCCTTCCGATGGTGGATGGGCAGTGATGAGGCCACAGGACAGGCCAAACAATGAGCCAGACTCTCCACCTCCTCCCTCCAAACGGCCTCAAAGCACAGAGTGGCTGCTCCCGCCGTGACCAGCCCCTGGGTCTAGATCCCTGGCGTCAGGGTTAATATTTTTAATTGGAGCCTTCTCAGGGTGCGGTTGGAGGGTTCCCCAGCTGGGGCTGCCGCTGAGCTGACGGCTCCTGGGGAGCCTGCCCCGCGGGCTTTTCACTCTGCCTTCCCTCGAATGGCTTCCTTTCAGCTGCCTATTGAAGGTCCCTTCATTCTATCTGTGTCATCTCTCTGCTGCCATCTTATTAGGGAAAGCTTAGCCCTCTCCCCCGGGGTCAGACATTGTCCTCCTCTTCCCAGAAACCGCCATGGCGTCTAGCTACAAAATAAAACCATGAAAAGGCACATCCTGCTGTCTTCCTGGCTGGAAGGGAGGGGAGAGCTCTTTCCGAGCTGCCCAGCACATGTGCCCGCAAGCGGGTAAACAATGGTGACAGTCCTTGAGCACGTGAGTGTCAGAAACACTGGCCTGGTGCCCTCCAGAGGGAACAATTTTGGGGAAGAATCCAAGCTTTGGTGAGATTAAGAGCAAGGGGTGAGACCATGCTGTAGCACGTACAAGAATGAAGAGTAAGTGTCTACATGCAAAGTATTTTTAAGGGTCATTAATATTAATAGTGTTGTTCCAAGCACAACGATAAGCAGGACTCTAGTTAATCATCTTTAATGGCAGCTTTGCTCCCATTTCCATACTGCGTTTTTCATCAGGACTCCCAAGGGCCTCTGGCCACCGGGGATAATAACTGGAGGTGGCTGTTCGCAGCCCCCAGAGGAACCCCACTCCAGCCTGCAGTCTGGTGAGCGCTCCCAGGTCAGAACACCCATGAGGCTGTCGTCACAAAGCCCCAGAAACTGTCAATTCAGTCAATAAACATTTTAAAGTGCCTACTATGCACCTCGTGTTTATTGTGCTGGGCTCTGAGGATACCTTGGTGGCGGGACTGGTCACAGCCCCAATCTCCTCAGGGACAGACGCAGGAGCAATGACAAGCATGGTGGAAGGGCTTGCGTGGAGCTGGCCAGTGCTAGGGGGCCCCTCAGGAAGGGAGCACCAGCTCGTCCACGCACAGCAGAGAGGCCTCCTGGAGGCGGTGGCGCGAAGCTAAGTCCTGAAGCACGAGTAGGAGTCAATCAAGGGGGTGGCCAGGCATGTGCAGACGCCCCGAGCCAGAGGAGACGTGGCAGGCCTGAGACCTGCAAGTCTGACTGCCGTGCAAGCGCGTGCGAGTTGCACACCCGTGTTCGTAGCCACACTTTTCACGGAAGACAAAAAGGTGAAAGCAACTCCCGTCTGTCCATGGGTGGTAGATGAAATGTGGTCTGTTCATACAACAGAATATTGTTCAGCCCTAACAAGGAATGAGGTAACATTTCTGAACCTTGAGAACATTATGCCACGAGAAAGAAGCCAGGCACAAAAGGGCACGTATTGTATAATCCCATTCATATGGCGCATCCAGGAGAGGTAAATCCGCGGAGACAGAGGCAGACCGGGGCTTGCCGGGGGCTGGGGGAGGAGGGAAGCAGGGAACGACTGACTGACGCGGGTTTTACTTTGGGGGGATGGAAATATTTTGGAAGTAGAGAAAGGTGGTGGCACAACATTGTGAACGTACTAGAGCACGCTGTGCTCACCTTCGAGGGGCTCACTTTAAATTATGTAAATTTCACCTTAAGGGGAAAAAAAAGAGAAGAAAAGGAGGGAGCAAGAAGCTGGACAAGAAGACACGGCCGCATGTGGCCACGTCCTTCAGGCGCCCCCAGCAGGGAGTCCTCGACACTCACAAGGTTTGGTCACCTGCCCTGGCATTTCAAATTGTGACCCCATGGTCACCCTCTAAGGGAAATGCCTCTAAACTGGGAATGGAAATGAGCCAAATTCTCAGATCTGCAAGGAATTTTCTAGAAACTGTTGTGATGACTGGCCAGCTATCTCATTATTGAGGATTCAGTGAGCTAAGGTACAGAAAGGTGCTTAAACTGAGCCCGGCATTGAGGGAGGGCCAGGCATTGTGCACAGGAAAACAGCACGAGTTAGAAAGGATTGAGTGCCTTCTCTGGGCCAGATGCCTGGGCCAGACTCTTCCCCTGCAGCGTCCCATCCGACCTCCCACCAGCCCTCCCCACAGTCAGCCACCACTGTTACCCCCAGTCTAGGGATAAGGAAACCATGGCTCAGAAATGCCAAGTCAGCCGGGCACGGTGGTTCACACCTGTAATCCCATCACTCTGGGAGGCCGAGGCGGGTGGATCGTTTGAGCTCAGGAGTTCGAGTTCAGCCTGAGCAAGAGCGAGACCCCGTCTCTACTAAAAATAGAAAGAAATTAGCTGGACAACTAAAAATATATAGAAAAAATTAGCTGGGCATGGTGGCACATGCCTGTAGTCCCAGCTACTCGGGAGGCTGAGGCAGGGGGATTACTTGAGCCCAGGAGTTTGAGGTTGCTGTGAGCTAGGCTGACACCACGGCACTCTAGCCCGGGCAACAGAGTGAGACACTGTCTCAAAAAAAAAAAAAAAGAAAAAAGAAAAGAAAAGAAATGCTAAGTCATTTGCCAAAATCACACAGCTAAGAAGCAGAGCACAGGGGCTGCAGTTCAGGTCTATGCAGCTCCAAGCCCCCTGCTCACTAGGTTCTATTGCTTCCTAAGTTATTGAGAACAACACTGACTCCCTCCCTGACGCAGCTTCGAAAGCCTGGGCCGTCGTCCTCCTCATCCCTGTCGCAGCACCATCCTGCAGCGGGTCAGGAGGAAACGGACACAGGCTCTCAGTCTGCGAGTCTCACGTTTACGGCCGTCCCGGGTGCTGTGTGATGCGTAAGCCCAGCCTGCAGACAGTTCGCAGGGAGACGACCATCTTTACTACCGTATCGATGGCCGCAGGAGGAGCCACTGGAACATGTAACCTGGAGGGCCGTTGACACCGTAACGAGTGTATCGATTGGCCATCAAGTGTACGATGCGTCCCCGCCACAAGCACGCTGTCCTCCCAGACGGCCAGGAACAGGTGCTTCCAGCTTCCTTTGTGTGCTGTGAGTTCGCCTCTTTTTCAAAAGTGTCCCCTCGGGGCGGTCACAGAAAATGCTAGGCATGGTCCCTATTCTTTAGGGCCAGTCTCCCAGCAAAGGCTGGAGGCTGCCGTGGTGTGCCTGTGACAACAGGAGCCACTTATCAGGACACGGAGCACCAGGGCGTGGAAGCCAGTCCCCGACATCACAGGAAAGGGAGTAACAGACGCCGCGATCCTAGGAGTAAAAGATGTCGCTGTGTGTGAACAAGACTTGACTCACGTGACCAGCAACTTCCCCGGATCCACCTCAGAACCAGCCCTTTGTAGGACTGCACTTTTTTGCAACTCATCGGAGGGTAATCAGCGGGCTTCGGGACTCACATTGATCTGAAATATAAATACTAAAAAGACGAGGGTGAGGTGACACTTTTATTGACTCAACTGTAAAGGAAGTCAGAGAACCAAAGGCAGGCGGCCAGTGCAATGGTACAAAGTTGCCATGAATTTGAATTCCATAGCAACAGACCGGCCTGAATGCCACCAGGTCCCAAAGACCAGGAAACCCAGGAATGAGGCAGAACCTCCACAAGTGACATTTTGGGGGGTTCTTGGGCAACAACAAGGAGAGGGAGGCTCCGGTGCCGGGGCACGGCCACCCCCACAGAGGGGCCCACGCTTGCCTGCACCCACAGGGGAAGGGGGCCGGGCTGTAGGGCCTTCCCTCAGGGGCCGAGGCTCAGCCCAGCTTAAGAGAAGGCCCAGGGCTTGACCCCGGTGTGGACAGACGCCAAACACCCAACAGCCTCTCGGGCAGGGCGCCCAGCACTCCGCCGCCTCTGTGCCGGGCCGCGGCTCAGGCTGCCCGGCCCTCCAGGCCAGAGCAGTGGCTTGTCCGTCTCCCAGAGAGGAGGGTCGCTCTCCGCTCTTCCACTCCTCAGTGTGGTCCAGAGTCGAGGGGGCAGGCCAGAAGCAGAGGCCGGGGAGCGGGGCCTGCGGGAGAGGAGGCGGGAGGCGGCAGAGAGCACAGAAGCATCCCATTAAGGAACAAAGCCGATCAATACTCGCAGCAACCAGGAAGCTTTAAAAGCCTCTCCACAAAGCCCGCTGCCCGGGCAGGGAGGAGGGCCCGGCCTTCGGGGTGGGCTGAGGAGCTGGGTCTGGGGACGCCAGCCAGGCCAGGGAGCCTGTCCCAGGATCTTCACAGTGCAGCGCTGAAGGGCTGGAGGGCCTCGGAACCCAGGTCTCCCCTCTCACTTTACAGATGGGACACTGTGCCCGGGAGGGCAAAGGCCTGGCCTGAGGCCTAGGTCTCTGCTTGCTGGCACAGGTGACATTCCACTGCAAGGCCTTTGAACACGACTGTCCCTCTCTTTTCTTTATTGTCACTAGTGGTGCCAGTAATCTTAAAACCTACAACCGACTGATGAAAACCTACATTAACTGGTGCTTGGCCAGGCCGGGCCGTGCACCCAGTTTCATGTGAATTAATGTGAATCTCGTGAGTTGAAGTCTCAACGGAGACTGGACTGGTGACACATGACGCTGGTCCTTTCGTCCCACTTTGGGGAGGAGGAAATGGAGACTCCGAGGTTTCATGACCTGCCCAAGGTCACGCTGCCTTGGGTTCAATTCCATCCCTCACGCTGCCGTGCTCAGACGTCAGCATCCGGTTGAGACGCGGTCTGGCGGGAGGGCCAGGCCCCTCCCTGATCCTACTTGTGGCCTCAGGTTTGCTGGGTCGGTTAATTCAGCCACCCGCTAGGTGCCGGTGCCCAGGCAGCCTGCTCACCCCGAATGGGGTCCTGGAGTCGGCAGAGGAGGGGGGCCTTGCCAGCACCACCAGGTCCTACCGGGCGAAATCCCTCTGGGGACAGGGCCACAAGGAAGAGGAGGCCAGTAAGGCCTGTTGAGCAGCTGACACACAGGGCCACCTTCGCCAGGCCTTTGTGTCCCTATTGGACGAGACAGTCTCCAAAGCTCCCCCAGCTCTGTCACTCTGTTTCGGCCAGTCATCGTCATTGTCATCTGAATACCATGACTATTTAGGAAGGGCTCACCGTGGGCCTGGACTAAGACGTTGATGCGTATCCTGTCATCTCACCGAACACTCCCCACCTCCCTAAGCGGAAGTCCCACCCTTATTCCCATTTCACAGAGGAGCAGACTGAGGCTCAGAGGAGTGAAAAGAAGAGCCCAGGGTTTCACACCAGTAAGTGGCAGGACCCGGATCTGTGTGATTCCAGCCACCCACGGAATTTTCTCCTCTTCGTGTCACCAGGCAAGAACAGGTGTGCTTTGTTGCTGTTCAGGTCCTGAGAGTGGGGTGGGGCAGTGAAGCGTTGAAGGTTTAAATGAGCAGACTGAGGGAGCCAGGCCTTGGGGGGCCGTTCGACTGCACCTCTTTTCTGTTCCTCCACCTCCCAGACGTGGCTCGGTGAGGACCCCAGAGCATCCCCCGTGGGCGAGGAGGGGCCATGAACAGAAGGCGCAGGCCTGCAGCCCAGACGGTTCACCCGCCCGGAGGAACCAGTTATTACCTGTAAACAAAATGGGGAGGCGGGGCCGCCGCGGGGACGCCACGGGCCTTGGCGAGAGCAGCGTGCGCGTTCCCGCTGCCCAACGGACGCGGCACGAGTCTGGCTGGCTGTCAGCGTGGCCCCCGCCCAAGCCCGTCTCAACATCGCTCCCCCAAAATCAAAGTGGTGTGTTGGTAACGGTTTTACAACCTGCTCTCGAAAGCAAAGAAGAAGCTCTGGTTTGCAGTGCTGGCCATGTCCCACGGTGTAAATGTCCCCACCTTGGCTGGTCCCCGCCTGTGAACGTGATGTCACCGAAGGTGGGGCCGGGAAGAGCGGCAGCGGCCACCAGCATTTCCCCCACAGGGACGCGATCGATGGAAACAACGTCAAGGGCATAGGTAACAGTAAAATGTAGTAAGATAATAAGGAAGGAATGAGTTTTGATTATGAGTATTTATTACCTTTGCTTTTAATGTAATTTATGTAATCGTAAGTATATATAATTTAATTTTTAATAATGGCTGTGTTTAATAACTGTATTAGTCAGGGTTCTCCAGCGAGACAGAACCAATAAAGACATGAAACACGAGAGGGGACTATTAGGGGAACTGGCTCAGGTGATTATGGAGGCTGAGAAGGCCCACAGTGTGCCATCTGCAAGCTGGAGACCCGGGGAAGCTGGTGGCATGGCTCAGGCCAAGTCCGCAGGCCTCAGAACCAGGGGAGCCAATAGTGTAGCTTCCAGTTCAAAGCCAAAGGCTGGAGGACCCTGGCAGCGGGCCACACGTGCAAGTCCTGGAGTCCGAAGGCCAGAGAACCCGGAGTTCTGATGTCCAAGTGTCCAAGGACAAGGGAAGAGTGTGTCCCAGCTCCAAGAGAGAGTGAGAGAGTGTGAGAGTGTGCGAGAGAGTGTCTCGTGAATTCATCTTTCCTGTGTCTTTTTGTTCTCCCCAGGCCTGGTGCCCACATTGGTGAGGGCAGATCTTCCTTACTCAGTCTGCAATTCAAATGCCAGTCTCTTCTGGAAACACCACACAGACATACCTGGTAGTAATGCTCTGCCAGCTATCTGGGCATCCCTTAATCCAGTCAAGTTGGCACCTAAAATTAACCATTACAACAACTATCTCACCAAATTCTTAAAAATTTGGCAATCGGCTCTCTCAGGCCCATAGGAGCCAGCTCCAGTACGGTGCTGATCCACCCTCATCCTCTGAAATCCCTCCTCCCTGCCTGGGTACTGATGTCTCCAATCCCTTTGATGTGGAGTGAAATCTTGCCTTTCTCAGGAAGAGCCCAGCTTTAAGGCCTCAATGGCCCTGGAAGGAAAAACACACCGATTCAATGCAGATTGTGCCTCCAAGGTAGCCTTGAAGGATGAGGGGGCAAGAGCAGGACACATGGGGAGGCGGGGCTGGCGTATCAGGGAGGGAAGGAGCAGAGTGAAGATAGAGAGCTCCCAGGACGAAAATTCTCCTCTTCGCAATCCCATCTCCAGTTAGCAGTACCAGCGGAAAACCTGGAACCAAAATACCTGCCAACATACCTCTGATTTTCTTGCCAAATTTCCACTTGGAACTACCATTTTTATCCTTGACTCCAATTATCTAATGCTGCGTAACAAACTGCCCCACAGCCCCGTGAGCTAACCAGCATCCAGATTTTATTGTGAGCTCTCACAGTGCAGAGCCTGACTGGGCTCAGCTGGGTGGTTCTTGCTTGGGTTTGAGAAGGATTGTTGTAGTCCTTAAGCATCTCACAAAGTCGCTGAGTCTTCACCCAACATAGCCCTTTCTAAGACCACCTGAGGGCTGGTGATGGAGGGACTCCCAGCACCTTTGCTGCCAGATGCTTCCAAATTGCCAAACCTGAGAGCTTTGCTTAGCATTTGATCACCCCTCTTGGAAGTTCGGAGCCCAACACTACATTCCCAGACTCTGCCAGCCTCACCGGCCACTCCTCTCTCTCCTCCTCACAACACCTGGGGAGCCTCTCCGCTGCTTCCTGGCTCTGTTCCCTCCTCTGGCTCCATCCCCAACCCTTCTCTTCCACCCCTCACCTCCATCTCGGGGTCCTCTCACACCACTCTGTGCTGGAACCTCAGAGCCGTCTCCAGCCGGGCCCCTCCCTGGGGACATAGTTTCCAGCTGGTCCCTTCCATCTGGCCCCGAGCACAGCCAGCAGTCCCCCACCAAGCCCCACCCTCAACCTCACCTCCCTGCTTCCCTCGTCAGCTCCATTAGGTCTCCATCGCCGAGGTCTCCATGCTCAGACTCCGATCTGACTACTGATTCTCCCCTACAGCCTCCAGAAGGAACTCGGCCTTGCCCACAGAGACTGGTTTGGGACTTCTGACCTCAAAATTGTGAGATAGTAACTTTGTGCTGTTTTAAGCCACTAAGTGTGTGGTAGTTACAGCAGCAACAGGAAACTAGGCCCAGAGTGGTTGCTTAGTAGGAGCTGGTTTCCTTTTGCCACTCCTTCCAGAATGACCCGCCTGGAGTTCCACCTGGTTCTTGTCACTTCTTGTCTTGGCTCACTTGCCACCCCCCCGGACCCCTCCATTGGCTTCAGAATGAAGAGCAAACCCCATAGCCTAGGGCCATCTCATGCCGCTCCAGCCTGGTCCTATGGGACGAGCTTTATTGGAACACACAACCCTGCAGCGCCCTGTCTGTGCACTGGCTCCTGCTGTTCCCCACAGTGTCCCCTCCTTCCTCCTCTCCATGTGCCCCAGTTCTACCTGGAGTCACATGCCACCGCCTTCAGGAAGCCCTCTGTGCCCCTCCTGCAGCTGGGACTGTAGAGCGGCTCTATCTGTGCCTTCCTCACAACCCATCGCAGTCGGCCCAGGTAGACCTCCCAGGTGCCCTCACCTCCACGTTGAGGACTGCCTTGTGTTTGGATTCCTCAGGGTGCCAACTCAGAGCCCAGAGGGAGTGTTCAGGAAACGCCGTGGAATTGGACCGAAGTGGGGAGGTGGCAGCAGTCCCCGGGGGCGGCGTCCACTGTCATGGTGGTCACTGTTCTGCCCAGCTACTCATCTTCCCAGGAAGGAGCAGAGCCAGGAAGCGGAGAGAGGCCTCTGCCAGCGCCGAGCCCTGTGAATACTGCATAACGCAGAATTTACACAAATCAGCGGAATCCCGGGCTAACGGGAGGAGACGGAGTCCATTTGTCAGGGGAAAGGAGATCTGCTAAGTGCAGGACAGAAAATTCCAGAAGGGCTGAGGGAGCGCCAGACATGATATTTCCATGCAGAAAGTAACTGGATATCTGAGCAAACGACAAAAAAGGAGGAGCCAGCCGGCAGCCCCACGTGGCCCAGCCCTGCTCAAGAACGTGCGGCCAGAAGGGATCTAGAGAGAGCCTCTGCCGTGTCCTCAGCGTTCACCTACCACGTGCGCCTGTCATTACCGCAAGCCGGCGAAACAGCTGAGGAGGGAGGCCAGGCGTGTCGTGCGCACGGAGACCTCCCTCCCTCCCTCACCACCTGTGCCCTGGGAGAGCCCCGCCCTCCCTCTGCTGCGGTCCCAGCGCTGCCCACCCTGAGACCCCACCAACTCTCACGGCCCCCGCAGCTCAGGGCTGCAGGCCACCCTCCCCCGCTCCCCTCCCGGACCCGCGTCCCGTCCCCGAATGGCCTGTGGGTGGGGAGGCAACCCAACCCCCACCCATCCTGCTTTCCTGCTTAATTCTCCGTCCTGCGCACCAAACACCTGACACAGCGCATTTCCCTTACCCATCGTGGCTGTCCCCGAGATGAGGGTATTCTAGAGGGGTTTTTGTCTGAGATCTTCGCGGCTGTGTCCCGGGGCCTGGAACTGGGCTTAGCATATAAACACTTGCAGTGAGAGACAGAGAAGACAGGGTGGCTGCTGACCACTGAAGCACGTGCCAGAGATGTGCCGCGTCTCACATCCGTCGTGCCCGTTGACCCTCGTGGTAATCCTGCATCTCTCCCCTTCCAGGTGAGGAAACGGAGGGACTCACCTGAGGCCACCAGCTGGTGAGTGGTCCTGGTGGGACTGAAACCCAGGCAGATCACAGTCACCCAAGTGGGGGAGGATGGGGTCGGGGCTGCCCAGGTGCATCCTGGCGGCAGAGCGGGGAGCAGAGGTTCCCTCCCGCAGCCCGCGGCATCGCACCATGGGCCAGGCCAGTATCGGTCCGCCTGGGCCACCCTGACAAAGACCACGGGCCGCGGCTTCAACACCAGAAACCGATGGTCTCACGGTTCTGAGGCTGGAGTCTGAGATCAGGGTGGCGGCAGGTTGGTTCCCCCAGGCCTCTCCCCCTGGCTTGCGGGTGGCCGTCTTCCCCTGTGTGGCAGTGTCCTGATCTCTTCTTTTAAGGACATCAGTCATATTGGACTGAGGCCCACCCTAAAGACCTCATTTTAACTTAATCCCCTCTTTAAAGATCCTATCTCCAAATCCAGTCACATTTTGAGGTGCTGGGACTTAGGACTTCAACATATGAATTCAGGGGGACACAATTCAACCCCTAACAAGGCCAAGGGGCTCCTTCCACTCCTTGAAGCCTCTAGCAGGCTCTGAGGCCCCAAAGTAGGAGCTGCTGCGGGAGGGGAGTGTCCCCATCCAGGCGCAGGGCAATGCCCCCTGTGGGGTAGTCTGTGTTAGTGTCTCAGAAGTGACCAGTGTTTGCAGTTACCCCTCAAGGGCCTCCGAGCGTCCCCCACGTGACGCTTCTCTGCACGCTCCGCGGGGTGGGCCCTGGCAGGATGCTGAGCGCGTTTGAGTAGATCGCAGTGCCCTACCTGGCCTGCAATCTCCAGGTGTGGGTTGCGCTTCGCAGAGCTGTAGTGCCTGCAACACGCCTTCCCGGCAGCACTCACTTCCTTCTGGAGTGGCGGGGGCACTTTAAGGAGCTGTGCGGTGGGCACCGCAGCCTGCCCGCCTCCAGCCCTCCCTCCTCTCTCTCTGACCTTCATCCAGCTCCAGCCACAACAGTGGACACCCTGACTTCCTATAAAAGGATGGCCAGAACTAGGTCACATCAAGGTCACAGGTGGGGCAAGCACACGCTCCAATTAGCACCAGCCCGTCACATGCAGATGCCATCTGCACCCCCACGCCCAGCAGCCCCCTCAGAAATATGGGCACTTCTGGGTGAAGTTGAGAATGATTCACTAGAAACCCATCCTCACTACGCGGAAACGGAAAGAGGAGATCAGCTTCGTGCGTGGGACCGCAGGCTCGGAACTCAGAACCAGGGCGAGCTGTGCTGGCCCCAGAGCTTTGCAGAACCGCCGAGGCAGATTGCCGTCTCCTCATTGCCACTTAAAGGGCGAGTTAGCTCCCAGGGCAGGGTGTCACAACGGCCATCTGGCTCCAGGCTGAGTGAGAGAGGACCTGGAGTGGCCGAGTGTTTTCATTATGTAGGACGTCAGCAGGGCAGAGTGGGGTGGCTTAGCTGCGGCACCTAGCAGGGGGTTCCCAAGCTTCTTTTAATTCTGTGTCTCAGTTTCATCACCTATAAAATGGGGGGAATACCCACTTCGTGATCACTATAAGGATTCAATGAGGTCAGGCACATATGTACGTGTCAGACACAGAGCCTGGAACATTATAAGGGATCAAGAGATATTAGCTACTAGTTGTCATTATTATTATTTAATGAGACAGCTAGTCTATTTTTCCAAAAGCTGTTTTTTACCAGGTCGGCCACGTCAGCCTACGTGTTGACATTATGCGGGTACAGGCGGAGGGACGATCACTCCTGCTCCCTCACGTGGACACACACGGATGGTAGGTGACCACGTGAAATTCCAGTCCTGGTAGGAGTTAGGTGTAGGCCCCGGAGAGGTGAATGGTCAGTGAGTCTTCACTGGGGACTCTCACGAGATAAGTACCGCGGAGCTCAAAGGAAAAGTAGCTCCTTGACCTTGGAGAGCGTCTCCTTCCCCCCCCCCCCCCGCCCCCACAGACCCCTCACCCCAAATGCAACCACTTATTATTTCTGGTATGTGAGCTCCAAGTCCCCACCTCTGCCTTTGCCAGTGCTGTTCCCTTGCCTAGAATGCCCTTCCTTCCCTTCCTCTTTATCTGTAGATCTTTAAATTCTATGCAAAATTAAATACCTGGGTCAAAAAGATAATAGCCACCAGGTCCTATCGCCTGTAACCATGGCCTCTGGGATCCTGGAGTAACCTCCATTAAGCCAGGGACCAACAGCTGGCAGGGCCAAAGGAGATGCTCCTGCCAGCCTTGGGAGTCCGGCAATGCCCGGGACAGAGCCTAACCCAGACAAGAGCACTCACATGGATTTAATAGCTCCAAAATTATACTATTCTCCCAAACCTTCTTTTCAAACAGCACTACAACATTAATAACCATTCTATTAGTCAGGGCTCTTTTTTTTAAGAGACAGGCTCTCACTATGTTGCCCAGGCGGGTCTCCAACTTCTGGCCTCAAGCAATGCTCCCAGCTCAGCCTTCCAAGTAGCTGGGACCCCAGGTGCTCACCACCACACTTGGCTTGAGGCCCTTTTTTAAAGCAGCTTTATTGAGATATAAGTCACATACTTTACAATTCATCCATTTAAATTGTACCATTCAATGTCTTTTTGTATATTTGCAGAGCTACCTAGGAGTGGAATTGCTGGATCAAATCGCCTTCTGGGGAACCACCAGATGGCTTTCCAAAGAAGATGCCCATTGCACACTCCCACTAACAGTGTGTGAGGGCTCCAGTTTCTCTACGTCCCTGTCAACACTTGTTATTCTCTGCCTTTTTGATTCTAGCCATCCTAGTGGGTTGAAGTGGTATTTCATTGGGGTTTTGATTTACATTTCCCTGATGAGCAATAATGTTGAGCATCTTTTGATGTGCTTATTTAATCTGGGCTCTTTTATATGCCTGCGACAGAAACCTACCTCAAACCAGCCTGAGCACCAAGGGGATGTATCATTCTAGGTGGGCAGGCCACAGTAAGGGAGAGGTTGGTGGAATGGTTCCCTGGATCCAGGGACTTGAAGGGGATTAGGAATTTCTCGTCCTGCCTCTCCTTCTCTTGTCTCAACTCTTCTCTGTGTGTGGGCCCCGTTCTCTGGGCCTGAACAGCTATGGGTCCAGCCACAACCTTACACTTTCTTACCAAGGAGACAAAGAAAGCTTCCTCCTACCTTCAGTATGAAAACTCCCAGGGAAGGATTTCTACTGGCCAGGCTTGGGTCACATGCCCACTTATGGACCAATCATTACTGTTCCCTGAAGGAGAGTGCGTTTTTGATAACAAGAAATGTATACACCACATGTCCAGTGCGACCACCTGTGCCTGCGGTGAGAGGTGCGGGGAGGGGGAGGAAATAACAGCAGGAGAGAAGGGGCACGTGAGCTTGTGAGCTTCAGTTTCCCTGCATGTCCCTGACCCCCACCCCCATTCCTTCTCCTCCTGGCACCACCGCTGCGGGGGGTGGGGGCATGGCAGTTTTAGGGGCTTCGTCTCCCATGACAACTCAAACAGACTCAGGATTTCTGAGCTCCCAGCATCCGCATGTCACCTCCATATCCATTGCTCTATCCACGTACCACCCAGACTCTTCTTTAATATTTTTATTTCAAATTACCTGATGTTTAGCTTAAATATATGTGCTTTAAATAGAAACTACATCACCATAATAAATGAAAAATCAGTACAACTTGCTACCAACATCAGGTAAGTATAAAAATAAATATAATGGAAATCAAATAATGCTGTCAATGTCTAGAGAGACGTTCAGTTAGAGGCCGGGAGCCTGAGGACAGCTCTCGCTCCTTGTTAAGGAGAGATTAGCAGGCACTGGGGAGGCGTTAAAGACTCAGGAGCACCTGAAATTTCCCTTTAAGCAATGGGAAGGTTGAAAGAGAATTGGAAAAGGGAGTAAATCTGGCTGTGCGGTTTAACGTTGTTCAACACCATGCCCGCTACCACTAAAGCCCTTGCACGTACGCCGGGGCCACGCCTCCCATATGTTGGCAGATGGTGGCATAATCCATAAGGAGACTCCGCTGGGGGTCTCTGTGCCAGATTTCAAACATCCAAATCACCGGGTTTGCCGCAACTTCCATCCCCCTTTCGCCCTTGATCCCTGGAGGGTCTAACTGACTCCAAGGTCTGAGCCGCAGTCCCCTCTTCAGGGTCCCAGGACAGCCGGGCGGAGGACAAGCCAGCCTATGTTTCTTCCCGCAGAGATTCCCGTCGGCCAACATCTCCCCTGCTATTGCAGGTCCGCCTCCCCTGCAACTACCAGAAGCTTCTGACACTGCATCAGCGAGGGCTGATAAATCAGTAGCATCAGTGTGTTGATAACTTGAGGCCCCGAAGCCACTCACCAGCAGAGACAACCCCACCTGGGGCTAAATTATTAATAAAATAACAGAGTGATCAGAGAAGCTAGAATGAGTTCTCCGTGGGCCTTGCTTCAAGAAAAGAGCTTGTATACTTGCAGCTCTTCATCGAGGCCGTGGGCCAGGTTGGCTGTCACTGTTTTTTATTCACCACAAAGACATTGCTTTGTGTTACTGTTTTCTATTCTATCTTTCAGCAATGGGGGTCGCTAGCAGGGGCGGAGGAAATCCCCACGTTAAAAAAGAAACTCAAGTCAGCATCGCAAATCTCAAACGAGAAGGGGGGCTCTTAATGACCGGCTCGGTTTATTTTGGGGGCTGTGTAGAGGAGGGCGGAATGTGAGGCTGTTATTGAGGAGAAAGTATTGATCGCTGGAAATCGATGGTAGCAAAGAGCTCTGTCTGAATCGCTGGCTTTGAAGGACTCCGAGATCGCTCCGCTTCCCTCTTTCTTTCCCTGCCAGGACTTGGAGAGCTCTGTTGGCCGACAGGTGAGTTTGGAGTGGAGACAGGGCCTTGTGCAAGCAGCGATTTTGCTCTCCTGCGTCCAAACAGGAAGGCCTGGCTCTGAGGATGGCACTCGGAGTCGTTTTCTGGATACAGATGGGTTTTTTTCCCCTCAGGAAACCAAACACTGAGTTTCCTGATAAGGGAGCTTCGTGGTTGGGGTGAGGGATCTGGAAGGAAGTGGGGGCGACCACACAAACAGTGGGTTTCTAATGGACTTGGAAGAGCTTTGTTGTGTCTCTGGAAACCAAACCATGGGCAGGGGGTTGGCCGTGCAGAAGGGAAGACAGGAGGGGCCGGGATCCTGCTAATGACCAGGAGGGAGAGGAGACCCGCCCAGAGGCAGAGACAGCTGCTG
Source organism: Eulemur rufifrons (assembly GCF_041146395.1). Taxonomy (NCBI): domain Eukaryota; kingdom Metazoa; phylum Chordata; class Mammalia; order Primates; family Lemuridae; genus Eulemur; species Eulemur rufifrons. The sequence goes on along the minus strand of NC_090989.1, from coordinate 282,412,282 downwards.
CACCCACTCAGGAGACGAGCTGAACAAGAACCGAAGACTCTTGGGAGTTCGGAAAGACTTGATAAAAATGAGGAGTTAAGCAGTTATAAGCTCTGATCAATACTGAGATGATGCCAGAAACAGCTCATGTTTCTCTTGCTGTTCTCTTGCGATAGGCCCACATTGACATGTGAGCTTCGAACTTTGCCCTGGAGGTCCCCTGGGGGGGCCAAGGGGCAGGAGGGCAGGCTGAGGTCCTTCTCCCCGGAGTGAGCCCTGCTTCCGGCGGTGCCAGGAGGCAGGAGGGGGCTGAGCAGGGCCCGTGGCTCTCCCCTCACCTGGATCCCTCTGGGTAAACAAATGCACCATCAGCACATCAGGGCCATGAGCATCCAGGAGCCCTGGAGGAATCGTTTAACCTACTTAGTATTTTGGGAAAATTATAAAGGATAAAGCTGAGACCGGAAATGCAAAATGATCTGAATGTGGTACATATATCTCAGAAAAGAGAGAAGAATTGTTCTCAAATTCACTCACCCAAACTTGGAATGCCAGCAGTAAGGCCAGCTCCCTGCAGAGCGAACGGATTGACCTGCTCCTTTTCTTCTGCTTAAGTTGAATGTTTTATTCCCCCCATCAACCTGTTACGAGGGCCAATCAATGGGGTGGATTCCCCAACGCCACGACCTGCTGTTGGGCAGAGCAAACGCGCTGTCTGCCTGGCTCGTCACAGACGGCACCGAGCCCCACCACGTCCGGCAGGCGCTCTCCCGGCATTGAGCCCTGGCTGTGTGCCAGACACCGGGTGGCCTGCCCTCTCCCCATGTCATTTGGCTTCATGCACACAGTGGCCCTGGCGATAACGGTTATCATCCCAGGTCACTGAGAAGGAGACGTGGCCTTAGAAAGTTAAAGCTTTTGCTCAGAGGCAGGATCCCGCCCGGTGAGCCAATACTGAGCCGTCTGTCGTGAGCGGGTGTTACACACCTGGCCTGTTACACACCTGGCCGTGCTCCCTTCCTCCCTCGGTGAGCCATTGTGTCTGGTGAAAAGGAGCGGAAGGTGGTAGTGTCATGTTCTTGTCCAACAAACCTCAGTCGCCTTTCGCTTTTAGCCTCTACCCACCTTTGGTCTCCTAAACGTCTCTGACCCTGGCTGGAATTTTCTGGGTCTCTGGCCCTTCTTTGTTTCAGTTTTGCCTTTCCTTTCCTTTTTCTGTTTCCTCTCCTTTCTCTCCTCTTCCTTTCCTTCTCTTTCTCTCTCTAATTCCAGGGCTCTTCCCAGGTCTAGCACATTCGGGGCAATAGGTGTTTACTACAGATCTGTATGAATATATTTTGTAAATGTTGCCAAGCTGAGTAGTATTTTTTATCTGCACAGGAAAGATTTGTTACATGAAAGCGTCCCAAAGTGAGTTCCTCTGCAAAGTGACGAGGATGTACATCTGTCAGGTTATTGCTGACGAGGCTTTTGTGTTTGGGGTGAGGGTGGGAGGGGCTGGCGCTGGATTTGAGTGAAGAGCTTCAAGGCTTCCTGCCGACTCTAAGGGTCCACGTGTCAAATGTTTTGGCATTGTTAGTTTGTCTTACTTTATCTCCTAGTTAATCTTTCCACGTTTATATTTTATATAACAAACATCCTTCACAATGAACTGCATTTAGAATTCTACAGGACAAATGACTGAGTGTGTTCAACAGACAAATGGCATTCTAAAATTGTTATAGGTTAAGGGACTTAAAAAGCATGCCCACCAAATACAATACGTGGCCTTTGTTTGGGTCCTGATTCAAATGAACCAAGTGTAAAAACACATTTTTGGGCAATCAGGAAAAGTTGAACAAAGACCAGTTAATAGATGATATGTCATAAGGAATTAAATTGTGGTAGATATATTAATGGCATTGTGGTTATATTAAAAAAAGTCTGTGTCTGTTAAAGGTGCATATCTGTGATAGGTGAATTACTGGTGTAATGATATGATGTCTAGGGTTTGCGTTAAAGTCTTCCTACGACAACAAAAAAAGGAAAAGTGGGGGAGATGGATGTTGCAACTGTTCAAACTGATAATGGAGGTGTGGGGACCCATTTCATTTCGTGTATGCTTGAAATTTTCCATAATAAAAAGTTAAAGTTTCAAAACACATGCCACATTTATATATTTTATTTTATTTTATTTTATTTTATTTTATTTATTTGAGACAAGGTCTTGCTCTGTCACTCTGGATAGAGTGCTGTGGCATCACTGTAGCTCACTGCAACCTCAAACTCCTGGGCTCAAGCAACTTTTTTCTTTTTTCCTTTGTTACCTCATGAGTCACTTTAAAAATAACATTTTAAATTATCAAAGTAACAAATTTATTATGGAAATTTTGGAGACTATAGCAAAGATGAGGAAGAAGGTAACCCTACCAACTGACACTCTTAACCTCAGTGTGTCTGAGTCCTGTTTCCCCTCAGGGTTTGTCAGCAGCGGGTAGTCACACGAGAAGACAGTCTCCGTCAAGTGATCCTCCTGCCTCAGTCTCCCGAGTAGCTGGGACTACAGATGTGAGCCACTGTGCCTGGCCTTATATATTTTAAAATGTAGCCTTTACCTGATCTCATGTTGTATTTCTCGGAATCCTAATCTGCTCACCTCTCTGGCGTGGTGGGTCTGTGGGTGGGAATGTTCTCTCTGGTCAGTTGGACTATAATATGCTTGAGGACAAGGGCCAGGTTTCCCATTTTGGCATCTCTTCCCAGCACAGGTAGAAGCCTGAATCCAGTAGGTATTTAATATATGTTGTTGGCTGGCTGATCAAGGGACACAGGGATAGTCAAGAAACTCAACTGGCATCCTGAAGACTGTGGCCTCCCCAGCAATAAAAGTTTCTACTGAAAGCAAGCAGGCAGCCTAACCTCATTCATCCTTCTGCTGGGACCACACAAGCAGGGGTACTGTGGGGAGCTATAAGATTAGATTTTATTAAAACATTGGCCATGATATATTATGAAACTTTCCTTATGAAATGAATTCAAATGAGGGTGGAAAAGAACTTACTTTGCAAATGGAATGGTGCACACACACAAACCCAGGACAAATGACAGAGCAGGGCCTCCGTGAAGGTGTGTGGAACCAGTATTTGTTCTGCTCTTATTTAACATCTTTAATAATGATCTGGAAGACGAGTCAACAGCACACTAATGAAATTTGCATAAAATCCTTAATTGGAAGGTGTTGATGTCGCCAAGCAGGGCAGAGAGGTAATGCAGATGCCTCCAAGGGGGTTATAGATATCAATGGAAAATAACAAAATAAGATTTGGCTCAGAGGGAGAAAGACAAATTCAATTGGGAGGAAAGTCTAAAACAGGATATTCCCTGGAGAGAAGAACAATGCAAAAATAATGCCGAAAGAGGTTCAGGCAGAGAGCAATCTTGCTGGAGGTGTGATGTGGGGAAAACGGCCGGCATTAGGAAGGTCATTCAAAAGGAGATACCGTTCCAGTGGTGGGGTCCCTGCCCCCACGCCCCAACCCCTTGTAAACTCCAGAGACTCCATCTTGGGCCATGCAGGTCATTAGGGCCCCAGATCCTCTGCCAGGAAAAGTGTCCTTGAAGGGAATTTCCTTTGTGAGGTCATCCTGGCCCCTTGGCGGCTGGATGTCCAATGCCCAGAACCTTATCCTCCTGGAGGACATCGGACCCAGACCAGCCAGGCTGACCCAATAGGTGGACTCTTTGCAGTTTTCTGGACCAGAGAAAGAGAACTAGCAACTTCTGGAAAGACTTCCCTGAGCCTAGGAAATCAGGGATGTTTGCTGCTCTGCATAAAAAAGGCACCTTTCATTGCATGGAGATGCCAATACTGTTTCTGCTCAACAGAGATATAAAATTCATTTGCTAACAGATATTTTGTGAGCACCCACTACAGTGCTGACAGGTCCCTGTCCTCCTGGAATTTACACTCCAGTGAGCTGTGATGGCCCTCGGTGGCCACCTGCCACTGCAGGAATTGAAAACAAGATGGCGATGAGATTATAATTCTTTCTAGGAAGATAACAGCCTCCAGATGATCACACAAATCCAAACCATTGGACCCAGAAAAACAAACAAACGGAAGGTCAGCAGGGGACAGGCAGTGACAAAAGAAGTTGGGAGAGGGATCTAGAACAATGAAGATACATAACAAGAACAAGAAAGTAAGATGTGGGTCATTGTCATGTTCTAATACTCTGATGCTAGAACAACATTGTCTAAGTGGTGGCTCCCAGGCTGATGGCTGTTGGAGTCCCAAGTCCACAATTCAAGGAGAAGGACAACCAGCCAATAGCTTTGAGTTAATGGACCTTTGGAGTTAGCGGACTAGCTGTGTGACCTTGAGCAAGTCACTTAACCTCTCTGAGACTCAGTTTTCTCCTCTGCAAAATGGGAATATCAGCAGCACCTACCTCTTGGGAGTTGGCATGAGGCTTAAATGAATGATGCAGTTGGAGTATTTAGTGCTGTATCTGACCTTTGGGAAGCATTCAGTAAATGGTGACTCTTATGACCTTATTACCGTACACAAAACAATTGGCAACACCAGCATTTTCTGAATATCTTGGGGTAGAATCTCAGCCAGTCGTTAATACTTTCTTTCCACCTGGGGTGATGCCAACACATCTCATTCTCCCAGGTGTGCAACACTGGAGAGGCGTGGACCATGCTTTGCTTTCTGTGTGGTACACTTTCCCCCGGGACTTCCCTTTGGTAAGGTCATGTCCATACTCTTCATTTGTTATTTGCCAAGCATTTATTGAGCACCTTCTCCAAGCCAGGTGCTGTGGCTACAAAGATAAATAAGCCCCCTCCCTGCCCCCAGGATGCTTCCAGGGCAGAAGAAACAACAAACTGCCCCGCCCTTTATCTTCTCAGCCCGGGCTTGGTTCCTAAAGATAGCAAGTTACGTCTTCTTGCCCATCTTTGGCATTTGAGCCTCTTCACACTTTATTGCTGCTTTCCTGACTTCTGATCTCGAATGTTGTCAGGAGAGAGTGATGGTCTTTCAGTCAGGAAGACCTGGATTTGAAACCCACCTGTGCCTCTAGCTTGCTGCGTGACCACGGAGAAGTCACTTAACCCTTCCGAGCCTCAGTCTTCTCGGCTGGGAAATGGGGATGATGTGCCAACCCCCAGGACTGCTGCGAGGACTGAATGAGATAAACCACCTGCCTTGGGAAGCCCTTTTCAGACGGGTGGGGAAGTGTTCAGTAAATAGTATTAAGCTATGACTAAGCTAATAGCTCTACTCAAATGACCTTAACCATGACAATAACATGCATGATTTTAACCAATAAAATCTTGAACTTATTTCATCTTGTTAAATTTTATATTTATTTCCAAAAGGCCAAACTATCTTGAAATTGTTGACATTGTGACCATGTCGAGGTCACTCCCTCTCAGGGCCTCAGTTTCCCCACCTGTAAAATAAGAGGGCGGGATGTCACTAATCTCGAAGGTCCCCTACATCTCCAAAAGTCTGGGTGTCCATGGCTGGGCCAGGGCAGAGAATGAGAACCTTGCTTTCTGATTGTCTTTGAAGCACCAAAATAGGCGTCAGGTGGAAAAAGTAGACCACTATTAAAAAGTGTAGCACCGTGGGGAGGAGGGAAGAATGATTTAGCTGGGCCTGAGAAGGCATGATTGATGAAATCTAGGAATAGTCAGTGTAGACTAAATATCAAGGAACAGCTCTCCGACAGTGAGAGATTGGCCTTCTTAGAAATTCTCAGCGTTTTACAACCAGGGTGACCAGCCACCCTTAAGTGGGGCTCGAATGGGCCTTTGCTGGATGGGGCTCTGGCTTCTATGGGATCCAAGGTGTTGAAAGCCCTTGACGGCTTTCGGTGAGGGCAGTGTGCAGGAGGAGCCTGCGGGAGCCCTATTTCCACCAGCAGGCTCTGGGCACGGTGGGCAGAGAGCCGAGACCTTGAACATGCACCGAAAGTCATTTGCGTAACTCTGGTATGGCTGTGCTTCCAGCATCCATCCTGCTGGGCCAGGCACCCCCGAGAATCTTTACATAAGTGCTCTTTCCATACCCGCCTCTGAGGCAGGAGCAGCCGTCTCCACAGTACGGATGTGGAGACTGAGAGCAAGAGAGGTTATAACTTGCCCAGGAGGCCGGGCGCGGTGGCTCACGCCTGTAATCCTAGCACTCTGGGAGGCCGAGGCGGGTGGATCGCTCAAGGTCAGGAGTTCGAGATCAGCCTGAGCAAAAGCGAGACCCCCATCTCTACTAAAAAAAAAAAAATAGAAAGAAATTATCTGGCCAACTAAAATATATATAGAAAAAATTAGCCGGGCATGGTGGCGCATGCCTGTAATCCCAGCTACCTGGGAGGCTGAGGCAGTAGGATCGCTTAAGCCCAGGAGTTTGAGGTTGCTGTGAGCTAGACTGATGCCACGGCACTCACTCTAGCCCGGGCAACAAAGCGAGACTCTGCCTCAAAAAATAAATAAATAAATAAATAAATAAATAAAAATAACTTGCCCAGGAACACACAGTGAGCCCGGTGGTGTAGCAGGATTCAAACCCAGGTCTCTGACTCTGAAGCCAAGAACATTCCACTGCCCTCGAAGACGTCTTCATGCAGCACAGAACTGAGTGGGTGCCCTGACCTTAATCCTGTCTTGACAAATGTTTATTACATGAATTAACTAGGAATACCTCTGGATGCTATTATCTCGATATGCTTTCCTTTAACCCATTTTACAGGTGAGGAACTGAGGTCTACGGAAGTTAAGTAGCAAGGTCATCAGATAGGCTAATGGCGGAGGCAGGACTAGAATTCTATTTTCCTATTTCCTAACTTAAATGCTTTTCTTTCTTTTGGTTTTTTTCTTCTTTGATTATACTCTATGGTCATTTATTTTTTTTAATGGGAGTTTGAGGTCTGATGAGAACCACTCCGCGATAGGCAGACCGTGTGGGGTTTAGAGCTGGCTTTGCAGGAAAGGAGCCCAGGAAGTGGTTACCAGTGGGGATAAGATGGAAGGAGATGATGAGTGAAAGACAAGAGCTTTGGGGGCGAGGCCTTTACCTTCCTAAAGCTCAGCCTTGTCCTCTGTGAAATGCTGAAATACTCCGGATCATGACCTGACTCCGGCAGCCTCCCTTCTCGCCCCCAGGTTGCTGTTTGCAGGAGAGCGTGGCAGACAGAACGCAGCCCCGTTACTGTGAAGAAGAGGGTGTTGTTCTGGGGAGCTGCTGGCCCGTCCACTTTTAGGTAACAGAGACCAACTTCAAAGAAGGCTGAAGCTCCAGCTCTGCACCTTAACAATCGGCCTCAGGACACAAATGATTCTGAGCCTTTCCTGCCTCACACCTCAGGGGCTTTGCACGATGACTAAAAGCAAGTCACTCCCAGGAATGTAATGGTCACGTACTCTGGGACTCCTGGTCCAGGACTCCCTTGCAGAGCAAGGACTAGAGGAGGGGTCCCTGCCAGGGCCCCTCTCTTTGCCCACCGGCTCCTGCCCCCGCCCCTCACAGTGCCCCTCGTAGCTAGAGCCAGGTATTTGCAAACAGCCTCGGCGCACATGCACACAATCGATATCACAAAAGATAAATCTGCTGCAATTGACTCCAGGCTGTACTGTCACTAAGTGACGATGAAAAATGATCAGCACTTGAATACATTGCATTTTTATCTTTAAATCTTTCTACAGAAGCGGTGTCGATATCAGAGCACTAAATAATCTCTAGATAGCAGGAAGATGCAGAACATTTTTTTTTCTTCATGGAAGATGGATGTAGCTTTTTTGAAGGCCTTAAATACTGAAGCAAGGAATTAGCTCTCTAAATGCCCTGCAGTGACTGGCCGCCTGTCAGTCCTCGGAGGACGATTTGAGTACCTAACTCCACTCTTCCATCAGCGTTCTTTAAATAACAGTGCTTGGCTCTGAGGACTGGGGGCCCTTTCCAAGCCCTAATGAATCCATCCATCAAGGCGTACTGCATCGTCTTCCTCAGGCCAAGCTCAGGGAGCCAACGGGGGAAATCGAGGCAGGAGGAAGTTAAGCGTCTCGTCTAACCGAAGTCACATAGGAGCTCGGTTTTCTGCCAGAGTCAACACCTATCGTCCTTGAGAAGGGGACGGGGCCAGTTTCACTTGGGGCTGTAAGAAGAAAGTTACATGAGCAATCAGATAACTGGTTACCTTCATCAAATGCTTACTGTAGGCATCAGAAATGTAGAGAAATCAGCCTTTCTCTTTCGAGCTTACAAGGCATCAGGTGGAAGAACGTTCGCTTAGCCATGATAACCACCGCACACTGAGAGGGAACAGCAGCCGGCGCGGGGCTAAGAGCTCTCCATGCAGCCTCCCAGCTGAGTGGGGCTCACAGTGGTCCCACAAGGTGGACATCGTTGACCCATTTTACAAAGGCGGCAACATCACCAGTGACAGGGCCAGGGAAGAGCCGAAGACCTGGGCTCAAGTCTCAGCTCTGTGTGTCCTCAGGCAAGCTGTGACCTTCTTTGGGCAGCTTCCTCTTAAGCAAGAGAGGGAAGTCAGACTCCATGACCCCTGAGGACCCCCAGCCTTTATGGTCATCGGTCCTGTGAACGTTCACACCGCTGGGCAGCCCTGCGCCGCCCCCCCCAGCACTTGCTGAGCGCCTGCTGTGTGCCAGGGCACGTAGAGCCGGGGGGGGGCAGGTGCAGAGCCAACCCCTCCCCACCTGTGCATACACTGGTTTGCAGAGCTGCTGTGGAGCAAGACACCTTTTTTTTTTTTTTTTTTTTTTTGCTCAACAAGTGGAGAGAGAGATTATAGGTACCCCTCCTTCCCAAACAGTTATTTCAAAAACAATTAATCAGTTCTAGTGTGCCTGGCGCTGTGGGGGGTTGATAAAGAGCATGCAAAGAAGAAGAAAAACAAAGTTTCCGACTTGAAAGATTTTGCAGTTATGCTGGAGAGAGGCGACTGGTGCCCGATATGATGTCCTACACAACCGGGTGTGGGAACAGGGGCTGAGGAGGCTGCGGGGCGGGAGGGAGAGTGCTGGAGGTGGAGTCCAAAGCCCCTGGTCTATAGTGGGTCATTAGGGGGCTGGGATAGGGTGTTCCTGTTCCGACTGTGGAGCAGAAGCCCCGTTTACAGTGTGGGTCTAGTGGAAATCAGCATAGAATACGTAAACTCAGACATTTGCTCACTCTGGGTAGAGCCCATGGATGCCTTGCTCACTTGGGGGAACATTCAGATCTAATCAAGGTGGAGCAGGGTACAGCATCAGGACTAAGAAAGTGGTAACCTAGTTGTGCTCTAACCTGTCTGGAGAGGAACTATTAGCAGAAAAGTACCGGTCAGCACCAAGCACAAAGACAGGTGGGAGTTGGCCAGCAGGAACCGGTCAGTCCTTACCGAGTCCTGCCCACGGGAGAGAAGCTCGGTCGGAAGCACTTTCCCACATCTTCCACAGCACAGCACCCCTTTTCCCTGAGACGCCTGGGGAAAGGCTCCAGGGACCAACACAGGTGGGACAGGTGACAGCCCACGTGAGCGCCGGGACATGAAGTCCCTGGCAGTCCAGAGAAGTTCTGCAGTAGAGAGACCTGCTGAACCTTGTTTAACTTAACCTGGCACTTCTCAATCTTATGGGGGGCGGGGCGGGGAGAGAAATGTCTGTGAGTATAAAACACAGTTTAAAAAAGAATGGCCTAGAGATTTAGACCAAAGGCAAGAATTGGCTTCACAGAAAAAAGGAAATAAGGGGAGACCATTTTGGACAGATGAAATGCCTTAAATGCCAGACTAAGTCATACAGCCGACGTGGAAGATCCCCTCGATACGTCGCGTTAGATTATAAAAAAGCTAGGTACAGAAGAGTGTGTAAAGTAGGTATTCATTATATTTAACAAAAGCGGTAGAAAATACATAAAATATATATTACTTATAAATATATATATACACATATACACATTTGCTTACATAGCCACAAGACATCCCTGGACATCTAAATATGAAATTAATAACATTGGTTGATGATCCAGGGAAAAACAGAGGGGAAAGATACACTTTTCACTGAATCCTTTCAAATTCTAAATCATGTAAAAGCATTACGTATTAAAAAGTAAATGAAAAATATCCTATGGTCTATTGATATCATTAAATATGGATGAGCTTAAAAAGCGACTATTACCAAGAGTCACCGGTCCTCTTAAATACCTCAGTGGCTTTCCAGGTCCCGTGGGATGAAGTCCACACCCCCATAAGGCCCTGCCTGATCGGCCCCATTCCTTGCCACGTTGCCACTCGGCTTCCCACCGTAGCCACAGTGGTGTTTTCACAGGCCTTCCAACAAGCCACCGTCCCTCTCTTTTCAGAATTTGTACAAAGCTAGGTTTCACACTCGGAACATTCTCTTCCCCAGTGTTCATCTGGGAAACCTGTGCTTATGCATTAGGTTACATATGAGACGTTTGTGGCCCCACTGAGTCAGCTACTTCCTGCTGGGGGGTGGGGGGTCACCCTACATCCCTGTGCCGTTGTTGGGCGCTGTCCGTGGTGCTGACAACATCGTGGCCGGCTGGGCAAAGTCGGCCCTGGTGGGGCTTGGATGCTATAGTTAGTGACGGAAACTGAACACACGCAGGGAAGCAAATACATACACAATATTTATTAATATTCCCTTTCACTCTCACAGTGTCATTTGGATTATAAGTTACATAGTCACTCCAGTTATGAAAAAATAAGCCATGCCAAAAAAAGGATATTGTCACTGTCTTCTGTGTCAAGGTTTTTCATGACCCTTGAGTTGAATGTGTGTGAAAAACAAACAACCAGAAAAGGAAAAACAAAACCAAGAAAAGAGGTTGCTTTAAAACCACTAGAAAGAAAGAGACCTCTGAAAGCAGGGTCTTGTTCCTCTTGAGGATTACTTCTGTTCCTGGTACCTTTTCATAGATGATCTCTCTTATCTTTAATCTTTGAACAGCCACAGAAGTACTGAACTGTGATGCAGTGAAATCTTGATCCAAGCAAAGAGGAAGGGAGGTTTCCTGTGTTGGGGGTCTAGGTGCCTCACACACACATTATGTTTGTGTGTCTTTCTAAGCAACCTATTGGGGAGTGTTGCATTGGGAACCAGGACACAAAGGCAGAATTAGGGAGCTAACAGGGTGCACTGCCCTGGTGCCCCTTCCCCTCCCCACAGAGTGTCCTAGAGCAGAAGCAGTTTATTTACGAAGATGCTATAACTTGGAAATGGACGTTGTAAACCTGGATGCATAATTTTTCACCGCCCATCATTAATCCATTTGTTCTTGTTGATTGCTACTTTCTGAGTCCTGGTCTGGTTACTTCTTTAAATTTTGGGGGTGTTGCCTCAGTAGGCCAGGAAACATGCACTTTGGGGATTATAGCCGGAAGATTCAATCTTGATCAATGGAGAGATTTTATTTGTGTAGCTGAAGATCTTAATTGGAATTAGGATCCAATCCTCCAGGCATATCATTATCAACCACGTTCTTCAGGAGTATGTGCCTTCTTCATAAATACATATGGTTCCTGATCTGATGCAAGAAGAGCATTTTTGGACAGTCTTTTCTCTTCTTGTCTGTACCCAGAATCTGAATTGCCAGGCTCTATTTGAGAAGCGAGCTCAGATGCAGATTTCTAGGCTGTGTTTTGCTGCAGTCAGCTCTCATCCCAACCCCTGGCTCAACTGCCTGCAGGAAGTAAAGTTAGAATGTTTGCATCAACCTGAGTGTTGCTGACCAACATCTTTAAAGATCCCATTTGCATTACTATTGTGACTGTTTGTGTGGGGTTTAGTTTTTTTTGGTTTTGATGTATTTGTTTGTTGTTTCTCATAGTTATTCATTAAACACAGTACAGCATAGGGGTTTTTGAAACTTTTTGGGTGGCATGAAACCCCTGTTTTTTAAAAAATATATATACTCAGGTCTCAATATTAATAAGCTAAAACTGGAACTGTTTTGGTTAAAGAAGCCCTGAGGATTTACTCTCTGACCATCCCTTCCTCACCCCTACCCCCAGGGCAGAATCTTCGTGATACTTCTGAGGAACCTTGGTGCCTCAGAGAATCCAGTTTGAAAACCACCGGTACAGAAGCATTGCTCTGCTCCATGTTGGGAGATCTAGTTCTGTCTTCCTCTGTCCTGAAATGATGGACCTTGGGAAAGTCATATAACCCCCCAGGCCCAGTTTTTCCATCTATACAGTGAAGCTCTTATGCTGGTTTCTGAAATCCCCCATGACTATAAAACTTGAATTTCAAAATTTTGTGATTCTCAGATTCTGGAAGTCTGTGGTTTAAGATTGTCTGAGAATGATTGCGTACTTTAACGATAATTTCATAATAATTTCTGTGTTTAAAAAAAGCAATGAAACCAGGCTTGGGGAGTTAGCTTTTTAAAATAGGGTAGTTAGAGGACACCTATATGGAGAAAAGCCTTGAGCTATGCAAAGACTTGTGGAAAAGCATTCCTAGGAGATGGATCAGCATATGCAAAGGCCCTGTGGTGAGGAGTGAGCTTGGTGTTCTCCAGGCACAGCAAGCAGGCCAGCAGGGCCGGGTGGCATGGGCAAGGGGGAAAGTGGTAAGAGGTGAGGTGGAGGGAGGGCTGGGGGGCTGACGGGCAGAGCATAGACTTTGAATTTTACTCTAAATGCAATGAGAAGCCACAGGAGTATTTTAAGCAGGGGGATGACAACCTGATGTATGGTTTTAAAAGAGCCCTTTGGCTTTTTTGAGAAGAATGTATCACAAGGAGGCAAGAGCAGGAAGTGAGGAGACCGGAGAGAAAGCTGCAGCAGCATTCCAGATGGGAGATGAGCCTGGCACGGACCAGACAGGTGTCAGAGGAGGTGGCGAGAGGTGGTCAGATACGAAATACATTTTGATGGTGGCACAACCAGGACTGATGACTGATTGCACAACACGCCACACATACTAAGATGCAGCCAATGTGGAAAGCAAAGAGCACATTCTAATTCAAGCCTTAAAGGTCACGAGGGTGATGTTCAGAATGTAGATGTTGGTCCGCAATCGGGCTGCTTCTCACGTGGGCGACTTCCAAGAGCTTGCTCTGGTGAAGAACAGCAGGGATGTGCCTATTTCACCATTGCTCAAGATTCTTCTGAACCACGCAAGACAGACCAGCTACTACAGATGCAGATAGAAATCAACATGGGATATACAAATAGTGTATGCCGCCAAAAGTGCAATTGTGAACAATTTTCTTTTTTCTCCATGTACTTCTGTATTTTCTAAGTTGTCTTTGCTAGGTAAATAGAATTCTTATAATCAGAAAAAACCTGTTTAAGGTGAAAAATAAACTCAACCCAGTCCCAGTGAAGAGGGATGTCCGATGGATTTAGGGAGATCCCGTGTTTGTTTCTCTTGCTAACCTTTGCCGTCTTTCAGATTCCCAGTTCCTTGACTCTTAACTCCAGCTTTCGGTAATTTACCTGCTGGTCACCTGACATGTGTCCTGCCTTGGCTACCCACCCCATCCTTCCTCATAGCTCCCACTTGGGTTTGGGCTTCACTCGCCCCTGGGCCACGTCAGGCAGGTCGCGGCTTTGGCACGCTGTACTACATGTGCACGGAGCTAGGCGCATTCTGCTCAGGCAATAACTGTGACTTGGCTGCCTGATCGGTTCATTAGTCTAATGGTAACACATTGCTGGGATGCTACGTTTTCTCTATTTCCCTAAAATGTTTTGAGGTTTTTCTCCTGACAACTGTGCTCATTGCAGTCATGGTGAAAACAACAAAATGAAAAGGAACCTCATGGGCCGCACAATTCTAAACGATGTAGGGAAACATTTGGTTTCTCGTGGCTGTCAACACAATTATACCCACAGAGAAAGAAAATGAAAGGCAAGGCTGAGACAGCTCAATTTGGCTTGGAGAGTGGGGCAAAGACTTGGAAGCTTCACTCCTGGGCGGAAGGATGCCAAGACTTCCCTGGCTGGGCAGGGGCAGAGTGGCCACGAGGTGCAACCGTAGCAGCAGGTCGCAATGTTGACGACGTGCAAGTCCTTAGCCAAAGACCTGCCAACTCTACAAAGAGTGCAGCGCTAAGGCCCAGGGAAGGGTGGAAGGCTCTGTGGGACTCCCGGGCTGGGGGCCCAGAGAGGGTGACCCTTCCTCCCGGCACAGCTGACAATGGCTCCCTGGCCGCCCTTGCAGTTCTTTTCCTCTCTAGGGGCTCACATGAAACAAGAAAACTGAAGAATGTATGATTTTAGAAGAGGTAAAATTAAGTTTTCTGGAAGTTCCTTTGGACTATTGATTCCTAAATGGGAAGAAGGGATGCCCCCTCGGGGGAGGTATCAGAGTCTTAGAGAGAGCTTTTCTCATCTCTTTCTTTCTCCACCTCCCACACATTCTAATTTTGCTGCCTTAGGGAGAAGTGGGCCCCACTGCCAGCTACAGCTACTATTATTGGCGGAAGTGCATTAGTCATTCATTCAGCAACCATTTACTGAGCGCTAACCACGTGCCAGGCATAGTCACAGCCTCAGGTGGATGGGGATTAGACACAAAATGCCGTGAGCCCCTGTGGCTTAGACTCTGTGGCAAAGACCAGGTACATGTTACAACTGAGGTTTTGTTTAACTAAGTTTTCTTCTTTTTTCCGATATCTCTTTTTTTTTTTTTTTTTTTTTTGAGACAGAGTCTCACTTTGTTGCCCAGGCTAGAGTGAGTGCCGTGGCGTCAGCCCAGCTCACAGCAACCTCAAACTCCTGAGCTCAAGGGATCCTCCTGTCTCAGCCTCCCGAGTAGTTGGGACTACAGGCATGCACCACCATGCCCGGCTAATTTTTTTGATATATATATTTTTAGCTGTCCATATGATTTCTTTCTATTTTTAGTAGAGATGGGGTCTCGCTCTTGCTCAGGCTGGTCTTGAACTCCTGAGCTCAAACGATCCGCCCACCTCGGCCTCCCAGAGTGCTAGGATTACAGGCGTGAGCCACCGCGCCCGGCCCGATATCTCTTTTTTAAAAGGCAGATGAAAAATATTAATGCCCACCGCTGACTGAGCGCCTCCAATGTGCCAGAAGTCATCCTGCTTCTGGAATTGTAACAAGAATGCTCAGAGGTGGGCATTCACTTCTCTGTTTTACAGAGGCGAAAGCTAAGGTTCGAGAAAGGTCAACAACTCACTCAAGGTCACACAGTGCGTAAATGGCAGACGCGGGATCGGAACCCAGCGGTGTCTGGCTCGGAGGCATGGCGCCGGGGCTTCGCAGCGTTCAGTGGGCTGGCTACATCGACAGCACTTGGCCGTTTGCTAGAAAGGCACCTGCTGAATAGTGAACTGCATGTTAATAAGTACGGAGGTGATTCATTTACACATTAAAATTTGAGCAGCACTGAGCCAGGGAACCCACACACGATCTTACTCTCAAACACAGGACACACCTTGGAAATAAAAAGGATTCATTACATTTCTCCGTTTGTCTTCAAGGAGTTTCTCAGATGTAGACGATTCCCCCGCCCAGAGTGAGGAAGCGCTGGAGTGAAGTGGCAAGCATGAAAAAGGCCAGGTCGCCTTGATGCGATGCTGCTGTGCCCTGCGGTGCCCTGTGTGCTATTCGGGGTGGATGAGAGATTTGGGAGGGAGTCTACAGGGGGAAGCAGAAAGTTTTATTTACGAAGCTGGGTGGCGAAAGCAGAACGCTCCCTTCCGCAGAGGAAGGCTGGAGGCGATGGGCCTCAGTTTCAGGAAGAATGTGGCGGCAGTTCTAACATCATTGGCCAAACTTCACTGTCCCTTCCTCGCTCCCCAGAGGAGCTAGTGCTGACCTGCTGGCCTCCATGTGGGTCTCACAACCCCTCCGCTCTCCTTTGGGGTTCAAAGACCCCAGTAATAAACCCAGAAATCATTGACACAAGGCTACTCCCAGGTTAAGGTCCATGAGGTCCCTAAACCCTACAAATTTACAGGAACTCAGAGCCGCTGCTCACCCACGCAGCAGCACCTTGGTGCAAATCAGAAAAAGGTGCTCCCCCCCCCCCCCCCCCCCCCGGTAGATGCAGCACCAATTCGTGTTGCTTGATTTAGTGTATAGTTTAAATGTGTCCCCTCCAAAATTCAGGCATTGCCAACGTGATAGGATTAAAAAGTGAGGCCTGCAGGAGGTAATTAGGCCATGAGGGCTCCTCCCTTGTAAATGGGACTGAGACCCTTATAAAAGAGGCTTCACGCGGCGGTCAGCACCCGTGCTCTCGTGTCCTCGCCGTGCGAGAACGCAGCACTCCTCCTCCCCAGAGGATGCAGCAGTAAGGGGTCATCTTGGATGCAGAGACCAGCTCACCAGACAAGCAAACCTGCCAGCACCTCAGTCTTGGACTTCCCAGCCTCCAGAACTGTGAGAAAATACATTTCTGTTGTTTATAAATTACCCAGTCTCAGGTATTTTGTTATAGCAGCACTAACGGACTAAGACAATTGGCGAATGGACTGACTGCAGGGTGGATTTCAGTCCCTCTTGCCCCCTTGGCCTGGAGCCCTTGTGCAGTGAGTGTCCTGCACAACCACACATGGCAGCCCTGCAGGAAGCAGTCATTTAAGATCAGTTATGAAGTTGGATCGGCAGCTCCACCAGGGCAGAGGTGACATCTGTCTTGCTCACCACTGCATCTAAGCATCTAGCGCAGTGTCTCACTCAGAGTGGGCGCCTAATTAAACGTGCTGGACAGATGGATGAAGAAACGAAGATGGGTCAATGACTCGCCAGGCTCAGGCCAGAGGACGCTCATGAGATCACTTTTGTCACCTGCAACTTTCGACGCCCTTGAGGGTGCCCATACTGCATGAGAAGCCCCTGTTGCACAGGTAAAAGCCCCTTTTTGAAACTGTTGCTCTTCTTATTAAATACATAAATCACTTAAGGCGTGACGAATGGCTCTCAGAACTAAGGCACGGGCACAACTCTGATTCTCAGGATGGTGTGGCCTTAACATTCTCATAACAATGTTTTCGGGGGGTGGGGTTGAAGAGAAATCCAAGGAACCAAGAAAGAATCAGAAAAATTGGGTCACCTAAGATCCCACTTTCCAAGGCTCTTCTCTGTCTAAGAAAATCAAATAAAGAGAAAGATGCCTTGTGCAAAACCCAGAAACCACGTGACTGGCACGTGACAAAAAGCTGGGGTCTCTCCTGCAAACTCGTCAGGGCCACCTGGCTGGGTGGGGATTGGGGAACAAGGAATATCACCGTGTGTGTCCTCGCCAAGCACACTGCACACAGGTGCTAGGGACACCCGAGCCCCCGGGTGTTTCCCAAAGAGTGTTCCACAGAACTCTAATGCCAACCCCTGCTTCTTGAAAACTGTCAAAAGGTGTAAACTTCTTTGGGATATTTGCAATGAACATTAAAGCCCTGAGCATTCCTGCCCACTTCCTCTGTTTAATCCAGCATTCGCCGAGCTCATTGACCGTGGACACTTCTCCCACACGCCCACGTGTTAACAGGCACCAAGGCTAGTAGTCGCCTGGACAGCGGGTTTGGTTCTGCAGAGAATGTGGGGACAACCCTATTCCTTCTCGGGTTCAGGGCTCCACACTGATTCCCGTCTTCCTCTGAGAACGCTTGTCCCTCAAAGCCTGAACTTCTAGTGTTTTGATAGCACACCTCAAATGGATTTTTACCTGAGAGAGGCCAGGATAATTTCGTAATGACCATGACATTTTAAAAGAGGGATAGAGGAAACCACCTAGTGTCACCTGCTATTCTCCTGTCCCCAGAGCAGAAGTGACCATGTCCTCCAAACTCTTCTCCACTTTTCCTCGTGACAGCTGAGCTCCCGGGGGGTCAGAGCTGTGCAGCCAGAGTTCTGCCTGGGGTCTTGCTCAAATCCCTCCTGGCTCTAGGGACCCAGAACCCCATCTGGGGTGACCCAACCTGACTTTGGGGTGGTGGTAGGACAGGAGTCCTCTTAGGAGTCATGCATCCTGCTGTGATGGGAGGCAACATTTCCTTTTGTCGCCCAAGTCCCTCAGCCAGGGACTTGAGGTCCCCCTCTCTTGAGGTCTTCTCTGAGTTGGAGCCTGGAGCAGAGAGTTGAGGACATCAAAGGACAGGGGGTATCTCCGGCTGCTCGAGCAAGCCGAGCGGTACTAACATTCCCACTGAGTGTCACAAGGGAAGAGTACACTCGGGGCCATAAGCAAGGAAGTGTCCCCACCACCCCCCAGTCCCTGTCTCCCTCCAGCTCTCCCTCTCCCCATCTCCTGCCCAGGTCTATCCCAGGAAGCTTTATCTCACCTGAGCTGACCCCTTCACCGGGGCCAGCTGGGAGGACTCTCTCCGGCAGTGACAGGTCCCCGCAGCTCGCAGGCCCCATCCGCCGCCCCACTTGCTCTTGCTGCAGCAGCCACTGTGATGGCTGCGGAGGGCAGAGGGCAAGTGGCCTCATAGTACCTCCCACAGGTTTGATGTCCTTTGCTGAGGTCATCTCCCTCCTGTGATTTAATGAGGCTGAAGTCAGAGAAAACATGAAGAAGCCAGGGGGCTGCCTCTTTCCCCAACCCACCCACCTGCCTCTTTTTCAGGGAGCCTTAACATCCTTCCCTTCTCTCCCGTTTAAAATTTTAAAAAATTAATTAAAGTAATACATATGCAAGCTTACAAAGTCAAATAGACCTATAAGGCTGATATTTCAAAATAGCCCTGGCCAGGTGCAGTGGCTCACGCCTGTAATCCTAGCACTCTGGGAGGCCAAGGCGGGAGGATCGCTTGAGCTCAGGAGTTCGAGACCAGCCTGAGCAAAAGTGAGACCCTGTCTCTATCAAAAATAGAAAAGATTAGCCAGGCGTGATGGCACGCACCTGTAGGCCCAGCTACTCAGGAGGCTGAGGAAGGAGGATAGCTTGAGTCCAGGAGTTTGAGGTTGCTGTGAGCTAGGCTGACACCACAGCATTCTAACCTAAGCAAGAGAGCGAGACTCTGTCTCCAAAGAATAATTAATTGATTAATTTAAGTAAATAAAAATATCCCCACTCACCAACCCTGCCCCTTGTCCCGGAGGCAGCTGCTTTCAGCTCTCTTAGTTTTATCTTGATTTTTCAGCTGCGGGAGACAAGGACTTAGCTCCCTTACCCAGGCGCGTGCACACTCATCTTCCACGCTACGCATCCTCCCAGCAGCACGGACGCCAGTTAAACCAGTGTTCAGTGTTCACTGTCCTCAGACTTGGGTAAATATTGTTTGCCACTGACCACCAAGGCACTATGCTTACATTTCTCCGTCCAATTGTATTTTGCTCAGACTTAGTAATTTTGGTGGGTTCTTTAGTTTTCTGTGTAGCTATCCATCATTTTTCTCCAAACTCTGTCACAACTCTGAAGTTCTTGTTAATATAATAGAAACCTCAGGAATCTCTCAGTCCCAAGTTTTGCTTTGAGTCCCCCACCCACAGCCCAGTCAGGGCTGGCTCCTGTGTGGTGCCCAGGGCACACCTGCGGTCTGGGTCTCCTAAGATAATGTTTGCGTCTCTCTCCTTTTGCATCTCCTGTTTCCTGAATTCTCTGCTTTCCATTTTCTTGGTTTACTCTCTCATTCTGATGGAGCACATCCTCTAGTAGTTTGTTGAGAAAGGTTGCATGGAAGGAAAATTTGGTGAGACCTGGCACGTCTGAAATGTATTTAGTCCACACTTGTGCTTGATTGATAGAATTATTAAGTTTTAATTTGGAACTATTTTTCCTCAGGATTATAAAGGCCCTGTGCTGTATCTTCCAATTTCCAGTGATGATGTTTAAAAGTCCAGTCCTTAATCCCCGATCTTCTGTGGATGACATTCTGAAAGCTTTTGACATGTTTCTGTGCAGGGCACGCTGAGGGGTCTTTAAATCTGGAAACGTATGCCCTACAGTTTTGGGAAATTGCCATGTATTATTTCTTTGATAATTTCCTTCCGTTTTCTCAGTTCTTTTTGCCTGAAACTCCTCTTTTTGGATATTGAACTTCCTGGACTGTTGTAGACTGACTAATGGTCGCCTGCAGATGTCTACGACCTTAGCCCTGAAACCTGTGAGTATGTTACCCGACATAGCAGAAGGAACTTGGCGGAGGTGATTATGTTAAGGATCCTGAGATGGGGAGATCATCATGGATTATTCAGGTGGGCGTAATAAAATCACAAAGAAAGAGGAAGGCAGGAGGTAGGACAGAAAGTCAGAAAAAGGAGGTTGGCAATGGAGGCAGAGGTTGGAGTGATGTGCTTTGAAGATGAAGGAAGGGGCCACAAGCCAAGGAATGTAGGTGGCTTCTAGAAGCACGTAAAGGCAAGGAAATGGGGTCTCACTTTGAGCTTCCAAAAGGAACACAGCCCCGCCGACACCCTGCTCTTGGCCCACCGAGGCTCCCTTCAGACTTACCACCTCCAGAACTCTAAGGTAATAGAATAAATGCGTGTTTTCTTAAGTCACTAACTTTGCAGTACTTTGTGACATCAGCCGTAGGAAGTGCATACAGAAACTGACAAGCACCTCTATGTGCCAGGCACTGGTCAGCAGTTCACATCCGTTAACTTCTCTGCAGACGCTTTCCGGAGCCTGCGGGTAGGATGGGTCCCTCTGCGCAAACCCTTCCTTCATCGCACTCATCACAATTCTGATGAAACCGTCATGGTTGTGATGATTCATTCGTGTCTCTCTGCCCACTAGACCACAGGCTCCATGAGGGCTGGGATTCCAGGTCTGTTCATTTTATTCACCACTTTTTCCTGCAGATGTTAATAAATATGTTCAGGGTGAATGACTCAGTGAATCGAATGAATTATCCCCGGTGGTCCTCACAGCAACCCCGGGAAGTGGGAAGCACTGTCCGTTTCACAGGCGAGGAAATGAGACACAAATGAGGCGCGATCACTGTTCCAAGGATGCACGGATTGGAAGGGGCGGAGCCAGGATCTGCACCCACGAGCTTAGCGACTAAGCTAAAGATGTCCCTGCATGGTCTGCCTCTGCGCCAGACCCGCCCCTCCTCCTTGCTGACTTCTGCCCAGAGACCTGCTGCCCTGGAGGAAGGAGCATCTTAATTAGGCCACCCTGCAGCTGCGAAGGGAGCTGACTGGTCCCCCTTGGAGGCGGAGGTTTCCCTGACAAATCCTGCACGTAGCTGGGCTGGGGGACTCGGAGCGACAGGATTTGTCAAGTCGCTCTGGGATCCTTGGGAACGGGCCGTGTTCCAGAACCACGGTGTCATCGTTGTTATTATTGTTTTATCTAATCTGTTCTGGAGAACAACCATTTTGAAATTGGGCAAAAATATAGCCTAATATATTTAAACATATATATTTTTATTTTTATATAATTTAAAAATAAATGCATTGATGTACATTTTCCAAGTGCCTGCCTGCTGAATTCCTAATGTAATACAACATGACTCAGAGCTAAATTTAAAGAGAGAAGCACATATGTTTAAAGCAGGCACCAACTTTCAATCTGAGGAGAAACAGAGTCAAAAGTATTTTTTTTAGCGTGTGAGTGGACTGAGTGCAAAGTGAATTATCTCCAAGCCATCTGGGAAGTCTGGTGTTTTCAATGCCTTCACAACTCTAATTTTAAGCCGTTATTTGGCCTTTAAATAACAATATCTTTTCTTTCCATTGGAATTTGCACCAGCTCCGCATTTATTGCGCTATCGACTCCAAAAAGAGACCTATCTTTGGGAGCAAAAAGAGCAAAAGTTATTGAACGTATTACTCTGCAGATTGGCTCTGGAAAAAAAAACAGAAGTCTGATATTTTGCAAATGGAGTTTGACATATTCTGGGATGGCATATTGCACTCACCAAAAACAAGCTGGCTGTGCCCAGAGGGGAAAGCTTAATTAAAGCCCCCTTAACAGCACACAACTCGAGGAAAAAGACTGAGGGTGTACTGTAAATGACCTTCAAATGGTTCCATGGGGCTCTCATTCAAAAATGAGATTCACAAATTCACAAAAATGGTCTTGATTTTTACCCAGAGGAAAGACAGTACAATGATCATGGAATCTTAGCTCCGAGGGTGTTCTGGTCCAACCGACCAATCAAGCCAGGGGTCTCCTGCATAGAATCCCAGATAAATGTTCATTTAATTTCTACCTGGATACCTTCAGTGATGAAGAACTCACTGACTTCCCAGCTGTAGGAACTCCTTTGCAATATTAGGCTGAAATCGTCCTCCCTACAGCTTCCCTGCCACTGGTTCTTGTTACTGCCGCTAGATAACCCGGAGGGACTCTTCTCTCGCATTGACATGGAGGTGAGTTGAAGGTCACCATTGTGACCCACCTCCTGCTCTCATCTTCTTTGTTCCAAGCCAAGGACACCCAGCTCCTCCAAGGAGAAACCATGAGGACTTTGGCAAGTTCCCTTCCATGATGAAGATAATAAACTTTCAGAAACCTGTGCATAGTGGATGGGACAGAGAGACAAAGAAGAAAATGTCTCGGACCTCCATAAAACCATATTTGATCAATATTTTATTAGTTTGGTCTGAATCCTAAGCCTTCGCTTCCTTCCACAACCTCTATGTATCTTCTTTCAGATTCTGATTAGTAGAGAGGTTCTGATGGAATGGTCTAAGACCACACCAGCTAGTCAAATGATCCCTTGGGCCTTCTGCTCCTTCCTGTTCCTGCTCTTCTGCCAGGAGAACAGGACCAGCCAGCAAACTCGTGAGACACGGTATGAGCTGACTCCAGTGAAGACACTATAGAATGCGCAGGTGGATTATCCATGTGTGGCCCAAGGGCTGTTCTGCTCCGCAGTGGATGCTCTTGTGAAAGGCCCCAGTCTTCTCTCTTCCCTCCTGTCTTTGATCGCAGCTCCCATCTGCCTTCCTCCTTCCCTTGTGTGTCGCAGCCGCTCTGGTCTCCTTGCATTCGTCACGCACTTCTCCCTTGGGACTTTGCACTTGCTGTTCCTTCTGCCTGGAATGCCCTCGGCACAGATACCCTCGAAGCTCGCTTGATCTCCGACTTCACACAGTGACTACTCAAGTATCTCCTTATCAGAACAATCTATTAAAACGGCAGCTCCCATCACTCTGCCCATTCATCCTGCTTCATTCTCTTCTTAACATGTCTCACTACGTGACATATCATAGATACATCCATTCTTTCCTATCTCTGCTTTTCCTCACTGAAATGTCAGTTCTGTAAAGCAGGGACTTTATCTAACCATGTACCCTGCTGTGTTCCCTGGGCCTACATCGTGCCTGGCATAGAGTATTCAATCAATCAATATTTATTTTATTTGTTATGTTTGAGGATCAGTCTGCGGATCCTCAGAGTGTCCTGCAGACAGACCTGAGAATGACTGGGTTAGCTTTCATGCTGTGTCCTTCATGAGCCCTTTCTAACCCTTAGATAAAGTGGCTCTCCCATCTATATGTTCTCTTTGGACCCAGTCGTCACTTTTCAGATGGCCTTGATATTGCAGCTGCTTGAGTTTTAGTCGCTTTGCACCACATCGCTCCTGTTAGGAACAGTTCCCGGAGAGCAATTGCTCAGCCAGATGCCAGCAGGTGCTCACAAAACACAAGGTATAAAAAGGAATGACGTCCTCCTCTTCCCTCTGTTCTCTTTAATGGAAAGGTTTTGGAGATATTTAGGTTGAAATATCTTTTTTTCATGATGAAAACCTGTTATATCTAGTGTAATTTGGAGTGTGGGTTAGCAGTTGGGCTGAGGTTCAGTATGATTAATATCTCAAAGAACTTTTACTATCTGTTCAATTATGTTCACTATAATGTCAGGTGTCATTTAGAACTCATAAAAGAAGTACTCTTACAACTCAACAATAAAAAGACAAATACTCCAATTTAAAAATGGACAAAGCATTTGAACAGACGTTTCTCCAAAGAAGACAAACAAATGACCAATAAGCATGAGGAAACAGGCTCAGCATCATTAGTCATTAGGGAAATGCAAATCAAAACCACAATGAGATTCTAGTTCACACTCAGTAGGATGACTATAATCAAAAAGTCAGACAAGAAAAAGCGTTGGTGAGGATGTGGAGCGATTATAGCCCTCATACATGGCTGGTGGGAATGTGAAATGGTGCAGCCACTGTGAAAAAGAGTTTGGCAGTTTCTCAGAGATTTAAACAGTGTTAGCACATGACCTAACAATTCCATTCCTAGATAAACATCCAAGAAAGTTGAAAACATATGTCCACACAATAACTTGTACACAAATGTTCATAGCAGCATTAGTCATAGTAGCCAAAAAATTGGAAACAACTCAAATGTCCATCAACTGTTGAAGTGAAAAACAAAATGTGGTATATCCACTCCTTTTGGCCATAAAAGGAACGAAGGACTGATACATGTTAGAACGTGGCTGAAACTTAAAAACGTTATGCTAAGTAAAAGAAGCGAGACACAGAAGACCACATATTGTATGATTCCATTTATATGAAATTTGCAGAATAGGCAAATCCATAGAGACAGAAAGTAGATTAGTGGTTTCCAGGGACTGAGAGGGGCAGAAAATGTTCTGGAATTAGATGGTCATGATGGTTGCACAACTTTGTGAACATACAAAGGGTGTATAATTTAAAGGAGTGAATTTTATGGTATGTGAATTCTATCTTTATGTAGTTGTTATTTTTTAAAAAAACATTTCTCACCTTTGAGTAATTAAAGACTTAATAACAGTGATTCCCATAGTTACCTTTTACATATTTAAATCCATAATGAAAACACACACACACAAACCAGGCAGTTGAATAGAGTCACTTCCTGTTTTGACAGCTTTCAATCTCCTTCCAGTGCAAATAGCATCAACGTTTTGGGCAGAGGTAAAACAGAAGTCATTTTCTTGGGGATGTTACATAAAGAAGGTGATTGTTGGTAATACCATGCTATCTGCTTCCTTTCCATCGCAGACTGTCACGGTGGGCAGTGCGCTGGCTGCTTCTGGCGCCCAAGAGTCCACTTGGACCGTTTATTTCTACCAGGCAGACACCAGAACCAACAAATTCCCAAAATAACAACCTAGAATCTGAAAAACTTAAGGCATGTTGAATACCTACATAATATCCTCAAAAATAAAAATAAAAAGCAAAAAACCCCTAAACTTTTCATTATGGAAACTATTAAACATATAAAAGGAGAGTGAACAGTATAATGAACCCCGTTTCAACGATCATCAGCTGACAGCCAATCTCGTTTCACCTTCCCCCATCTACCTCTGCTCCTCCTATATTATTTTGAGCCCAAATGCCCATATCATATAACCTTACCTGTAGATATCTCAGGATGTACCTCTGAACGATGACTCTTTTAAAACACAACACATACAAAACATATTCAAATTTCCCCTATTGTCTTACAAACTTTTTTTTTTAAGTTTCTGTCACGTCCTTTTAAAATTATTATCTCTATTCTCCATGGAAACATGAATAGCAATTGCAACTATTTACAAAAGTAGCTACTGTGTGCCAGGCAGTTTACTGTGGGCTCCATGTATTTTCCAATATAATCCTTGCGTCAACCACAAGGAGTTGGCTCTTACGGCCCACCCATCCACCATCCCCAGCTCAGGGAGGTTGAGTGGCCCAGCCAAGATGTGACAGACAGGTCAGGCTGGCTGACCCAACCTCTGTTTCCCACTCCTGTTTGTCCCTTGCCTGCCTTTATTCCAGGGCCTCACTGTCCGATAGTGCAGCCCCTAGCCGCGTGTGGCCAGTGGGCACAGTAGCTAACAGGTAGCAAAAGTGGCTAGCCCAACAGGAGATGTGCTGTAAGATCCACAAAGAATTTCAAGGACTTAGTATTAAAAAAAGGAATGTAAACTATCTCATTAGTAATCTATATATTGATTACATATTTTGGATGTATTGGGTTAAATAAGATATATTGTTAAAATTAATTCCTTTTTCCATTTATCTTTTGAAGAGATTGTAGTAAAATGCACAAAACATAAAATTGACCACTTTTCAGCGTCCGGTTCAGCGGCATCAAGTACATGCAAACTGCTGTGCAGACATCACCACCGCCCATCTCCAGAACCCTTTTCATCTTGCAAAACTGAAACTCTGTACCTATTAAACAAAAACTCCCCATTCCTCTCTCCCCACAGCTCCTGGCCACCACCATTCTACTTTCTGTCTCTGTGAATTTGACTCCTCTAGGTACCTCTTGAACCTCTATAAAGTCAGATTTAGCCAATGTTTTGTTGGTTTTGTTTAAATCTCAAAACTTCCCTTCCTTCTACAACCTCTACGCTATGTTTGTTCTCTTTAGAGGTAGAGACTTTGCTGAAAACGAGCCCCTGGCAGTCACTATTCTATAATACCTTCTGTCTCCATGAATTTGACTTCTTTAGGTACTTCCTATAAGTGGAATCATACAGTATTTGTCCTTTTGTGACTGGCTTATTTCACTGAGCATAATGTCTTCAAGGTTCATCCATGTTGTAGCATGTGTCAGAATTTCCTTTATCCTTAAGGCTGAATACTATTCCGTTGTATGCATAGACCACATTTTGTTTGTTCACTCATTGGACACTTGAGCTGCTTCCACCTTTTGGTTGCTGGGAGTGATGCTGCTATGGACATGGGTGTACACATATCTCCTCAAGACCTTGCTTTCAATTCTTTGGGTATATATCCAGAAGTGGAATTGCTGGATCATATGGTAATTCTATTTTTAAGCTTCTGAAGAACTGCCATGCTGTTTTCCACAGCGGCGGCACCATTTTACATTCCTACCAACAGTGCACAAGCTTTCCAATTTCTCCACATTCTTGCCAACACTTGTTATCTCCTTTTGGTTTTTGTTTTTGATAGTAACCAGCCTAAGGGGTGCAAGCCTCTTTAACTTTTTAAACATGACTACTAGAAAATATGTAGCTCACATTATATTTCTTTTGGATGGTGGTGCTAATAGAGGCTGGAAAACAAAGATAAAACTCCATTTCCCAGCCTGACTTGCTGATAGAAGTAGCCATGTGACATTGTTTTGGCCAATGAGTGTGAGCAGAAGTCAGCTGGTGCCACCTCTCTGCTTCCTCCTTCCTGTCTGTACTGCAGAGTTGGGGCCCTGCCATCCTGTAGCCATGGAATGGCAGCAGTGAGGATGAGGTTAAGGGTGCTGGGGCAGACTGATGAAAGAGTTTGGTTCCCTGACAAGCCATTGCATTAGCCCTGCATTAGGTATCCCCAGACCATCTATCCTGTGAAACCAATGAGCCCTTCTCCCTTCAAACTACCTTAAGCTTTTTATCTGTTTTAGTTGTAGCCACACACTTCTATAGCGGGATCACTGCCAAAGTGGCAGAGCTGGGATCTGGGCACATGTCTGTCTGTCTCCTAACACCTGGGCTTTCTCCACCTCAACTAGACACTGCCTCCTAAGGATGAACTGGTGACACCACTAAGGTGGAAATCAGGCTCCTGGCTATCATCTGCACTGTTCTCCCACACAGGGAAAGCATTCAATAGCTAAATGGTGCACAGACATCACTTGCAGGGGATGTGTCTACTTTATACACAAAGATTTACAAGTTAGAATGTCCACAGCTGTATTGTTTAAGGTGGCATCACATCTCAGCCTTTTGGCTAAGATCAAGGGGTTTAAGATGGGAAAATCTAAGCAGTCAACAATAGGGGATTCAAGAAATTACGTAAAGCCATGGAATCTCTGATGGTCATTAAAATGATGTTTTAGAAGACTATTTTATGACAGGGAAAGCTATTTAAACTGTATTATGAAAGATGCAGGTCATTAAATAGTATGATTCCAATTTTGTAAAAGTATGTATATGTGTGAATAACCCAAATGTTGAGTGGTGGAATTATGCATAACTTAATTTTTTTATGTAGGCTTTTTCTACAGTTTCCCAGATTTCAAAATAAGCATGTATTTTGTAATTTGGAAAACACAAAGCAACACATTAAAAAAAATAAGACTCCAGCTTCAAGGTGAGTGGATTGTTTCTTTGTCAGAAATCTCATTGCTTTCTTTTGTTGTCTCACCAAGGGTTGGAGGAGGGGAAGCTGGAGGGGTGCTGGGAGGAGTAGTGGGAGCTACATGGAAGCTTCTGAGATCCTAGAGCCACTGCTGCCCCACGTGCCTTGGCCTCCCCTGGGATCCCAGAAGCCAAGCCTCTGCCTCTGCTTCCGGGTTCTGGGTGAGGGTTCCAGGTTTAGTAGCTTCTGATGCTGGCAGTCCATGGTCCCTCTTGATTAAAATGCACCACCCACATAACTCAGTAATAGAATTAGGAGGCAATTCCTCCCTCAAATGCTCTGCGGTTGAGGCTGGACAAACAACTTGCATTTTGTTCCACTTAGATTTGGCCTAATGTGTTGGTAAAAGGGTCCGTTCCTGAGATGTTTTGTACTTAATTACGCATGAACATGGCAGATAGTGGAAGCCCCTAACAACACGCTCAGTGGTTGATTAAGTGAACATCTAAATGGGCAATCAATAATTTACTAAAATATTTAAAATACCTCCTGGCTTCCTGTGCTGGGAAGAGTATGGCTCGCATGCGGTCCTTTGTCAGCTGCTCTGCAGGTAGAGGTCTCCCCTGCTTTTCTGGTCTCTCTGCTTCTAAGCTTGGACACTTCTGCCCATTTTCTCCATAGCCAGAGAGTGGACTTTCAAGAACACAGATCTGGTCACATGACACCCCCACTTAAAGCCATCTATTGCATGAGCCCCACCCCTGCCTATAGAAGAAAGCCCAGGCCATATGACAGTTGTCACATTTACTTAGGAAATGCCATCCAAGGCCTCTCTGGCTTCTTCCTGGTAGTCTCCACCAGCCCACGCAGCATGCTGCTCTCACTTTGGAGACTTTGCTCTGGCCCGCGGGTTTCACCAAACCTCTACCCCCACTGCACCTGGGTAGCCCCTATTTAGCGTGGCAGGGTTAGCTCAGGCCTCCCCTCATCAGGAGGACGCTCCGATCTTCCACTTGAGCGACTCCACAATTCTCTATGCATGTCTCTTACCTTACACTTGCACCTCATTGTGTTTCGGGTTCCATTTATGTCTGCCGCCCCTACTAAGCTGTAGACAGGTGCCATGAAAACAGGAACGTGTTCTATTTGGATCTTCTTTAATCCTTTTATAGGTGGATGTTGTTGAATAAATGAATGAACCCGAGAGTGCAGGCATCCTGGCAAGGTGGCTGTGATCAGTGTTGATGGTTAAGGAATCTCTCTTCCCTCCTCGAATTAATGAGAAGTTCCTCTTAAGCTTATCCCCTTCTGGATTGTTAGCTCCAGAAAGGAGTCACTTCCTTACTCTCTAGCAGCGAGGTTCAGAGGGTTAATTCATTTGCATAAGAGATACCTGTCAGGGGCAGAGGCCTCAGTCTAGGCTGCTTTGCTGATTTCCAGGATCCTCTTTGTCTTCAGGGGTCACACTGGTCATTGTCCTCACAGTGATCATCTTGGCATCAGCATCAGATCATGTCAAAATTTTGACAGGCAGGAAATAGCAGGAAAAGATTCAGAAGAGACAAAAAGAGGATTATTTACCACACTTGCTTTAGATTAATTATAATAAACCCAATTCTAAGCAATTTAAAAATGATTGATGCTCTGACTCTTAACCAGTTAAACACGGAGGAACAAATAATCCCCTTCAGATACTTTCAGTCATATTTATTGGGCTAGACTGGGCCTGGCTGTACCATGGGCTCCCCAGCTGTTCAGCAAAATGTCGGGCTCATTCAATATGTATTTGTCAAATGACTAACATGAATGCCGACTATGTCCCCGGAACTGAATGCTGCCTTAATTTAATCCTCAGAGCAACCTGCAAGGTCTTAAGCATTATACCACGCTGATTACGACAGGTGGCTCAGTTACGTTGTGGTTTATCCGAGGAAGATTTGGTTTTAAATCTGTCTGGTGACATTCTGCCCAACCACCCAATGCATTGTTCTGCGTCCAGTGAATCTTTAATAATTATTAATTGATGAGGGTGCTTTCTCAGTCTGAATGCTTAAACCACATGCTCTATGAATATGATGGGAGTTGCACCATATTTTAATTAAATACTGACAACTTTAATTCTGATTGCTCATTCTAATACTCCTGAGCTAATAGCACCAAGCTAATGGCTTGTTCATTTTGGAAGATATTAGCAGCAGGGTGCTGCCTTTTACCCAAACATAAGATCATAATAATTAAAATCTGATATTGCTTGAAATGAAGTCCTTTAAAGTAATTTATATCCCACAAACACACACAGATGCAGGCATGTAAGTGCCAACATTCTCAAGAATTTACAACACCTTAGAGAAACTCTGTCCATTCCTTTCCAAAATGAAAAGTTTTCTGTTGACGTGATAAAAGACTCCTTACTAGGTTCAGGGGAAATGTGTGTTTCCACTGATCAATTTCTGAGTTTCCCAGAAGAGGGGAGCCACAGAGAAATCCTGAAAACTAATGGCTGGGGGAGCAAAGTCTATTTGTACTTTATTGCGCCAATCAGAGTCTAAACCACTGAATCAGAGAATGAGACAAAGGAAAATCTCCTTGTGAGGGGAGGAGGGAGGGGAAGAGGGACTGAGCATGAGGGAGAGATGAGATCTGAATATACAAAGAGATAGAATAATTTGGAGAGAGGATCCAAGAAAGCAGATATGACATAATTCACGAACTCATTGCTTTCACAAACTTACAGTGTGCATCGATTGAGCCCCGGGCATTGGAGCCCTGATGATGTTTATGATCAAGCATGATCCTATCCAGAGGTCCATGTTTGGGCTTTAAGGGGGCTATGAACCCCCTGAAATTGTATGTAAAATCTTGTGTTTATGAGTACATATGGTTCAGGGCAGAAATAGACTGATACATTTTTCCCCCTGGTGACAAGGTACACAACATGGGTCACATGTTCTAATTCTTTAAGGACCCCCAGAAGGTGCATAAACATGATAACAGAATGTGCTGTCTCTAGTCTTTCCCTAGGAACAATGGACAAACCAAAGCCTAAACCAATGAAGACAGATATTTCCTCTACTTTTACTTTCTTCACTTTGTTAGGTTAAAAAATATTTTCTACAAAAAACTTTAAAAGACTCATATATTCCAAAAGTGATAAAAAAAAAAAGGCCACCCAAAATCATGAATTATAGGATACAGTTCATTGGCAAGCTATTAGCAACAGAGTCCTGTCATTAGAGATATTTGAACGGATAGACCCAGTGCTAATCCCTGCTCGATTCTGTGTAAAGAATCCTCAGTGCGGACAGAAGCACAAGTCACAGACACCTTCTTACAGCTGTGATTTTCTGAGTGGTGATTATATACCAAGCATTATTTCAAAAGCTTTACCTGTAAGGTGTTACTAAACCTCACAGATATTTCATGAAAGTCGGTAGGATTCCTGGTCCTGTTTTACAGATAAGGAAATAGGTTCAGGGAGGTTCAATAACTTGTTAAAAGTTCCACAGCTAGAAGTTTCCTGTTATCCTCACCCCTCCCCTTAAGAAAAGCTATAAATGGCAACACAGTAAAAGTGAGGTAGATGTCAGGAAATGCAAGCAACTATATAAACTCAAGATAACAAAACAGCTTTCTTACGCAAGATGATTTATTAATTTAAATAGTGTTTAAGAGTTGTTTGTCAGGGCCTGGTTTTAAAGTTTTATGTTAATGGATTTAGGGGGTATAAGTTGGATTCCGTTTTATTAATATGTATATATTGTGTAGTGGGGGGGTCTGGGCTTTGGGTGTATCCATCACCCGAGTAGTG
The DNA here is from genome assembly GCF_041146395.1 of Eulemur rufifrons. Classification (NCBI taxonomy): domain Eukaryota; kingdom Metazoa; phylum Chordata; class Mammalia; order Primates; family Lemuridae; genus Eulemur; species Eulemur rufifrons. The sequence continues at coordinate 282,380,576 of NC_090989.1, read as the reverse complement.
TACATTGTACCCCACAGGTCATTTTTCACAGAGCGCAGATTTTGAGCAGAATTTATCTTTACGTTTGCAGAACTAGAGGACTTGAATTAAGGTGGTGCAGTCAGATGGGGGAGTGGGGAATCATTAAGGAAGTAGGATGAGGTGAACTGCACAATTTCAAAGGCCTCGTCAGCGCAGCCTGGCGTTACTGATTTTTTTTCTCACCATATACACTGTGTTGATACTTTCCCTGCCCCTTATGAATGACCGTTTTAAAACAATTTATTTCGACATAATTTCAAACTTACAGTTGCAAGAACAGTACAAAGAATTCCTGTACACTCTCCACCCAGATTCTGTGACTGGTAACATTTTGCCACATTTGCTTCACCCGTCTCTCTCTAAATAAATGTATCCATATTATTTTCTTTTTCATGCAGACATTATGATGCTCTTTGCTCCCTTCAGGGTATATTTCTCCAAAGCAAGGACATCTTCTTCCGTAACCACAATACAATAAACAAGATCATGAAATTATCACTGATAAGATACTCTTAAGTAATCCACAGACTTCACTCACATTTCACCAACTGTCCCAATCAAGTCAGCAAAAGACAATCTTAGATCACACAGTGCCTTTGGTTGTCACATCGCTTTGGTATCCTTTAATAGGGAATAGTTCCTCAGCCTTTTTTGTCTTTCACAACACATTGTTTTTAAAAAGTATGACCCAGTTATTTTGTCATATGTCTTTCAATTTGAGTCCGACTGATGTCCTGATTAGATTCAGGTTATGTGTTTTTGGCAGGAATATCACAGAAGTCATGTTGTCCTCTCTCTAGTGGATCGTATCAGGAGGCACAACTGTGTCCCATCACTGGTGATGTTTACCTTGACTTCTTGGTTAAGCTGGTGTTTGCCAGATTTCTCTACTGTTAAGTCACTATTAAGTGACTATCCACCTTCCCTTATTTTTACATTACTTAATTTTTTTAAAAAATTGTGGTAAAATAAATATAACATAAAATTTACCATTTTAATCATTTTTAAGTTTCCAGTCCTGTGGCACTAGGTACATTCACATTGTTGTGTAACCATCACCACCATCTATCCACAAAACTTTTCCAACTCTGTACCCATTAAAGTCCTTTGCAATATTAGGCTAAAATTTTACTTCCTACAGCTTCCCTGCAACTGGTTCTTGTTATTGCCACTAGATAACCCAGAAGGACTCTTCTCCCAGGTTGGCATAAGGTAAGTTGAAGGTCACCATCATGAGCCACCTCCTGCTCTCATCTTCTCTGCTCCAAGCTAAGCACACCTGGCTCCTCCAAGGAAAAACCATGAGGACTTGGGTAGGTTCCCTTCTGTAATGAAGATAATAAACCTTCAGAAACCTGTCCATAGTGGACAGGACATAGAGACAAAGGAGATGTCTCAGAACTTCCATTAAGCCAAATTTGTCCAGTATTTTGTTGGTTTTGTTTAAATCCCAAACCTGCTTTTCCTTCTACAACCTCTTTGCTATATTTGTTCTCTTTAGAGGTGTGGACTTCACTGAAAACCAGCCTCTGGCAGTCGCCATTCTATCAGGTTGGTGCAAAAGTAACTGCAGTTTTAGCATTGTTGAAATTTGCCCTTTGATAATGGAATACATTCTTAAACAAATATGGTTATGTTAACATCATTTTAATGTGCATTTCTCGCTTTATGTTTTTTGCTAATGACTTATTACTCACTGTTTATTTTATGTGTTTTAGACTATGGAAATGATTTTAGACAAAAACCAAATTCAAGCAATTTTCTTATTCGAGTTCAAAATGGGTCATAAAGCAGCAGAGACAACTCAAAACATCAACAACGCATTTGGCCCAGGAACTGCTAACGAACATAGAGTGTAGTGGTGGTTCAAGAAGTTTTGCAAAGGAGAGGAGAACCTTGAAGATGAGGAGCACAGTGGCTGGCCATTGGAAGTTGACAACTACCAATTGAGCACAATCATCGAACCTGATCCTCTTACAAGTACAGGAGAAGTTGCCGAAGAACTCAACGTGGACCATTCTACGGTCGTTCAGCATTTGAAGCAAATTGGAAAGGTGAAAAAGCTCGATGAGTGGGTGCTTCGTGAGGTGACCGAAAATCAAATAAAAAAAAATTGTCATTTTGAAGTATTATCTTCTCTTACTGTACTCAACAATGAACCATTTCTTGATTGGATTGTGACATGTAACAAAAAGTGGATTTCATAGGACAACCAATGATGACCAGCTCAGTGGTAGGACCAAGGAGAAGCCCCAAAGCACTTCCCAAAGCCAAACTTGCACCAACAAAAGGTCATGATCATGGCCACTGTTTGGTGGTCTGCTGCCAGACTGATCCACTACAGCTTTCTGAATCCCTGGGAAACCATTACATCTGAGAAGTACCCTCAGCAAATTGATGACCTGCACCAAAAACTGCAATGCCTGCAGCCAGCCCTTGGTCAACAGAAAGGGCCCAATTCTTCTCCAGGACAATGCCCGACTGCACCTCCCACAGCCAACGCTTCAAAAGTTGAACAAATTGGGCTATGAAGTTTTGCCTCATCTGCCATATTCACCTGATCTCTCCCCAACCGACTACCACTTCATCATGCATCTGGACAACTTTTTGCAGGGAAAACGCTTCCACAACCAGCAGGATGCAGAAAATGCTTTCCAAGAGTTTGTCCAATCCTGAAGCATGGATTTTTATGCTACAGGAATAAACAAACATTTCTTGTTGGCAACAATGTGTTGATTGTAATGGAAGCCCTTCTTCAGACGTGACCACACAAGCTAGCCGGGCAGCCCCGCCCTGCGTAAACTACATTTCCCAGAGGCCTTCGGGGGGCACGTCATCAGGGAGCGCGGCTTTTTGCTCGGGAAGCCGGCTGTGGAGAGCTCGCTGTGGCGGCGGCAACATGGCGGACGTGTTAAGTGTCGGAGTGAACCTGGAGGCCTTTGCCCAGGCCATCAGTGCCATCCAGGCGCTACGCTCCAGCGTGAGCAGGGTGTTCGACTGCCTGAAGGATGGCATGCGGAACAAGGAGACGCTGGAGGGCCGGGAGAAGGCCTTCATTGCGCACTTCCAGGACAACTTGCATTCGGTCAACCGGGACCTCAAGTAGGTACCGGCTGAAGGGGCCGGGGTCGTGGACCTGCCCCGCTCCGACCCTGCCCGACCCCGCTCGAGTCTTCCCATTCGGGAGCTGTTCCTTGCTCCCCGTTCGCTTTCCGTCCTCTCCAAGCTTCTGCCTGCCCCTCAGGGACACCTCATCCCCATCCCCGCTTTCTCGTCTCCCTTTCTCTTGGCCTCCTAGCCTTGGCGGTCTCCCGCCGTCCTCGACCCGCCGTGTGGTCGTCCCATTCTTGATGAGGGGGCTGGCTCTTCCCATGAACTTCCACTTCTCCTCTGAGCTTGTCAGGTTCCTCACCTGTAAGCACTCTGTGCCCCATCATGTCTGATCAGAATGTGCCGGTAGTCCGAACAGGAGCTTATCAGCGCTGCCCCAAACCCAAATAAGTGCATCCGATCAGTTTAGTTACAGTTCCTTGCCCCTTAACCTGGACTTCCATCAGTTCCACTCCCACCCACCTACACGCACGACAGAACAGGCCTCGATCTATTTTTCCCTCTTCCCCTACCCTCTCCAAAGCCACCTGATGGGTATCCGCACTCCTGCTCTCACTGCTCCGGTTCAGTTCCTTCCCCACTAGAGACCTAATCTCTGTTCTCTTAAACAGTTTAAGCACCTATGCTTAACTCCCCAGCCCACATTCTTAATTTGTGGTCCTTTAGGGTTAAGGATTGTACATTTCCTTCTCTTTCTGACAAGTTACCTTGCCTTCTTTACTTATACTTTGTGTTGTAAGAAGTAAATGAGAGGATGTTTGTAAAACGCCAGGCACATAGTAGGCACTTCTTGATTGCTTAGGTCCTGAACTTGCCTTCCCCTTCCTTCCCAGGAATGTTAGAATTTCAGGATTTTTGCCTTTTACTTCTTAGAACTGACCTTAGCAGAGGAAAGCATCTGGTGAGCTAGTCATCCTGTGATTTCTGGACTCATTTGATTTTCTTTTTTCTTTTTTTTTTAACTTGGTCTCCTTAGTAACCAGATGGAAAGAGGAGGTAGGATGGAGGAGGAAGTGGTGGCCAAACCGTGGGTGCATTTTTGTTTTTCCCCTAGTAGTTGCCATAAATCACACACCCCTCAACTCCCACATCCACTTGCTGTTCTCTGGCACAGCGCCGAGCACCAGTTAATACTTTCCCTGTTTGAGGGAATGCACTGGTGGTTCTTTCCTCGCTTCCATTTCCTCTCTAATTTGCTTCCCTTTGTAATGTTCAGGATGTTATAACCCTTCACTATTTTAGAAACTTTAAGAATCTTGACATTACTCCTTTGCCTTCTTAAATCTTTGCACAGAAGTGCCAAGAAGAGGTGGCTGAAGATTCCAAAATGAATGTGGCATGAGAAGCTGTTCCTAGATAGTCTTTTGTCGGCAGTTTAGGACTGGCCTCTCAGAACGTGCTCCTGGAATGTGTTTTTGTTGTTGGCTCACTTTCCCCAGCTTCTCCAGGGTTTTCCTGCTAGACTGAAGTGCGTTTGTTTGACACAGCCCCCTCGGTTGTGTCTTCCCATTCCATTTGTTTATTTTATCTCTTTGTTTTGTTAAGTTTTACCATCTGTGAAGCATCGTGTACAAATCTATCCCTATGTGAATGATAAATAGTCATCATTTATTCAGGTACTTGCTGTTCTGCCAAATGTAATGATCTACACGTGGGTCTGAAAACCCTTAGTGAGAGGCAGTATTACACTACAGTTCAAAATTCCAGAAAGTTCCCCTGCTCCACCTGATTCAAGTTGTTAAATTCTGATTTAAGGAGTCTTATTGATGGTAGTGCCCTTAACTTTTTTCCTCCTTTGTAGTGGTACCGCGGAGCTCTGTTTTAAATTAAGATAAGCTTCCCTTAAGGTTTTATTTTTGTGTGTGTGTGTTTTTTTAACGTCCCTAATCTTTTTTACCTTTCAAAAAGTATTTCTGCTTAAGGGACTTCGGATGGATAGTTTGAAGAGCAGCCTTTGACCATTGTGGCTGGCTTCATCATGGAGGCTAAGTGGACTCAGGTTTATTTGCTTTATCTATTTATTTTTCAGTGAGCTGGAGCGTCTGAGCAATTTGGTAGGCAAGCCATCTGAGAACCATCCTCTCCATAACAGTGGGCTCTTAAGCCTGGATCCTGTGCAGGACAAAACTCCCCTCTATAGTCAACTCCTCCAAGCGTATAAATGGTCAAATAAGGTAAGGGAGATGTCATAAATGGAGCTAATCTATGAAACGCCAAGTTTTCTTATGTTCCATAAATGCAGAAAGTGAGGATAAGTTTTTATTTCTTTTTTGTTCTTGATTCAGCATGGGGTTTTAGAGTTGGAAATTTTAGAATTTTCCTACAAGCTGTTTTTTAATCCTTTGAAGTCTTTGGGGATCAATAATGATGCTCAGGTAATTAAAAAAATTCCAAGTCAGACGTATTTAACTTGGAGACTGGGTGTAGAGAGCAACTTTTATGAACCCCTTGAAATTATATGCAATGTGTGGTATGTGCGTTTTTGTCTGGGGAAGGCTTCCTGGCTTTCATCAGATTCTCAGAGGAGTCCATAACCCCCAGAAGGTTAAGGACTGGTGGTCTGAATGTTTAGCCATTCACATTGTTCTTGTATTATCTTTTCCCCTGTCACTGATGGAAGAGTATCACTAGAATACTGTTTTGTTAGATTACTCTCTAATTACTTTAGACCCCATCTAAGGGAGGTTCTTAACCTCCATAGAATGAACCTCCATAGAATTTGATATTCATGGTTTCCTTCAGCAGACAGGCCCAAGGCATAGACCCTAGGGCAGCTGTAAAAGGAAAACTAAACTGTAGTCTAAAAATAGTAGGAACAATTAGGCTCATAAGTCTGGAAACAGTTTGTTTACCAAAGAGTTCCTTTTGTTTGGGTACTGTGTGTTGTTGTGTGTGTATATACATATATATATATTTTTAATGTTGATAGGGAACTAGAATATACTTTAGGGACAATTTTGGAAGCTTTTTTCATTATACTGTGCTATCTCGGAGATAATTGTTTGTACAGTTACTGGTCACGTAACTGTATACGGGGCTCTGCCCCCTCCAGTTATCCGTTGTTGTTTTCTTCTTTTCTGTGGCCTTTTCTCCTAGGTCTTCGATGACAGATGAGCCTTGACAGTTTTTCTGGTGTGAAGAATTTTTGTTTTTAAATTTCTGTGGGGCGGGAGTGGTATTTTAGTATTCTTTGGTTTTAAGTGGAACCCTGAAAGATGAGTCTGAAATTCAGAGCCAAGGTGATTTATCATGGGGTACTAAAGAAAGAACTTGAACCTTGAGTGCATACATTTAGCCTTTCTCCCAAACTCTGGGTTGCCACTGAAAGAAACCCAATTTGGTCTAGATTTAGCAAAAAAAAAAAAAAAAAAAAAAAAAAAAAGCATGGGGGACTTCATTGGTTTAAGGAACTAAAATGTTCAGGGGGTTTCTTGTAATGAGGCTGAGCTCATGAAGCTCAGGGTGCTCTGGTGGTGTGGCTGAAGTTTGTCACTCCCTTGCCCCCGCTAGGCCTGCTTTCCTTTGCTGGCCTGATGCTCTCCAAGTGGTAGAAAAGATGGCTCAGCAATTATAGGTGTGCATAGTTCACATACCTGGTGATCTCCTAGTGTCCATGTCGGGCCCTGAAAAAGGATCCTGGCCCTGCCTGGTAGGTATTCTCTGAGACAGTTCATTGAGTCCATGGGTCGGACTCTCAGTTTGGATCACCTGAAACGGGACTCCTTGGAGTTGGAGAGAAGCTGTTCCCAAAAAGGGGATGCAGGGAAGATATGAAAAAATTACAGATATCTGTTGCAGTTGCAAGGCCAGACATGGGACTGTCCCAGCCCTACACAGACAGCACTGCCCTCTCAGGCTGTCTTATTTAAGCTTCCTTGTTTCCCTAGGGGTGGGTACTCTTGGTCCTCTAAACCTGAGTTTTCCTGGTGATTGGATAGCATCTGATCAGTAGTGCATGGTGTGACTTAATTTCTCGTTGGACACCTTGTGGAAAGTCTTGCTTTTTGGTGTCTAGACAAGGAAGCAATGCCAATGTATTCTGTGGGTAAAGTTGTTCTAGAAATAGGCTACAGTGATGAGGACTTTTCATTGGTGGGAAGATTTAGGCTGATCCTAAGACCCTAGTGACTGGGGCTCTCCATGGGAGTGACTTGTTTTACGCTGAAGTGATGACACGTAACTTTTGAATGAAGGAAGTTTAATTATTCATTGAATTTAGTTGTTCAACTATTAAAAAAACTCCTGCCCCAACCTCCATCCTTGCCCCAAGGAAAAGAGGCTAAATGAAGGAAAAGAAATATGTATATGGAACTTCTTCCTCTGGAGATGCTATAGATTAAAAGTATATGTATAAATTTATCACAGATTATAAATCCCATATGAGCAATATGAAGAGATACAGAGGTTGTAGCCATGTCCCTGGCCTCATGAGGTTAAGCTCCTACAAAGGAACTATGTTCTTTAACTAGCTCCCTAGTGCCACCAGCACAAGTGAACAGCTAAGAGAGTTTAGCCCCTTATTTTACTACTCAGCAGACTGAGGCCCATTGAACAGACCTGTTTATAGCTCCCCAGCTAGACTGGAATTTGGGCTTCCTGACTTACTCAGTGTTCCTTCCTCTAAATCTTGATGCTTTAGTCCAGTTTTGCTTAAGGTTTTCAACTATAGAATAAACATTTTTTTCCCATTTGCCTAGTAATAATTTGTTATATTTTATTCATGAATCTGTATGCATTTTCCTAATTTTTAATGGTTTATCAAAGGGTGGAGATGACAAACTCATGGTGCATAAGTCCTTAACCTATTGCTCTTTCTAGGGCAGACATCACTAATCAACCATTGCGTTCTTTGCTGCTCAGGCTGTGTGTGTATTGGCTCAGAATCCTTGCGACTCTCTGTTCTGGGGCTAGGCAGCCACTGCCAGTTATTGAGAGCTGTAGGGAAAACATGTTTTTTATTTCTGTTATAGCAGATGATGTTCTATGTGACTATTAGTTATTTATGACTTACTTGCCTCTAGAAAGGATTTAAGGTAGATTATAAGAATATGTATAATCCTAAAAGAAAAGAGGCAGACAAGGATAAGTATGCTTATGTACATTTCTTTAATAAACTCAAGAAGTAGCCTCAAGAAATAAGCCAGTATTCTAATTTCCAGCTGGCGACATGGAAGAAGCAAACAATTAATTGTGTGTTTATCTTGCCTCTCCTACAAATGAAAAGAGCTTTTTAATTGCTAAAGCTTTCATCATTCATCATTTTACCCTCAAAAGAGTTTAAACCAGTAAGTGCATTAATATGTTAAGTGAAGTTTGGGGTAACTTGCCAATGTCAGCTTTATATACTATTGGCTAAGAATTGAAGGACGTATGGGAAAGGCTTTGATACCACCTATTACAGATGAACTTTCGGTTTTATGTGCTGTTGGCTTTAGAAAAGTCTCATTCATGCCCAATGACTAATTATTTTCTCTAGGGGATTTTGTAATTTTTGTAAAGTCAGTTGGAATATTAATTACATGGTAGCTGGCATAACTGTTAGAATAACACATTTAAAAATTAATCTAATCTAATGGAATGATGTCAAATTGCTGTGAGCAGCACTTTTCCCATGCTGAATTGGGGAAAGAATTGAGCTTTTAACTATTATGCACCTATAGATAATTGTTCTGTAGGAGGATGACAGGCTCTCTTGACTAGGGCAAAAAATAATTGGCATCAATGCTGTCCTTGTAAAATAGTCAATGTAGACTCGATATCGTTTATTATATTCGGAGATGCTGAGAGTTAGACTGAGTTTGTTCTGAAAGTCCCTTTCTGAAAGTTTCCTGGATCCTGTCAGCAGGCTTTGACTTATTCATTTCTTTGTGGCAGAAGGCTACTTGTATATTTTCCCAGAAAAGCAGGCTAAGACTTTAGCCTTTTCCTGGTGATATCTGAAGCAGCAAAGACCCCAGAAGTATCACTTTCTACTGGGCTCAGGAAATAGGCCCAGAGCAAAGTGCTGCCATCTATCTATCTATCTATCTATCTTTTTTTTTTTTTTTTTGAGTCAAAGTCTCACTCTGTTGCCCAGGCTTTCTATCTATCTGTTTATCTATCTAGCTATCTATCTATTTATTTATTTAGAGACAGGGTCTTGCTCTGTTGCCCAGGCTGAAGTGCTGAAGTGCAGTCATAGCTTACTGCAGCCTCCGAACTCCTGGGCTCTAAAGATCGTAGCTGGGACTATAGGTGCACACCACCATGACTGACTAGTTTTTAAAAAATTTTTTGTAGAGATGGAATCTTGCTATGTTGCCCAGGCTGGTCTTGAACTCCTGGCCTAAAGCCATCTTCCTGCCTCAGCCTCCCAAAGTACTGGTATTAGAGGCACTAGCCACCATGTCTGGCCTGCTTTTTACTTTTTTTAAACGTTCTTAATTTTTTATTAAAGAGCAACTTTCTATTCCAAGAATATTCCATTGGAAAGTCTAAAGACATTTATTCTACCCTACTGAATTGTTCTATCAGAATTTAATTACTTAATGGCTTTAAGTTATTGTAATGTTCATCTCTCACATTTATCTTGTAAAGGTGCTCTTTTGGTTTTCCCATCATGAAGCTAACAGGGTTGGAATTGTTTTACATTGCAACACAGAGACCCCTTTAGGGAATCTTTCCTCTTTTGAGGGTGCACTCTAAGCCCCAGAGGAGAGATGCCACATCCATCTTGTTCCTTGCTGGAAGTTCCCAGCACCTAGCAAGGCACCTGATACGTAGTAAGCGTTCAGTTGAGATTCACTGAGTGAATGAAAGAGTAAATGAATAAAAGCTTTTTCTGCTGAATTTTTAATTTACGGCCCCTTTTATGGTTCTCTTGCTTGTATTTTTGATGAAGTGTGATAAGGGCATTTCTGTTTTCAAGCATTCCAGAGAAATCTAGTTGTGCTGCTTGTAGATGAGAGGAAATTCAGAGATCTTATGAAGTCCAGGCTGGATTCCAAAAGGGTAACTTGGAAGGACAGGGTGAGGTCAGTTGGTGAACTGATGACAAGCTCTTTTAGGGCTGAGGTTAGCAGTTTCATCCACATTGTTTGTCACTTACTGTGCCTTTCTGAGGGAGCCACATTGGTAGCCAATGCTTAGGAGGGGATGAGATGTGGTAGAAGTTTTTTGGAGTTGACTGAGTCAAGCTAACCTGAGTTATTGCATCTGATGTCAGGTTTTAGGCGGCATTGTGAAAACTGTCGGGGAAGAAGAGAATCAACACCACCAGCTTCTTAGGGATAATCCCATGTTGTATATTATCTAGAACTAATTTCTATTCCCGGTGTTTTCCTCACCACCTGACCCACCCCTGATTCATTCTTCTCTCTAGCTGACTTATGTTCAGGAAATACAGATTCATTCAGAATATGATAGGAAAGAAAATCACTTAAATACTCCCCAAAGCTTAACCATCGTGACTTTAGCATTGAGCATTGTTTTGAATTGTCTTTATTATTGTTATTAGCAAAGTTACCAGGTACTGTTCTTACAGGTGTTCTTTCACCTAAAGCTAATCATAGCATCCCATCATTCAAAATGAGCTTGCTAGCCTAGTGGATTTGGCTATAGTATAGACTACCCTTGTTAGCCTTGAACGCTATACCCTTCTCCTCCCTTCCCACATCCAAACCCTGGGTACCACGGGAGCCATTGTGAAAAGAACAAAGAGTAACACAACCAAACAGAAAACAATGAAATAATACCAACCTACTGGACTTCTAGATACTGTAGAATTCAGAAGTAAAGGAAGGTATAACCAGACATGTAAAGGCTTAGATATAAGTTTTAGAGTCAGACCACCTGAGTTCTGATCCACCTCTGAACTTATACTATATGTTGAACAGTTTCCTCATTTGTAAAATGGGTATAATACTAGTATTTGTATCATAAGTATCATAGGGTTGTAGTGAAGATTAAGTGAGATAATGCATGTAAATAGGATAACTCACACATAGTAAGTGGTAGTTATAATTACCAGCATAGATAATAACAGTACATGCATGTATATTCATTTATGGAGTGACAGTGTCACTCAGTGGTTAAGAACGTAGGCTCCAGAGCTCAGCCACCTTGGTTCATATTCCAGCTCTGCTATCTAACAGCTGTGAGGCTAACCTCTTTGAGCCTCCGTTTTCTATTCTCTAAAATGGGGATGATAATTGTACTCACTTCAGGAAGATATTAGCAATAAATGAGGTGATAACAAATAAAGCACTTGCCTGGCAGAGTAAATATGCTCTGCTTATATGTATATAAGTATTATATATATATGTAAAATATATATATATAATATATACATATAATTTTAAACAATGATGAGGACAGACTCCAGGCAGTGCTGGCCTCTCTTCCAGTAACTTCCCTCCATCAGCAGGCCTCCCACACTTGACTTTTGTATATTCTTTTGAAGTTCTTCAAATCAGAGATTCCATTAGGTAATCAGCTCCTTTTCTACCTGAGGAAACCTAAGCATTGATCTCAAAAATTCACACGTTAGGCCGGGCACGGTGGCTCACGCCTGTAATCCTAGCACTCTGGGAGGCCGAGGCGAGTGGATCGCTCGAGGTCAGGAGTTTGAGACCAGCCTGAGCAAGAGCGAGACCCCGTCTCTACTAAAAATAGAGAGAAATTATCTGGCCAACTAAAATATATATATACAAAAATTAGCCGGGCATGGTGGCGCATGCCTGTAGTCCCAGCTACTCAGGAGGCTGAGGCAGTAAGATCGCTTAAGTCCAGGAGTTTGAGGTTGCTGTGAGCTAGGCTGATGCCATGGCACTCACTCTAGCCCGGGCAACAAAGCAAGACTCTGTCTCAAAAAAAAAAAAAAAAAAAAATTCACACATTAGTATGAATAAGTGTGCACATGTTGGGTTACTGGAGTGGAGGTGAGGGAGTGGGAGTTGGCTGAGGGACATGGGAATTGTGGCAGTAAAGGCAGGGTGACAGTCTGGGAAGAAGCCGCAGGAGGACTGCAGAGAAGGTGGTAAGAAGGGCATGTTCTGCCCAGCGCAGACATTTGTGCACACTGAGGAGCTTGAGTACTCGCTAGGGTGAATTCCCAGAGCCTGGAATTCAGAGCAGTTTTGTAGCCCTTACCTGGTGGGAAAAATATTGTAGGCCAGCCAGAGGGGGATTTTTAGGCTTGTTTCTTTAGGAAAATGTCTGAAGACAAAGGCCAATTTAAAAATAAAACATTTGGATTCTATCCCATTTGTAAATTGGGTGCTTGTTACTAGCCTGGCTCTGGGTCTCTTGGGTTTGAATCCCACCCCCCTTTTACCAGCTTTCTGGGGCAAACTACAGAACCTATCTGTGCCTCAGCCTCCCAGTCAGTCACATGTGGGTAATGGCAGCTTCTGCCATATGGGGTAGTTGTGAGGATTAATGAGTTTATTAACACATCTGAGGGACCCAGTGTGTAGTGAGCATGCAGTCAGTATTATTCTGATTCATTTGACTATTTATGGCAAAGCTTTCGTCAGGCAGTGTGTAGTCCAGAGGACACTGGACAGAACATTCTAGAGAGTGGTCTTCAGCCTTGGCTGTCCGCTCTAGCTGTGTGACATCCCACAGTGGCTTTACTCTTGTAGGTTCCAGCTTCCTCACTGGTAGAATGCAGGGTTGGACTGAATCTCTCCAGTCCCTTTCATCTCTGCCTTGGGAAGGTTCAGTGGAGTTATTGGTGTGTTCCTGTGGTTATGGATATGAAAGCATAATCTGAAGAATGGAGAGGACTATTTTCACCTCTTCTCCTCCTCTCTGGTAATGTTTCTTAAGTACACATAGCCTTTGTGTTGGCTCCAGAGCATCTCCAAATGTATCCAAGTACAACAGCAGCCCTTGAGGACTTCAGTGGAAAATTACCTTGCAAAGGTTTTGCAGATAGCATTAGCTTCTGGTAACAGACCACATGTAAATAAATGTTAAGGAAAATCAAGTGATGCCTCTATAATTCTAAATGGTTTCTATCTCAAAGCTTTGGTCCACTTCCACATCTTTATGTTCTACTTATTAGTTGTGGTTTCTGAAAATTGTCACTTTATTGTTGCCTGGAGTCTGGTTTGTGACTCCCTCATTCTTTTTCTATAAAAGAGCAGAAGTCTCTTTGGAAGCTTCCCTGGCCTGCCCTGGGGAGGCTGCAGAGGGTGCTGGGCATGCGCAGGGCTGCCCCCAGGAGCTACTCTCTCTGTGGGGGACTCGTCTTTGTTTCCCTTCTGGCTCTCTTCTGTTCGCCTTTTCTGGACTGATTAGGTTTGTGTGGTTTGTCCAGAGCCTTCTGCAGATTGTAACCAGAGCCTAAAATGGGTGTTTCCTCTTCCAGGAATGTTAAGTAGAAAGGAAATTGTCCCATGTCCCTTTTCTTCATGCTAAGTTGCACATTGGTGGTGGGAAGGAAGCGTATCATTGCATATATGGAAAGAATACGTCGTTTTGCCTCCCATTTCTTGTCTTCTATTCTTCGTGGCAGTTTGGGCTAGGAGAAGGTCGCTAGATTTTTAGTGCCTTTCCCACTGTACTGCGGGGCCATCTCATCCATTCTGCAGCTTCACTTGCCAGCCACACTTGGTGACACTTAACTCCATCACCAGCCCAGCTTTCTCCCCTGAGATCCAAACTCATGTGTGGAAGTGCCCACTGGACATCTGCTCTTGAAACTCACAGGCCTCTCAGACTGAAGCAGTCCGGAACTAAAATCCTGCCCCACCACTAAACCTGCTCCCTGTGGTGGGATGCCTGATCCAGCCACGTGTCCAGATCCCTGGGTGTCATCCATGGCTTCTGCCTGTCTGTTACACCTGGTGGCTGTTCTTTTGATTCCACCTCTTCACAACCTTTCAGCTCTTTCTGCTCCATCTTGACTGCCACCACCTGAGCCTAAGCCCCATTATTGCTTGGGGTGATGTTACAGCCCCCCCACTGGTTTCTGGCCTATGGTTTACCCTTTCTAATCTGTTTTCCACTCAGCAGTTTTCAAGGGATCTTCATAAAGAGATCTGATTTTGTCGCTCTTTGGTGTTCTCCTCTATATCCTGAGATTAATTCCACCTCCCTAGCTGGCATTGAAGGCATTCTAGTAATAGTGCTCAGGAAACTGAGCAGACCTTTGGCCAAATTACCTAGCCTCAGTTTCCTTATCTTTAAAATGGCACGAATAGTCCTGCCTCTTAGGTTAGTTGTGAGTGAATACATGAATACAGCAGGGGAGTGTTTTGCACAGGGTGAGTCTCTGCATGTCACCTGTCCCAGGTATAGGCCTGTTGTAATCGTTGCCGTGGTCTGGCACCAGCTTGCTTCTCTAGCTGCCTTCTCCCTCCCTTCTCTCTTCCTCCTTTTCTTCCTAGAGGAGGAAAAACCCAGAACGTTTTATTATGGAAAATTTCAAATATGCACAAAAGTAAGAGAATTGTATAACGAACCTCTGTTTACCTAGCTTCAACAGTTAAGAACGTTTTGCCAATCTTGTTTCATTTATTTCCTCATCTTGCTTGCTTTTTTGGTGGGAGGTGAGGACTAGAGAGTACAGATGTTAAAATGAATCCCAGACATCCTGTCATTGTGTCCGTGAATACTTTAGTGTTCAGCTTCCTTTCTTCCCACTTTCCCTGCCCTTCCTCTTGCCAATTCTAGTCCACAGAATTAATTGGATTTCCCCAAGGGACCATCATCTTTTTGTCTTGAGGACTTTGCATATGTTCTCCTCCCCTGTCCTTTCCTTCTGTGGAAAACTCTCGCTTAGGTCTCAGCTCGGTTGTTATCGCCTCTGGGAAGCAAGTCTTCTGACATGTACCCACATTAGGCGCCCCCTGAGTTTGCCTCTGTTGTTACTTTTATTCCACTCTGCCTGTTTACTTGTCTGTTTCCCCACAAGATGAAGCCTTGTCCTGTATTGGGACTGAGGCTTTGGGCAAATTATCCAAAACCTGCTGGACTATAAAATGAGCATAATACTGGTCTCACAGGGCTGTTCTGAGTGTCTAATTGGAAAATGTATATACGTGAAGTTTCTCGTTCAGGGTAGGACACATAGTGGCATTTAATAAATAGTAATTATTGCCAT
Organism: Eulemur rufifrons; assembly: GCF_041146395.1. Taxonomy (NCBI): domain Eukaryota; kingdom Metazoa; phylum Chordata; class Mammalia; order Primates; family Lemuridae; genus Eulemur; species Eulemur rufifrons. The sequence goes on along the minus strand of NC_090989.1, from coordinate 282,365,353 downwards.
TAGCTATTCCAAGTGTGCAGTAAAACAGTATTTGAATGGAGTTCAATTGAAGCCTCTAAATCTCTTCCTCTTTCCTTTTTAGATTGTGTTTTTCCTTTCTGAATCTGCCTCTGTTTGTGTTATGTTAAATTTTTTGGATTTCTGTTGTGGTGGTTGTTAGGTGCAGGAGCACTGAAAGGAAGGAGGTATGGAAGTGAGTGCCAAGAGGCTTTCTCCTGAATTCTGACTGCTGTGTGCTAATAATCTTAGGGAAGCTCTGAGCCGGGCTCAGGATTTCTGCCCCTTGTGGGGGAGGGAGCTGGGGCTTCTGTTCTGCCTCCTGCTCACTGTGCTGTTCTTTGGCTTCCAGAGCTTGCCCTCAGCATTCCCTTTGCTGCAGTCACTTACTTGTTTGGGGAGGCACCAGCTCACCGCAGTTTCTTGGGCTTGGTGACGCTTGTTGCTGGGGCCTTGGCTTGGCTTCTCCTTTTCTTTGCTGACTTGACAAAGCGAATGGACCTCCCCAAGACCCTCACTTTGCCTTGGGCACAGTTTGCTCATCTAATAGGTGCTGGCAAGTCGAGAACTGTCGTCTTCCCCTCCCTTTGTTGCATTGCCAAACTTGTTTCAACCCTGTGAATTCGAGGCTCTTTCTGAAATCTCCCCCAGCCTCATTGGTGGCCACTCTGCTGGACACACCCCTGGTTTAGCTGTAAGGAGGCTAGAGTGGTCGACTTTGCCCTGCTGCTCGCCATCCCTCTTCCTGGAATGCCTTGCACCTTCTTGAGTGCATTCTCTCCAGCACTGATAAAGTGTCTCTTCGGTGAAGACCAAGCAGACGTGAGCTCAGCTGGTTTTGCCCCATAGCCTCTGGGCAGCTGCACTGACCACACTGCTGTGGTTGACTGTTCTTCAGGTCTGTCCCCATTCTCCAGGGTGGGGACTGTGGAATAACTGACATTGAATGCATGGTAGGCACTTAGTAATTAAGCGCCATCCCTACTGTCTTTCCAAACAAACTCCAAGGACTGTATGTACCTTCCGACTAAATGTTAGATTTCAGGGGGACCTCACTGGGCAGGTAGGTCATCACACCTGATTTGAGAGAGTGATTTGTCCAAGGCCATGCCACTAGCCCTTTCCCTGGGACCAGCAGTATTTGGCAGCTGTAAAAGGGAATGTGAACTGGATATCCAGAAAAGCAGAGAGGTTTCTTCTGCTTTTGAGGCCCATTAAGACACTGTCTTTTCCTGTGGGGTGACCCCGGTTAGTAAAGCAAGAGCATTCATTGGTCTGTCCACATGACATATCAAAGGGAATCATTTGGGACAGGTGTGATCCATTGACAGCTGTGCGGGGGGGGGGGGGGGGGGGGCAGCCATGACATGGACGTGGCTCGGGGAGATTGCCTTGACCTTCGTGAGCAAAGCAGCTGCAGGCTCCTCAGATTCTGGAGAGGCAGGCACCCTGGTTTGCTCTAAGCTCTGGGTGCCATAAGTTGGGATCTTAACAACTGGGTGTTTCATGAAACAAAAAGGTACTGCCCAGGAGCCCCCTACTGGCATGCGGGGGGCGGGGGCACCAAAGAATGGCTATGTCAACATAGGTACCCCCTCCCTTTTTTTGTTCTAAACAGGAATTGTACTGAGTCATCCATTGGGTTCATGAGCTGCCAGTTGCTCTTCTCTTTCCCCTGTTTGCATGAGTTTTAGGATTGTAGAGTTGCAGTGTACCATTTGTTATTTTCAGTCAATAGGCTTCTCTGATTATTGATCACTTGTTGGTATTTGCCACCACTAAACATTCTGGGCTTGGCTCTCTCAATGCTGCTGAACTTGTGAGATTTTGAAGGGGGAGAGTCTAGGTTTTGAGTATGTGCCTGCATTCACGTGTTAGAAAATGGTTGTACTTGTAAGATGCTCAATCTTAATCATTTCCAAACTGTGTTTTGGGGTAGTATGCGTTTTGCTAGGAAATATCCAGCTTGTCCATTCAGTACATATTTATTGAGTACCTGCTATGCTCAGGCACTCTTCTAGACACAGTGAGTGACGACAGTAAGTTTCCACCTTTCTGGTCAACAGAGGAGTAAAGGAGCACCTGGTTTTAATAATAATTCCTGGCCATACTGTTGGTCTTCCCGCCTCCGCTAATTAGTGGCCTTAAATGCCTCAGCTTACCAGTCCTTACTCTAAGAAAGGTACATAACTCACAGAGTGCTGGTTGACTTCATTGGCATATGTAACTTATCTAGACCAGTGTCTGACCATAAAGGGAATTTTGTCTTACTATTCTAATATCTTAAATATCATCCAGTTTTTGTAGCTTGGGGCATTTTAATTCTGTCACATGCTTAATGCAAATTTATTGCTAGTGATGTAGTTTTCTGGTTTATTTGCCCTTGGCCTGTCACCAGTTTGCCCTTTATCCTCTTCCAGCCTAGGGCTGTACTTGTTGTGAGGGGTTGCAAGAGAACACTATATTTGTGTCCAGTGGAAAAAAACAGTCACTGGGTCTGCTTTAGGGTACCATCAACCTTAGACCTGGCCCAGTTGATCTGTTTCTATCAAAGAGAACATTCCATGTGTTCTTTGTGATAGGGATTGGTACTCTGGAGTAAGAAAAGCTGCATATTTGTTATTCCCCGTATTGGGGACTGGGTCTGTTTCAGTTTCTTTTAGATCCCTGAAGGATGATTTTGCTCATGTGTGAGATTGGCCTTGTGCCCAACTTCAGCACCTCCCGAGGGCGAGCTGGTTGCACTGCCTTCTCTCTGACTGCCTGACCGCCCCCCTACCAGTTTGTTCAGTCATCTAGTCGTAGCGAGATTTATCTATCTTGCCATTTAAAATCACATTTTATAATTTAGTATGTTTCCCAGAATTGAACACATTGATTCAAATACTGCATCATCCATGGTGTTTGTGATGAGAATTAGAATCGCCCGAGTTCTAAGATAGACTGAATTCTTGACTTCTTAGCAGAAAATGGTAAAGTGACCATTGAAGAGTTTAGTGACAGTTGGAAGAGGATTTTCTTTTAAAAATCACCATGATAGTTTCTGTATGCCATAGATCCTCTCCAGATTTCACCCTGTTCACCTGCAAAATGGGTTTGCAGACACTTGTTTTTCCAGGGGGTGAATGCACCTAGTCCAGGGCCAGCGTGTAGCAGGCACTCGGTAGGTCTTAGTTTTTCTTTTATCACCCCAAGCTCCCATCTGCTGTGCCCCCTACCTCCAAACACTTAACCCACTCCAGCCAGTGGCGGCATTCCTGCCTAACTAGATTACCTTCAAGGTTGGTTTGGATAGCAAAAATGCCAGCTCTAAATGCCTTTAAAATGCTAAAAAAACAAAACAGATGATTAGGGAGGCCAATATTCTCCTATCCCTTGTTTTTCCCAGTCTAAAATGGAGCCGTCTGTGTTAATTTTAATTGCTTGAGCTCAAACATTGAAATTTTTAATGCATTTCACAGTAGCTCAGACAGCATAACCACACTATCCTGCTTTCAGTTTGCATGAATCCTCGGCCAAAACGGTGTACTTGGGGCCCTCAGCTCATAAAGTAGGAAGGAACGTGGTGATTTCCTAGCGCGATGTTTGGTGGGAAATGTTGCTTTTCCTGTTGACATTTCCTCCAAATAGCAAAGTGTTGTCCTTCTCAGGCATGTTGTGATGGGCACATTATTGCTTTCAAGGAAGATTTTCAAAGCTCTTGGTTAGCTGAGGGTGTCTCCAGGGGAGTTGCATTATTCTCATGAGTTGCAAAATGGAAACAGCTTCTCATAAGCCTCCCCTAAACAACCCCTTTGCTCTGGTCCTTAAGGAACATTGTCACTATCAGCAGCCTATCATGGTCTGGAGGACACTTCCCAATGACTGCGTCTCCCATCTATTCTCACTCCCCAGATGCTGATAATAAGTGTTTGTGCTAATTGAATGAGTGAATACTCCCACCCTACTTCAGGCCATCTTCTGTGGCCAGGACATTTCACCTGTCTCCTAACCTTCCTCCTTGTCTTACACCTCTAGTCTTTTCCCCATGGAGTCAGAGTGACCTTTCAAAGTGTAAGTTTGATCACATAACTCGCCTGCTTAAAAGGTATTGATGACTCCTTGGGCTCAGGATTAAGACAGACTCCATGATGTAGCTTGTGACAGCCCAGCTCTGGCTTCTAATCACTGTGAGGTGCCATACACAACCTGCTGCCCCATGCTGCTGCCCAAGCTGTTGCCCTGCTCAAACGGGCCCCAGCCCCCTTTTTGCTTGGTTAATACTTTCTCATTTTTCCATATTTGTTTATAGTCACATACTTGGGAGGGTTTTTGTAACTCGCCACGTTGGTGTGAGGTAGCCATTCTGTGTGCTTCTGCAGGCCGCCTCCCCTCCCGTATAGGCCACATCGTGGCATGATTCACAGTGGACGGCAAGTACTGACTGCCTGGGCAGGGGACCCGGCTGCATTGGCCTGTTCACCATTATGTTTCCGATGTCTAGCAAGGCCCATCAGAAGAGAACAAACTAACAAAACACTTTCAGTAAATAAGTAGCTTGTCTTTGAAGTCTAAATTGTAACTTTAATTCACCATGTTTTTGAGAGGAGGAGATACGAGGACAGGTAGGATCCTAGGCCCCATTTTTCTGCAGGTTGGGTAGGAGACGGCTCTTAACCACTGTTTTTCCTAAGCACACAGCTGCCGAGATGTCTTTATTTGGTTTATGCATTCCACTCACAGCTTGGCTTGCTGAAGGATAATGCAGATTAAGGTTTTTTTTTTTTTTTTTAAACTAGTTTGGGGATACAAACAGAAGGTAAATTATCTTGATTATTTTGAGGCAGATATGAAAAGGGCAGAGAAAGGATACAGTGAAAGTCACAGAAGCACCTTATATTTATGTTAGCTCTTTACAGTTTCTAAAGGATTGACTTGCCCATCGGCAAACAATTGTGTTGTATGGAGTTAAAAGCATGGGCTCTGGGGCCTGGGTTCCAGTCCTGCTGCTTCCCTTTACCAGCTGGTGACCTTGGGCGACTCACTCCTGTTTCCTGACCTGTAGAATGTATTTGGTGACAGTATCTACCTCAGGGTTGTCGTGAAGTTAAAAACCTTAGTATATATAAGGGTCTCAGAAGATACTGGTCTGGGTTAGCTGTTATCATCCTGAATTCTCTAATAGCCCTGAGGGCTACGAGTGATCTTAGCCTTAATTTACTGAGGAGGGAACTTGGATTCCTAAAAGCAAAGTGATCTGTCCTAGGTTACCAGGTTGTGAATGGCTGAGAAGATTCACAGAGCACCTCATTTCAGATCCTTCTATAGTTTGCCTTTGCTGTCTCAATAACAGCAGGTGCTGTGCAACTGCTTTCTGGAGAATATGGTGGTGTCCTTTTAATGAGGGCATTGTTAGAAAATGGCTCTTCTTTTAAGTAAAATCTCAGAATGTTTATGTTTATTTATGATTGCCAAACATTTATGTAAACCACAAAGATCATTGTCAATATTCTTATTAATAAATATATAAATGGGCTGATTGTATTAGACTGTAGCAAAGAAGAATCTATATGAATTATAATTCCCTAATGTACCTGGATCGTTATATCATATTTTCGGGTGGGTTTTTTTAAAAAATTTGAGTTGTTAAAGCAAAACTTAGCTCCCCAAACCTTCAGGATTATTGACCTGATCTCTAATCTTGATTTTCACAAGTCGCTCGTCCTGTGACTTTCGCTAGCACTTGACAGAGACAGTATAGAAGTAATTTAAGCATTAGATAAAAGTTCTTAATTTGGGGTCTGTAGTTAGACTTCTGTTTGGTCCATGAATATATGTATAGGTATGTCTTTCTAGGAAGATAATCTCTAGCTTTCGCCAAGATTCTTCTAGGGGTCTGTGGCCCCTACAAGTTTAGGAACCACTGCCATGGGAGAAGAAATTTTTTTTTAAATTTGTAAACAAAGCATTTTATTAAAATGTTTACACCTTTCTTAAAATACAACAAATTTTGTAGTGATTAATATTTTATGGGGCTGGGTGCAGTGGCTCATGCCTGTAATCCTAGCACTCTGGGAAGCCGAGGCGTGAGGATTGCTTTAGCTCAGGAGTTTAAAGACCAGCCTGAGCAAGAGTGAGACCCATCTCTACTAAAAATAGAAACAATTAGCCGGGCGCCATGGTGTGTGCCTGTAGCCCGGCTACTTGGGAGGCTGAGGCAGGAGGATTGCTTGAGCCCAGGAGTTTGAGGTTGCTATGAACTAGGCTGACACCAGGGCACTCGACTCAGGGCAACAGAGTGAGATTCTGTCTCAAAACATAAATAAATAAAACTATAAAAAAAAATGCTATGCTCTATAAAAACTTATTATAGAATATTCAAGCTAAAACAATATAGCTTAAAATTATGCCATCAGCTACTCAGGAGGCTGAGGTGGGAGGATCGATTGAGCCTAGGAGTTCAAATCTAGCCTGGGCAACATAGCAAGACCCTGTCTCTAAAAATAAAATATATAAAAATTTAAAATATAAATAAATAAAAGTATGCCAAATCAACTTCATTTGCAACCTGTTTACTACCAGTGTAAGTATAAAAAGAAAAATCTTACAACCAAAATCAAAAGGTCTGGAAGTGTTATCTTTACACCATAGCATCACCTTCAATTCTGGCTGTGCTGGGCTGGGCAGACCCTCCCGGGGCCACCCCAAGAGTCCCAGGGGCAGGGCCTGTAGGGCTGTGCTGTGAATGAGGTACAGCGGGTCTTGTTAGTTTTTTTCAATTGGAGAACTTATTTCCAAAGTTGAGGTTCAGCCTCCATCCTTTGATGCTTCATGCCCCTTTGTTACCCCCTTTCTTTCCTAAAGTGTTTTCTGATGTTGGAGAAATCATGAAAGAGGCAGAAAGGGTCTTATATCAGTCCTTTCATTGATGAAAGGGGGACTATATTATTGAGAGCTACTTGTGGGGTGACAGCAGACAGAAAGAAAGGTAAGATTTGTGGACACCTTCCTCTGAAAGAAAAAAGGAAGATATTTTGAAACACTTTGTTTGGAAATTGAATTTTGAAGTTAGCAACACAGTGCAGAGTATAAAGAGTTTCCTGCAGCAGCTCGGAAAGGGTGGCACTATAAGGAAGCTTCCATGGAAGTGCCACCATTGAAGGGCATTGTGCGATCGTCCCAGTCAGAGGGCGGTAATGTTCACTGTCCCCGTGTGCCCATTCTCCTGACTGATGAGAGAGAAAGACCGTTATGAGTTGGCTTATGTTGAATTTGTTTTATCATGAGTGTATCTATGTCTTACGTGTGTAGGTAGACCTGGCTGCCAGAAAGACAAAGGTTGTGTTTTACAGCTTTTTGTCAACTCATCTTCTTCCAGCTGTGTCTGTCTGCCAGTAGCAGTGCGTTCACATTTGGGCAAGACTGCGTCACTGCTAAACTTCAGGAGACCCTTGTATTCATTCTCCCACTGATCTCTACACATGGGATCATATTTATGTTAATCATTCTTTTACAGAAGAAACAGCAACTGCATTTTTGTTAATTAGTTTATATTTTGCTATCTCGAGACAAACTCCCTCCACTTCCCAGGCAGTGTTAGGTAGCTAAATAGAGTCCAGGCTCTGTGGTTATTTACTGTGTGACCTTGAGCAGGCAGCTTGGCCTCTCTTGGGCCTCAGTTTCTGCATCTTTAAATGGAGAGAATAATAGTTCTTATGTTCTAGGGTGTTTGTGAAGATTCAGTGAGCTAAAGCTGGTAAAGAAGTTAACTCAGGGCTTGATAACTGTTAGTTAGTTCTTAGGAGTGTGCTAATGAAATACATTAGTGAGTGTTGATACTACATATATTGGAAATAACCTGAGCTACTATATTAACTAATACCAAGTGAGGAGGTTGGGTGTGAGAAGTCATGTGTCCCAGTAATAACACATCTCCGACAGGGATCCTAAGCCGTGTTTTGGACAAGGCACATTAAGGGCTGCTTTCGCAAGGATTTATTTCCAGCCGGTGATGTACAAATGGCTGTGGGTGTTGAGGCTGTAATGGATCTTGTGTTTAAGGCTTCTGTTGTCACGGCTCAGCAGAGCCCTCCCTCAGCCCGCCCCTCAGATTGCTGCCTCTGGCTTGGAGCGTGACTGCATCTCTTCGGCCCCATCACCTGCCAGCTCCGATTTGGTGGCTGTGAGACACAGCCTTGGAGCTGTTAGTAGGCTGGCCTTAGGAGAAGCTAGGCACTGGAGCTTGCCAGCACAATTTGTAGTTTGATTAATTTATTTAATATAACTCCCTTGTATCAACCTGTGAGAATCATTATGCACAAATTACTGTTTAAACTTGAAGCTTGTCTCCTTTTCACCAAGGCCCATGCTGGTCTACAGCACTCTCCTGAAGTCCTTCTGAGAGTAATTCTTTTCCTCTTGTCTCCCTGAGATACTAGACTCTCTCCAGAGTGAATACTCTAGTTCAAGCTAGAAGCTTTTAGGAAAGGATGAACACTTGTTTGGATTCTGATCCTATATGTCATGTCTCACTTGTGGAGGACTGTCCCCTTTTATCTTTGCATGTGACTTAAATTTCATTTTTCTCTGAGTATTGAGGGTCTCTAGCCCACTGCTTCTGCTTTATTCTTTCAAGTCAAGTGGGATTTTCAAAATGGGGCCAGAGAGTGCTTATGAGTTCCTTTAGGGATGAGACGGTGTGAATGGTGTGTGTGTGTGGCTCACTCACCAAATTGCTTCTGTTTTATTGAACGTAAGATGCCATTGATTGTAAGATGCATCATTCTCTTTTGTACCACTGAGAAAGATAAAGCACTGTCCAAGATAATTTTCAGGCACTGTGATTGTAAGATGCATCATGATTTCAGAAGGTTTTTGAATAAGTGAAATATGAATATGACATATTGATAATAGGGCTGATTATAAAGTCCTTAGCTTTTGATACAGTTTCACTGAAGTTGTAGAGATGTGGATTTGGAGGGCCCACACATTTTTGTCACACATTGACCTTTACATGACCTTCTGAGTTGCTAAACAAAGAGTAATGCACCTGGTTCTCTGTGAGTTAGGAAGAGGGGACTAGTATCCTTATGTTATACAGGAAAAAATTGGAAAAGCGAGGCAGTGCCTACTACATCATGCTTTTTATGTGTGACTTTCAAATGATCATATTCAACATATTTTCACTCAGCGTAATATAACGTTTTTACTTTTAAAATTGGTGGCCAAATCTCATAATTCTTAATGTTTAAAAAAATAGAATTGTCACTTGACAATATTTTTCCCTTGAGGACAGAATATTCCACTGTGTTTATTACACTCAGTGGGAGCCATGGTCGTGACATCTCCACCATCATCAGGAGGGTCTGAGAAAGTTGAGGGGCACAGACAATTTGGGAGTATTGAAGAAAGATAAACTTAAGGAGTCTTTTCACTTTATGAATAATGCTTGGGACCACCTGCTGGAAAATCCCTGGTTCAGGCAGAATTTTCTAGTCACTGGCTAATTTAGTATCTGGGAAACTGAATCGCTGCTGTCCCATTGGCTTATATTTATCCTAGAGTAAATGAAGTTTAATGAAGTCACATCCCACCTAAGTTATTCCTGATTATTTCAGGCAGGAGGAAACTGACTGCAGATGCAAAAGAATATTTAAACACCATACGGGGTGTGACCCAGAGTCCAGGCAGCCCGGCTCTGTGTTCCCTCCTAAAGGCACACCAAGCGCTGTCATATCTCTGCTGGTGTTGTCCCCATGTGTAGTTTCCCCCATAGAAATAATTGCTCACAGCAGGTCACAGCCCAGACTTCTGTCCATTATCTCATTTGGTCCCTTAGTGACTTGTGAATCAAGTCAGTCAAGCATGGTGGTCCCTGTTGGTTTGCTAGATGAGGACACTAAGGCTCAGGGAAGGCAAATGCCTTGCCTGAAATCTGACAGCTTGGAGGTGGCTGAGAACCATAAATAATCCTGTTTGGTGCAGGCTAGTACTTGCTTTTACCTTTGTCTAGGCTCTTTTGATTACAAGGATTCACTTGAGTTCATGTGAGCAACATGGGGGTATTTATTGGGTGTCCTGTGGAACCAAAGTACAGGCAATATAGCCAGGCCTTCCAAGGGCCTAATACCAAGAACCAGAGCAACTCCTTTGGGCGTCTTGGTGCTTCGGGGACCCGTGGTACCTCATCTCTGCTTCTTTGTGGGTCTCCGTCAGGCTTTGCTGTCTGCAGGTGGGTGCACTTGGCAGAGCAAGATGGCCTCATGGCCTCTGAGTTTGTATCATCTCAGTTTAAGTGAGCAGTATGGGCTGAATGAAGAATCTTTTGGTTCCATTTCTTGAGAGACAATCTGGAGTCAGCTGTTTGTTCTGATTCACTGAGTGTGTCCATGGAATTGGGGTGAGCAGTTCTTAGAGAGAGGGGTTATGCTGAACTGGACCCCAAGGCTTCCTCTGCAAGGGTGTGAGTCCTCTATTGTGGTATCTATACCTTCCCTTCCCTAGTCTTTGAAAATCAGAAAGTTGCTTTTCTGAAATAGCTCATACAGGTTGAGTATCCCTTATTTGAACTGCTTGGGACCAGAAGTATTTCAGATTTTGGATTATTTTGGACTTTGAAATATTTGCATTGTACTTACCAGTTGAACATCCCAAATCCCCAAATCTGAAATGCTGTAATGAGCATTTCCTTTGAGCATCATGTTGGTGCTCAAAAAGTTTTGGATTTTGGAGCATTTTATTTCAGATTTTTGGATTTGGGATGCTCAGTTTGTACCTGCTTGGAAGTTGGTGGTATTTTCACCTAGCAATTCTCATTTTATTGGTGGGATAGGAGACTGGTTACTGTATAATTATTTGCCCAATCATCAACCTTGTGAATTTGAGGTTTGCTCCTCCTTTTCCCTGTCACTACCACACCAGCTAGACATCCGTTAAGATGTGGAAATTAATCTTTCCTCAGTACCTAATGAGTGAGATGTAAAAAAAGTCCTCATTTTTAAAATCATTTGTCCTACTTAATGAAGTTTCCATAATGAAGGCATGAAATAAACAATATGCCATAGTTATTTTGGTGGAAATGTGAGCCAGTTATTTGAGGGTAAAATTGCAAATTGAGGTGCACAGCAGCATGACATGATGATTAAGCACCCAGCTGTCTCTGCTGCCAGGTTCAAACTCTGCTTCTACTACTTCCTTCCAGGGTGCCCTGGGGGCGTATTACTTAGTCTCTTTTTGCTTCCTAATCTGAAAAATGGGCCTAACCATTACAGCTGCCTCTTTTGGTTATTGTAAGGCTTCAATGAGTTACATCACCTAAAGCTGCGGTCCCCAAGCCCCGGTTCTCAGCCTGTTAGGGACTCAGCCACAGAGCTCCAGCCTGCCCCAGCCACCACCCCCCTGCCCCCACCAGCTTGGAAAAGTTGTCTTCCATGAAACTGGTCCCTGCTGTCAAAAAGATTGGGAACCACTGACCTAAAGCACTTAAAATGGCATCTGGCATGTAATAAGGGGTCAATAAATAGCAACTTTTCTTAGCATAGTTAATCATTGTAGCTGGACTGTGCTGGTGCCTTTTGTGTTATCTGTGGATTTATGGTCTCGGCTGCTCTCTTGGCTCCAGGGAATGGATGGATAATGGGGAGTCCTCTCAATATTGATATTAGTCCAGATGCTCTCCCCATCCTAATGTTCTGTCTTGGAAGCAGCTTATCAGTGCTCTGAGTGAGTATAAGGCATCTTAATAGCAGATTTCATTTGTGGTTTGGAGTAAGAGTTGACCCACATCTAAATCTTCCTTGATCTAATCGTCTTTGCTGTCCTGTTTGATCTTGTAAATATTAATTTAGTCTGGTTGTACATGTGGTTTTCAATGGTCCCAAGGTTAATTACTGTATTTTGTTTATAAAGTACTCATAGACAGTTAGGCACATTGTGGCGGACTTACCAAATCTCCATCCGGGTTTAGCCCTGCAGACTTGCAATAAAACTTAATGAGCATTAATGAAAAAGAATTTCCAGTTTTTTATAGATTTGGCTTGTGAGATTTCTGCTTGAGTCCTTTGTTTCAAGAAATATTTGGGGCATAACTACTTTGTACTTTTTCCCATTGGTTGACGGAAGTGAGAATACCTAGTCTTGTCCCCGAGAATGCTTATGCTTAGGGGATCCCCAGCGTGGTCAATTAGGAAATGTTTCCTGAATGCACACTACGTGCGGAGCTGTTATACTCGATTTAGGGGGGGACCTTAAGGGAGATGAGGCCCTGCCTTTGCAGTGCTTCCAGGACAGGGAAAGGGAGGGGGAGGGCAAGGACACAGGTCCACGGGGTATGGGGCAGGAGGTAGCAGTGACACTGGGAAGGCCAAAGAAAGGGCTCTGCTGAGAGTCTTGAGGAGGAGACAGCACTGGTGAGTGCACCCTAAAGGCCAGCGGACAGCACTATCCTGCCCCAAAAGGGTGTCTGTGCTTCTGACAGGCAGGCGTAGAGGGTGGGGAAGAGACGGGAGAACATTCCAGGTAGAAAGGACAGTTTGAGCAAAGGTAAATAAAATGAAACAGCTAGATGCCCTAAATTTCTCAATCTAAGAAATTAGACTTGCATGCTAACTTCTTTATTTTTTTGCCATATTCCCATACAGTCTTTATTTTTGATTACTTGATATCTTTTTTAATAAAGTTTTTTTCTGAATATGTTTGCTTTAAAAAGGAAATTTTGTCACTTAATCTATTATATATGTATGTTTCCTAATAGATATTATAGTAAATATATAGCCACTAAAATGAAAGAAAGCATTCACCTGAGATCCACCCAGGAATCACCTGGTAGACACCATTGGTACATCTCACACACTTTCGTGAGCTCTGTATTCAGCTAATGGCTTGACTGTTTTGCCTGGAGCAGAAGGTACAGGAAGCAGAGCAGTAGGGTAGGAGTGTGGCCCAGAGTAACAGCCTGGGTATGGAACCATTTCCTAGTAGCCTGAGTTCAGGAGTGTTGTTTACTGTCTCTGTGCCTAAATTGTGTCACGTAAAATGGGATCAGTATTAGTGTCTACCTTACAGGGTTATTGTGAGGACTGGGGTAGTATCTATAAACTACTCGCTCCAGAATTTGAGACATAGTTTTTTTTTTTTTTTTTTTTTTTGAGACAGAGTCTCACTCTGTTGCCTGGGCTAGAGTGAGTGCCATGGCGTCAGTCTAGCTCACAGCAACCTCAAACTCCTGGGCTTAAGCGATCCTACTGCCTCAGCCTCCCGAGTAGCTGGGACTACAGGCATGCGCCACCATGCCCGGCTAATTTTTTGTATATATATATTTTAGTTGGCCAGATAATTTCTTTCTATTTTTAGTAGAGACGGGGTCTCGCTCTTGCTCAGGCTGGTCTCGAACTCCTGACCTCGAGCGATCCACCCGCCTCGGCCTCCCAGAGTGCTAGGATTACAGGCGTGAGCCACCGCGCCCGGCCATAGTTTTTCTTGATAGCCAAGCTAACTAACAGGTTTCTGAGCAGCCCTTTCTTGGAAACCTTAAGGAGAACACTCATAAAGATGGAATGGACCAGTAATTTCAGCTGACCTGCAATGTGCTGTGGAGAATTTTACTGTACCTTGTTTGGTTGAGTTTTGCTATGGAGAGATTTTTTTTTTCCTCTGTGTTTGTATTTAAGTCTAAGCTTTGAAATGTGACTTCTACAAAGAGTTATTAGGCTTTATCCTAATAGCTATTATATACTTCCAAAACCTACGTATCATGTAACTACTAGGTAGCTGCTGTGTGAAATTAATCTTTTATTATTAAACCTTAAAATAGGGACTGTTTGCAGATGAAATGCCCACTCTTCTCCAAGGTGTTATTTTGCTTCTGAAGCAGAAATTTGTAGACAAATAACTGACCCCTTTTAAAGGAAATGTAAAAGAATAAAATTGCCCTGTCAGAGCCAAGAGACCCAGGGTCCTGCTGTTTTCCTTTCTGTGTGGCCATCCATCTCTGCTTGTCGGAGCTATGCCACAGCCTGCCTGTATCATACAAAAGCTCATGCTTGGGCTGGATGAAATAAGTAAGTCGAGAATTGAATGGTAGCCATGTTATTTTCTTCTGTTGACCTTTTTCCTGGACCACAGTTTGTTTTGTTTTATTCATCTTTTGTACAGTTGATATCAATCATAAACTAAATGTTCTTGTCATAGTTAAAACAGCAAGGGAAGGGACCTGCTTTGGCACTTTTGTCTCCTCCAGTGGGATTCTTCTGGCCATATTGTGGCATGTGACAGATTCATCTTCTGGAGTCCAGAGCAGTGCTTGCCAATATAACTTTGTGTGATGATGGAAATGTTCTATATCCACATTATCCAACATGGTAGCCACTAGCCACATGTGACCATTGAGCACTTGGAAATTTTATTTGATTATAAGCAAACTTAAGTAGCCACATGTAGCCAGTGGACACTGTATTGGACAACACAGATCTGGAGGCTAGAAGGAGCCCTGAGCCATATAGACCAGTACTTAACCCCCTTTTTTACTTAACTGTGCATATTTCTGCAGTCTTTATGTCTAGCTCCCGTCAGGGCAGCGAATGGGATAGGGCTTTGGAAAGAGTTGACTGTAGCGGTAAGATGAGAAAAAAGCAGAGAGAGTCTCAGACTCGGCCAGGACAAGCCCTCTTTTTTTCCCCAACATAGATTTTAGAACAAAGTACATTTGGCATTTGAGTTAATCCTTCCAGAAATCCATGTACCAACTGGCTGTGATTCTACTCCTTTGTTTCCCACTCAACAAAGCTTATTGAAATGTTATTAGGGATAACTTTGAATCTGATCTAATTTATCAGTAAATAATTGGTAGTCTCATGTATTTTTATTATTATCTGGATTATGTTATTGGGCTGCACCCCACAATTGATTGCAAAAACTACTGTGTCTTGACACTTGACTTGAAAAACTATGGATCAGTTAGAACCTCTGCAGCAGTGGGGGGCGGGGGGGGGGGGGCCGGGCATATACGTAGCTAGATACATGTGTGTTAAGCCTGGGGTTTCCTGGAGAAGTAATGAGTGGAGAAACACTGGCAAGGCCATTGCCAAGTCTTTTCAGTCATCCAGTATTTATTGAGTGCCAACTTTATCCTCAGATGTTGGCAGTCTAATAATGAAAAAAAAAAAAAAAAGTCTCGTAACCCTTGCTCTCCCTCAAGGAGCTTACATTCTGTTGGGGTAGATGAAGTCATGCAGGATGAGAGGCTAGACAAAGCCTGGGCTGGGGCCCTTTCCATGGGGTTGGAGAGCAGGCTGTGTGAGGAGCAGAGGCTGAGCAGAGGCCTGCATGTGTTGGGGGGCGGCCAGCAGCTGTCTGGAGAGAGCCTTCCTGACAGAGCAAGAACTCCAGCCTTGGAGTTTTTTGAAGGTGTTCTACTGTAGGTGTGGCTGATGGTACCTCTTATTGTCAAAAAAGGTACTCTTTATATCTTTAATTTATATTCACTTCCTACTGTTCTTTTCCCTGTGAATAAAATAGGGAACCTGTTTCTCATAGAGTGACTTTCCTTTTTGGGCATCTTCAGCCAAAATCAGGTTGTTAATTGCCACCTGCAGCCAACTTTCTTCCCACTGGCTATGTCAGTATGTTCCGTGGGGACCCCAGTGGCTAGTACCTTTCATAGCCTGGCACCCTGCCTGCCTCTCATCTCCCATCTGAGGCCTAGACGTAGCCTCCTTTAGTCAACTGTTCCCATGTTCTGTACTTGGAACGTAGCTTGTACTTTTCAGATTTCCCTTTTCCAGATGTTGTGTCCCTTTTCCAGAACAACCTTTTCTCCTTACTTCCTCCCTGATCCTTCTCAACCTTAAAGGTCCACTGCCCTCACTTCTTCCGGGGGACACTTTCCCATATCACCTAGTTGTGACTGGAACCCATATTTCTTGATTCATAGTTAAGTATTGTTTGTATTACATCACTAATAATGCCCTGATATTTGTTAAGTTTGTAATAAATATGATCAGGCCCATTCCACAGGGTAAGAAATGTTTTATTTCTCCAGTTTCTTGGGCATAAACTCAAGGATTCTTTGTAATGTTAGGTTTGAGAAAAAAGAATAACTTTATTTTAAAAGTGTAAAACATACACATACACACTCCAATTCTGGATTCTTTAGAAGAAATTTTACCATTTTTGGTTCTCTTTGGATTTCCCCAATTTATCTTTGGCAGTGTTTTCAATTTCCCACTTTTACTGAGAACTGAATATGTGGTTAGGGTGACGTGGGGTTCTGGGAACAAGTCTTGTTGACAGTTGGTAGACCAAGAGATTAAGTATGCAGCTGCAGAGTGCTCAGATTGCTTTGTTTTTCTCAGCCCTTTCTGATGGGAAGTTCCTGTCCATGTCCAAACATTCTGCAATCCTATGTGTTGTTTTCTGGTTGGGCTGACCATACTCTGCCGGACATTCAACTAGACCTTGCCAACCTGTCCCTGAGACCTTCGAGGAGCAGTGTAGCATTGATGCTGGCAGTCTTCCTGCTCTTTGCCTGTTGCCTCCGCACTCGGGGATCTAGAATCACCACTTTGCCGTTGCTCTTCCTCTGGCTCCCAGTGTGAGCACATGCCTACAGAATCTCATCTCAGGAATATTGAAGTTTTTCCTTGATTTTTCCCACAGTCTGCAGAGCCTGATTTAGGGCCGCACCAGGATTAAGTAAGATTACCAGCTGCTTCTCTCCATCTCTCCTGTGTATCTTGTATGAATGTGTCCTAATAACTATTGATATCAAGTTCATCCCTCAAGAAGCCAAACCGACCTTTAGTGTCCTGCTGAGGTTGCAGTTTTCTGATGTGTTTTTCTTGTAAGTAAAATCAATGGAGGCAAATCTCAGTAACTTTTCCTGCACCACGAGATGGTTAGGCTCTGCAGCCACGGTAGGCTCCTCCCTGCACACTGTGCACTCTCATATCACGTGCAAGGTTGTTTCACCAAAATTGATTGGTTGATCTACTACTCTTAAAGGTCATGCTTAATCACATTTCAGGAAGGTTAAAGAAGATACCAAATTGCCCAAATTCCATAGTTGACTTTGTGCTCTCCTTTGGTGCTGTTTGCTTTTATCAGCACATTCGTAATTTACTAAGCAGTTTACCAGTGCTTAAAGGGCAAAAACCCAGTGTGCATTTTTTTATCCTGGAAATTAGTCACAGCTAGTCGTCTGTGGTTCAGAAATGGTCTGTTTTGCTCATGGAAATCCTAACATGAATGGGATGACACCCCAGCATGCTGCCAAAGCCCTGCTTGCCACCCCCATGATGCAGGTGTCGGATGAAGGACGGACTGCAGCCACAGAATTGGTCGGCTTATCCGAGCGGTTGATGAACCAAGCTGACAGGTCCAGAGGGGTTCTACTGTTGGCCTTTCATGTTAAGCATGGTGCTGTAGAACAGATGGAAGGGAAGGGGCCTCCTTGACAGTTTGGGAGGGTGGGGACCTTTAAGTTATGATGAATCAAAAGAACAGTTTAGTTATTAGTAGTGTTCTGTGTGACAGCTTGACATTCTGTAATTGTCCACAGAGACCAAACTACTTTGGAATGGTGTTCTTGCAAATGTATTATATTTTTTCCCCCTAATAAGAAGGAATGGTCTGATTTGAAAGTTCTGAACAATTTCACATTATTTATTAACCATCAGCTGTAGGAATGTTTTTCCTTTTCATAGTGGTTGTCTGGTGGGCTGGAAAGAAGAGTAATTGAGATTCTTGTATTCAAGAAACATTTTTTTCCATTCCTGGGAGAATAATTTTGGTTGGAAAATCTACAACATGACTTAGTATCCTTAGATATTACGTTGAGGGTGTTTGTAAGATAGAAAAAAAAATTATTATTTTGTGAGGGGTGATAATTACTGCTTTTAGAGTAATATGTGCTTATTATCCTAACCTGAAAAACATAGAAAAGGAGAAAGAAGGAAAATCTGTAATCTCACCATTTTGAAGTTAAACACCATTAGCATTTTTATACTCTTTCCTTGTAGTCTTTTTTCCCAAGGTAAATTTTTTGTATTTAGCTTTTTTTGTAGTCATTCTTCATATACAATGAAAACTAGCCTCACCCCATTTCCCACTATATCCTAAGAATGTTTTATGATATTAGATGGTAGTGTTGTTATATAGTATTTGGGAAACTTGCATTTTAAACACTGTGTAATACTCCATTCAGAGCATGCATCATAATTTCTCATACCATTTTCTTGTTGGAAATCTCATTTGCCGCTGTTAAAAATATTGATGGGATAAATATTTTGTTTGGGAGTATTTCCTAAAGATAGAGTCCTAGAAGAATTATTAGGTCAAAAGGTATGGATTTTTGAAAATTATTTTTTAGGTTTTGGACAAGCTTTAGTACAAAACCATAGATTCCCAGTTGATCTGTAAAGGTCTAAGTGGATTAAGACGTGTGTGTGTGTGTGTGTGTGTGTGTGTGTGTGTATTTCCAAAATATGTATAAAATGAAGCATTTTTATATTTCCAAGTAGTTCAGCCTTAAACTGTAATATTAACTGTGCATGGGTGGTTGTCTTCTGCCGTTTTGCTGATGGACACCCACCTGTATCTGGTTCTCTTCCTTTTCATAGTGGTTAAAGTCTCTTATGTGCTTTACTCTTGCTCTTCCTCCCCTCATCCCAATGGTCTGCCCCTAACTGTCTTTGTTGCTCAATATGTGTGCATATACCACCATAGTTTCTCTTCTTTTCTCTGGGAAATAGTGAAGTAAGACACAAAGCTGTAAAGGCAGAGAGATCCCTGAAGCAATTATGATCGTAAAGACACACACACACTCTCTTTGGGTCAAATCCATGCATGTGCAGCTTGCCATAAACAACTTCATGAGGTCACTTTCCCAAGTGCCTCTTTTCTGCAATCTCTCTCCTTTGGGGGCTCTCGTTTTTGGTCCCTTGGCCAGAAAACTAGGGCTTGATTTGCCTTACTCTGCTATGTACTTTTGCAATTGCATTTGAGACAAAACAATGGAAGGGCGGGGAGAAAATAAAGGCAAGGGTTTTGTATGTGTGTGTGGGGGGGGCGGGGAGCGTGGTTCCTTTACTCTCTTGGGACTGTAGCGCCTTTGATAGGAAGTTTCCCTACCTTCAAAATTTTAGGCTTTTCTGGGCTCCCATTGCAGCTGCTAATGCTGTTGTCACCACCACTACCATGATTGCATGGGGGCTGGGACATGAGAGAATGGAGAGAAGAAAAAACCTAAACAGGTGATTTCGCCCACTCTCTGAGCGAGGTGACCCTTTTCCCACTCCTTGAACCAGAACTCAAGGACTTCTCCTGATGCTCTCTCGGTCTGCATTGATATGCTCTTTTAATTTTGGACAACATTGAGTGCAGCCTGGGGGATGCAGGAATATAAATGTATAACTCATCTCTGGTTCAGTGGCACTTTGAATTCTGGTCTTCTCCCCTAATTCGCCTGCTACTGTTTACTTTTCAAAGTCCTGACATAACTGCTCTATATATTCTGTCCAGTTTTTTATAACTACATTCAGTGGAGGATACTCACTCTGTCTTACTTGGATCCAGAATGAGGTATGGATTTTTTTTTAAAGATTCTTGGTACCTATTATCAGATTGTTTTCCAAAATGACTATGCCAGTTTACATTCTATAGCAATATTAGTTGGCCCATTTCAGTGTACTTTTGTGAGCATTAGAAAAGATTGTCAAAACAAATCGAAACAAAATGAAAATACTTCCATCTTTACTTAGTTGATA
The DNA here is from genome assembly GCF_041146395.1 of Eulemur rufifrons. Lineage (NCBI taxonomy): Eukaryota > Metazoa > Chordata > Mammalia > Primates > Lemuridae > Eulemur > Eulemur rufifrons. The sequence continues at coordinate 282,345,617 of NC_090989.1, read as the reverse complement.
AGTGAATTGATAAGTGAACCACTGCAGCTTACTGTGTTTCTTTCCTTTATTAGTAGTGTGATTGAACTTTTGCCTTTATATTTATTACCTAAATGTATCTCTTTTCTTCTCTTGATTGTCAATTTTGATCCATTCTCTATTAATTTGCTAAATTTAGTCTTCACATTTATGTCAGAATCATGTTTGGCTATACATAACATAGATCTCTTAAGATACCACAGGGCTAGTTTGGGAGCTGTATATTGCTAGGGACCAGCGTTCCATTTATCTTGTTGCTTTGCCATGTGTAGCTTTTGTTCCCAAGTTGTCTAGTGTGGCTGATGGAGCTCCAGCCATCACATTGTCATTCCTGGCAGCAACCTAGAGGAAGGAGCAAAGAAGAACAAAGAGCTCTCATCCTGAACTTTTAAGATATTTTCCAGGCCCTGCAGAGAACATTTTGTTTATATCTTATTGGTCCAAATGTAGATACTTGGCTATACCTAGCTGCAAGGGATGTTGAGAAATATAGTGTTTTAGCTGGGCAGCAAAGGATTCTATTTTTAAAATTGGAGTTCTGTTACTAAGAAAGAAAAGGAGAATGGATACTAACATGCAATTAGAAGTGGCTGCCACTGTATTACTTTCTTTGGAATTATAACATTATAATATCTATTTGTTGTGAAACAAGCAGACACAATAGAGGTTTAAAAAGTCAAAAGTGAATGGCTGGGATGGCATTTCTTCCCTCCCCTATCTCTTTACCACTCAGATATAACCATTGTTAATAGTTCTTATGCATACAGAAGGGGGGTGTGTGTGTGTGTGTGTAATTTAAGAAAACAAATGTGGGATCTTACTAGATATTATCTTATACTTTTTTCATTCAATATTTTACATACAGATCATATGTGCACATACATACAATATTCTATTATATGGATGTACTGTCATTTATTTAACTTTTCTCCTATTGATAAACAGATTGCCTAGTTATTTTATACTGAAAAATATGCTGCAGGGAACGTGCTTGAACACATATCTTGGCATACTTGGTGCAAATATTTGTCATTATTTTCTTTAAAACTATTAATATTAGGCTTTTTTTTGTTTTTGCATTGTATCTCCCCGATTTGTTGTCTTAGATTTTTTTATAGTTTCTTTTTTTAAAACATACAAGTCTTAAGTTTTTATTTAGTCAAATCCATTGGTCGTTATCTTTTCATCTTCTGTCTCCTTTAGACTTAGAAAGTAGTTGTGAGATGTTCACATCTTTTTTCCCCTCCCATATTTTTCTGTGATTTGATTTTATACTTTTAACTCTAATTGATCTAAAATTACTTTTGGTGTATGGCACGAAGGTAGCACTCCAAATTAAAACTTTTTCCTGTTTTTAATGCATTTCCACTGAATTAAGTAAATTTTATTTTTGCTTGTTAATGACTGGCTTCTCATTAAATGAAAGCTTACCAGAAATGAAACAAATGAGTGTTTTCATTTATTGGTGTCTACAGGTAATCTTCCAACCATGGAATTTGTGGGTAAAATGTACATTGCTTTTGATCTTTTAAGCAGATACAGTATTGTCCTTCAGATGTGAGGTCAGCAGATCCAACTGCAAGCAGATAATGATAAACAAAGTTAGCTTACAAACTGAAAATGTGGTGCAGTGGGCCGACTGGCTGCCAATAGAACGCCCGCCCAGGGGAGATGGGAAGTCTGCATCATCCTCGCCCTCTATTCTTGTTGTCCCTTAGGACAGACCATCTTATGAGCACCCTCTCCCTCTCCCTCCAGGAGTTCCTGATGCAAAACCACTGAAAAAGTGGTGGGAGTGAGAAGTAGTAAGAACAGTAACAATAAAAAGCATTTTTTTGTGCATTTATAAACTAGCAAACACTGTGCTATGTGCATGGTATGATTTCTAAACCTGGAAGCAACTCTATAATGTATGCATTATTGTTCTTCATTCACCAAGGAGAAAACTGAACCTTAAAGAGTTAGGTGACCTGCACTGAGTCTGACAGCTATAAAGCAGCCAGGATTTTGTCCAGTTCCAAACCTTGTGCTCAACCGTACTTCTTCCCTCCCTGCCTCCCTCCCTCCCTCCTTTTTTCTCTCCTATCCACCTTTTGTCCTTCTCTGACTTTTTTCTTTTTTCCTTTGTTACCTCATGAGTCACTTTAAAAATAACATTTTAAATTATCAAAGTAACAAGTTTACTATGGAAATTTTGGAGACCATAGCAAAGATGAGCAAGAAGGTAACCCTACCAACTGACACTCTTAACCTCAGTGTGTCTGAGTCTTGTTTCCCCTCAGGGTTTGTCAGCAGCGGCTAGTCACACGAGAAGACGGTCTTTGCCAGTCTGCTAGGGGAGGATGGGATTTGCCTTTCGCAGCTGCTAGGTCATGCCTTTCCTTTTTCAGTTTTTCCTATTGCTGTCCGTGCTCCTTCCACTTCCACTGTGCTGTAGAACTTTGGTTCTTCACCCCGAGAATTTTCTTTAAATAAATTATGTTACTAACCATTAGAATTCCCTTTTAAATCTGTTAACTGAAATTTTAATTAAAAAATCATTTCTTTCAGTTTACTCTTTTCTGATAGCACATATTTTCATTTGCTCTTCATAATAGGGGAATCAGAAGGGTTTTTTTCTCTTTTAAATTATGAAGGATTTTATATATAAAAAGATATATGTCATATATATGAGATGTGTAAATGATAATAAAGTAAACTGCCCTGTACCCTCTCCCAGCTGAAGAAACAGAGCAGGTGGCAGCCCCTGCCTGAGTCTGGGAGTCCTCCCTGTTATCTCTCTCTGCCTCCAGCTGCTCTGGTTTGTCCCACCAGACAGTATTCTGAATTTTGAGTTTATTATTTCCTCAAGACAGATATCTTTCTTCCCTTTTTTTTTTAAGATGGTAAACTTGAAGCCTTAAAGGGTTAAATGAGTTGCCTAAGGTCTGGCAGTAAAAGTAACTGTGATACTACTACCCAAATCTTGGGCTTTTAGTATGAGTGTTAGTTTTTCTTTCTTTTTAGGAACACTGAATTGCTTCCATATTTTTTTTGGTAGTATGATGTTTTCCTTGACCCCTCAGTCTCCTAATTTGAATTGTATAGATTTCTGAAGAGTAAATTTAAATTATTTGGAAGTAGTGCTTTTATTAGTCAGAGTTTTACATTTTTCGACTCCAGATATTATTAGAAAACTTACCTGCCCCTCAAAAAGTAAGCTGACCATCTGTGGAATATCTGTGTATTGACTCTCCCTAATTTGTTCCCATAGCTAGAGTTGGTAAAGGTAATGTACACATGATTAATGGGAACATGATCACCCTTTTTATACAATCAATACCGTGGTTCCAAATGAATAAAGATATCTTGAAAGATGGCTAGCCTTTCAAAAAATCAAATGCTGGGGATTTTCCATCGAATCTAGTTCAATTTTGCTAATTTTTACAGCTCACATCAACATTTGGATCACAGATGTGGATTAAAAGTGGAGCCCAGTAAAATAAGACATATCTTGCAGTGATGGTGTATGCAGCAGTGTCCACTCACGGATCTAAGATTCCCACATCAGAAATGCTTAGCGTTCATCTTGGCATTTGCTTCAGTGCTGACTCACAGTGAATGCAGATTATGGCCGCTAGCCTGTGGATACTAGAGAGGCAGGAATTGTGGGATCTTCGGTCCCAGCAGTCCCTGAACAGTACAGTACTGTGCTTATGAGTGCAGACTGGAGTCTCGTATTTTTTGGCACTCCCACCCGTAGCTGTGTGACCTGTGGCAAGTGACTTTACCTCCCTGAGCCCGTTTTTGCACCTGCTAAAGAGGGACAACAGCACACACATTCTTGAGCACAGTGAGTTTAAACAATATATAAATAGGGTATAAACGAAATCATTTATGTAAAACTCTTATCTAAGTGCCTGGCAACACAGTATGCATTAATACCCGTAGCTGCCAGTAATGATTGCCATCACCATTCCTTGTCATCATCCTTAAGCTGGCCTCATTTTGTGGAAGAAGAAACTGAGTCCCAGATTTTGTGGCGATTCAGCGGCCGAGCTGGGACAAGATTGCCAGCCCCTGGGCTTCCCATACAGTGCTCTTTCCCCCTGCCACCTACCTGTCTCCACACATCTCTAGATCATGTACTTTGTCACCTCCTCTGGTTTCTCTGCAGTGCCGGCAGATCCTAACAACAGATGGTCCTGTTTTGAATTAAAACAATTTAACTCAAGATCCATCAACTGCCAACATCAAACACCCTTAAAAGAAGGAAAGAAACTCATTATCAAGAGTATTTAAGCAAAGTAGGTATTTAATCTATCTTAATCATTTGCATTCTTGAGAAGAAGAAAGTCAATGGCAGCTGCCACCACAGGCCAGGCCCCATGAATGTGCTTGCACATAATTGCTTCACACTGAATTTTTTTCCCCTTTTCTTTATGGCTTCTTCTGTATGAGCCATACAGTACTCATTTGGGCTTTCGCCTTAGAACAAGTTTTAAAGCCACACTGAATATTTGAATACTTAAAAATGTAAAAGTAATCTCTTTTTTTTTTGTGCATGAATCCTGTGGCCATCCGTCTTTCAGTGGAGCTTTGTCAGAATGCACGTGGGCGCTGCAGGCCTGCTGACTCCACGTGGGGTTGTGCTTGCAACGTCGGACAGGCAGAGGGGAGTGGCTGAGCTCTGTGGACGCTGTACTCCAGTAGCTGGGCGGTTTCTGTCCTGCACAGTGCTCAATTCCTCTAAGTTACAGGCACATTCAGTGCTGCTCTCCTGTGTGTGCCATACCTTGTTGTTTGCAATGCTTGGTGTCCACAGAATTGCTCCTCACATCCAGATCACAACACTGGTAGTGTGAAAGGAAGTGGGTGTGAGAGCGAGGAAAATATGCAGACTCTTTGGTAGAGTTGGTGTGCTCAGTTTGGTCCACTCAGGTCTGGGCTCTCAGCATGACTGTCTCCTGTCCCGCTTTGGCTGCTGCCACAGTCCACTCTCCTGTTATTGAGCTTGTCATCTCTCTTGCAGCCCACATGAGATGCTGAGGGACACTGAGGCAGTTGTGGGCCCCTTTTTCTCTGTCTTTGTTTTCTTTTCCCTCTACCCCTCTTCTGCTTCATTTTCTCTTTCTTTCTCCTCCCTGCTGCTCTTCTTTCCTGCTGCCATGATGTGGTCCTGCCACCAGGGCCACTGCTGCTTCCAGATAAATTGTGCACAGTGCCCCTAGAGTTGTGAGACTCAGTGGCCCTGGGTCCTGGCTGGGGTGCAGCTTAACTCTTTGGAGCCAGGCTGTGGCCCTGTCCCCTCCCTTCTCCTAATCTCAATGTGGAAAACAAAACAAAACAAAACAAAAACGATGGCAGCACTCACTTATCTGAAATTAGCAAAGCAAGGGGGAAGCCAGACCATTGCCTGTGCCTTCCTAGAAAATCCCACCGTGTGTGTGTGTGTGTGTGTGTGTGTGTATGCAGTGTGCATGCCCGTGCATGGGGCGTGCTGGTGGAAAGAAACAGATGTGCTGACTGAATGTTGTACTTTGTCACCTTGAATGCTCTTTATTGGGACCTTCATGTCCTTGACCAGATTTAAGCCTGATGGGCTGAAAGGTCTGGGTGTAGTTAAGCTCTGCTGTCTGTTCCCGGCTAAAAGTAAACACGCTGCCTTAGTATTTGTTTTCTGTACCACACTTTTGCCCAATGTATAGATTTAAAGCCCTATTTATAGCTTTCTCGTGACATTTCTATGGGCAGGCTGTCATCAGGTGATGCCTTCTCGTGTGGAGCTGCCTGAGCTCAGCCATCCCTCTCCGTGGCCCCACCTCTCGCCCCGACTTAGATTTCTCTGTTTCATAAATGGCTGCTCTTAAGTAACCTGCCATGTGGTTTCTTACCTAGTTTGGTTTAAAGTATTCTCCCACAGGGAAATAAAGTAAAAAGGTGACGGCATTTGCTTTTTAATCTTTTAATAATTCATTTCCCTGCCGCAGGGAAGAGACTGAGGCTTCCAGTAGCTTGAAAGGCACCAGTTTTGTTTAGTGTTGGTTGGCCCGTGTGTGAGGACTGATGCTGAGCACGACAAGATGAAATCTCACAAGTGATCAATTTGTATCTGACAACATTTTGAAAAGTGATGTCTAAGGAGCTCATATTGGTGTGGTAGTATGAGTGAAATTTATCATATCATAAAGTGTATGTGAAGGGGAATATTGTATATATTCTCTTTATCAAAATGTTCTGCTTTTTTATTGATACTTTTCACCCTTCTGTGGTCTTATGAAACAAGACAACAAAGCAAAACATGGACTCATGAATTTACAGAGATAGAAGAGAGGCCACAGAGGTACCATCTTTTAAAAGGGAGGGACCTGCGGTCATAGGAGTGAAGGGTTTTTTCTCTCCAGCCAGTGAAAGTCCCTCCAGGCGGGCCGTGTCTGGGGCATCGTTTGCTCCCCAGGGCCAGGTCTGGGTGGGGCACACAGTGGCTGCTCAGGGACGCTTGCCTCCTGGGTCCTCTTCCAATCATCCCTGGGCCATGGTGCATTCATTCACTCTCCATGGGGACTCACTTGAAGTAAGACTCCCCTTCTTAACATGCACATTGGGTTCTTTAACATCAGACAGACTGGGGTGCATTCAGCTCAGTATCTACTAGCTGTGAGACTCGGCCTCGTTCTCTTCTCAGTGGTGTGGGTGGGGTCAATGCGAGAACTGTACTGTTACAAGTCATAATGACAATGGCTGAAAGAGTTTATTGAGTACTTGCCATGTGCTAGGGGCTTTGCATGAATTAACATGTTTAGTCCCCACAAAAGCCTGGAGGCATGTATACTGTTACTACCGTTGTTCTTATTTTAGAGGTGAGGAAACTGAAGTGCATAGAGCTTTAGCTACACAGCTGGGTCATGGTGGAGTCTGGCCCCAGAGCCTCCCTCTTCACCAGCCCCTGTGTTCTCCCTCCTCTCAGCAAAGTGCCTGCCACATAGCACTCACTCGGCAAGTAACAGATTTGAAGAAAAAGTTAATGGTACTGTTTGTGGTATTTTTGCTTTTAAGCTTGAGAAGTTCTCCATGTAGAAACCATTAACTGTTTACTCCATCAAAGGTCATTTTGGTGTATGACATTCCTTGCAATGTAGAAATCCAAGTTGAAGACCAAGAGACCAAAATAATACTGTTTAATTGCATTTGAAGCTGCGATTAAACCAGGTTGGCTTCCATGTTCTTGTCCTGGCCCTGCCATGGACTGGCTGGCTCTCCCTGCTTAATGGCCTGTTCTCAACCAGTAGTCAGAGTGTCATTTAGCAAGGATAGCCTAGTGTTGTCACTTCTCTGCTTCAAGCCCTGTAGCTCAGTGGTCTCCAGCCTTTTTGGCACCAGGAACTGGTTTCATGGAAGACAGTTTTTCCACGGACCGGGGTTGGGGTGGGATGGGGCAGGGGATGGTTTTGGGGTGATTCAAGTACATTATATTTATTGTGCTGTTAAACCTCTTTTCTAATGATAATCTGCATTTGCAGCTACTCCCCAGCGCTAGCATCATTGCCTCAGCTCCACCTCAGATCATTAGGCATTAGATTCTCCTAAGGAACCCAACCTAGATCTCTCGCATGTACAGTTTACAGTAGGGTTCACACTCCTATGAGAGTCTGATGCCACCGCTGATCTGACAGGCAGAGCTTATGCAGTGATGTGAGCGATGGGGAACGGCTGTAAATACAGATGAAGCTTTGTTTGCTTGCCTGCCGCTTGCCTGTTGTGCAGTGTGGTTCCTAACAGGCCACAGAGCTGTACCTGTCTACGGCCCAGGGTTTAGGGACTGCAGCTATAGGAGCTCCCGTATTACCCAGAGGAAAGCTTTCAGTAGCTACCCTCCCCCCTCCTTAGCACTTCTCCTCTCTCCTCCATCTCCTGCTGATTCTGAACCATTGCAGGCACGCTCTCATCTCCCCCTTAAGGCTTCTGTGCTGGCTGTTCTTCCCCCAGATATCTATGTCGTCATTTTCAAATCTTTGCACAGAAGTCATCTTCTCAGTGAGCATTGCATTTAACATTGTAGCACCTCCCATCCCCCTTCTCTGCACATTTTAGAAACCATAACATGTTCAATCTTTTAATATACCATATATTTTACTTTAAAAAATAGAGTTTGTTTGTCTGTATTCCTCTGCTAGGAAGTGTTCTTTGTTTATTTCACTGATATTTCTCAAGTGCTTAGAAGGGTGCCTGCCACATTTTAGGGAGTGGTCCACAAATATTTGTTGAATGAGTGAATGAATGAGAGTGTAGCCTTGGTGAAGCCACTTTCTCTTTGGGCATTTAGAAAAAATTTAAGTAGAATAACAGCTGTACTACTGTAGAGGAAGTCATCCCTCCCAGCCATAACTTCTGTTGAGTCTTTGCGTATTAGCTGCGTTGATGCATCACTATTCCACCCTCACCCACCCCAGGATGTGGGATTCGTGGGGCCTGCAGTATGTAGCTGGGGTTGAAGAGGTAGGTGACTTGTCCTGTGTTGCTAGATCTAGAGATCTACATTATCAACTCATTTCTGGAGAAGGAAAATGCTCTCTATGTGAGCCAAAGCTCATGCTTAAGAAACACACCATTTCTTCAACTGCTTGGTGAGAGCCTGCCTGTTTTGCCCATTTTTATTTGCAAATGGAGACTCTTTGCGATGTGTTGTCATTTTCTCCTCACCAGCAGGGTAGCTCCAGTTTTCTCTCAGTAACACCAAAGCCAGCCCGAGCCCATTGTTGCTGTGGATTTGTTTGCATGTTGCACAGCCATCTGTTCCCTTTACCATCCAAGCTTTAGATTTTGAAATATGAATTACCAACCGCTCCAAGGATTTCAGTGGCTTACTGTTTGTTTTGTATGCCAGTAACTAGTCTTTCAACTGTTAGAACCAGCGTTTTGAAATCCTAGCTTACTCTTCCGTTGTGTAGGCGCATTGGGCGGTCATTGTGGCTGAATGAGCTAGTACCTAGGCATGTAACTGAACCATGGGCTTGAAAACCTTCCCATGCAGCTATCACTCTTCATTCTTTCATCCCAACAGGGAACACTAAATGGGAAAGTTGTTTCAGAAAGTTACCAGTATATAGTTACCCCAAATATAGTAAGCTTGTAGACTAAGATTACGCTTATTTCAAATGTGCTTGTGTTATGACTTCAGCTTAATGGAGTAATATGTGAGCATGATTGTATGGGACGTGCTTCTTACCCCTAGCAGCATCTGTTGTTACCATCGTTTGCTGAGTGCTTAACCTGTGCCTGGCACTGTGTGTTAGCATTTCTTTTCTACCTACATCTTCTTTTGCTTTCCTTAACATGCCACGCTTCCCCTTGCCTCTGCTTTCACATGCTGTTCGTTCTGCCTGGAATATCATGGCACAGGCTTTTAGCACCTGTGCCTTTCCTTTGTGTTATTTGACACAAAGGTCATTAATTTTTAATTTAAGGGGTTACCTATTTAACATCTGTCTATACTTACAGGCTGGAAGCTGTATTAGCACCTACCTAGCACTGTACCTGGAAATAGAATCAATATTATTTCTGCAGTGAATGATGAGTTTTCACAAACAGCCCTATGAAGTGTGTACATAGTATAATTTCTGTTTTATACATGAGGAAACTGGGTTAAAGAGAGGTTAAATCACTTGCCCAAGATCCTCTAGGTAGTAAGTGGTAGAGCCAAACTATTTCATTATGTTCTTTCTTCAGAAGCAGGGATGCTGGAGCCGTGCATAGTGGCTCAAGCCTGTAATCCCAGCAACTTGGGAGGCTGAGGCAGGAGGATCACTTGAGGATAGGAATTTGAGACCAGCCTGGGCAAGATAGCAAGACGCTGTCTCTAAAAAAACATTAAAAAAAATTAGCCGGGCATGGTGGTTTGTGCCTGTAGTCTCAGTTACTCTGGTCTCAGCTGAGGTCGGAGGATCACTTGAGCCCAGGAGTTTGAGGCTGCAGTGAGCTCTGATCATGCCATTGCACTCCAGCATGGATGACAGAGAGAGACTCTGTCTCTAAAAAATAAGAATGGATGCTGGCATTAGTGATATACTAATGACTAAGACAGGTAAAAGACAGTAACACATAAACCAAAAGACCTGTGTTCTGAGTGCATCAGAATGCTTAGAAAAGTAAGATATTCCTGCTTATTAAATATTAGCCAGAGAATATTTTTGTTTTCTAGCTTTTTCACATTTCTCAAATGTCTGTTGCTCTGCTTTAAATAAGCCAGCACATGCATATGATTGAGTCTTTTTTTCTCTCTCTTGAAGTCTGCGGGTCCTTTAGAGTCATGGCTCAGATGTCAGCTGGCTCAGAATGGGACTGGCAGCTAGATGTGGCAGGGGTGGGCTGCATAGTGCCTGACCGGGATGCATGGCGGAAGTGGCCTTGTCTCTCTGGCTGGGTGAGTGACTGTGGCTAGTTGCATTCTGGCTAAGTGAGGCTTTGGCCTAGTTATTACCCACAAGTGAGAAGAGGTCTTCTGCTACCTTCCCTGCTTAGCCTGGTTTGGGTACTAACGTGAAGTGCTGAGGGACTCCTGATTGGGTGTTGTAGAGCTTTCCCCTCGTGACAATTTGCCATTGTCTTCACACTTTTCTTAAACTTCTTATTTTGAAATTATTTCCAGCTTTCAGAAAAGTTATAAAAATGGTACATGGAACTCTGTAAACTCTTCACCTAGGTTCATTGCCTTTGCTTCATCACGGTCATTATACATATTATTATTATTGTGATTTTTGTGAAGCCATTGGAGAGTAAATATCCTGTACCCTGACCTTTACTCCTAAGAACAGCGGTGGTCTTATCCATAGCCACAAAACAGTTAGACATGTTCTTTTTCTTTTTATTTTTTAATTATTATTTTTTTATTTCAGGATATTATGAGGATCCAAACATTTTGGTTACATTGTATGTCTTTGCCTAACCCATGTGAGGTTTAGAGGCTTGCCCTTCCTCTCTACAATGCACACCTTGACCATTAGTTGTGAGTTTGCCCCCCCAACCCCCTAATCCCTGGAGAATATTACTACCATATGAGCACCGTAGTGTTGATCAGTTAGTACCAATTTGACAGCGAGAACATGTGGAGGCTATTCCTCCGATCTTGTGATACCTCGCTGCGGATAATGGGCTCAAGCTCAATCCAGGAAAATATAAGAGGTGCTAGATCACTGTCATTTCTTAGACTTGAGTAATATTCCATTGTATACATATACCAAATTTTAATAATCCATTCACGAATTGACAGGCACTTGGGTTGTTTCTGCATCCTTGCAATAGCAGACATGTTCTCTTGGAAGGCCGGTATTTCATCCCTACTACTTGTGACTCATTCTTTTTTAACCAGCTGCTTAGAGTCCACTCTGTGGATGACCAGTTCTCCATAGAGGGAATTTAGATTGTTTCTAGTCTTTTATTATTGCAAGCAAAGCTACAGCAAATGTTGTGGTATGTAAGTCTTTGGCCAGATCTAGGATATGTTTTTAGAGGAAGAATTGCTGGCCCCAGGGTAGCTGCATTTACCATTTGGGTGGATGTTGTCCCCTTGCCCTTCAGAGTGGTTTTGCCAGCATGCGTGTCCCACTCAGAAGGACCAAGTGCCTAGTTTTCTTTATCTACCCTATGCTACATATTATCTAGTTTTTACATCTTTGCTAATCCAGTGGGTGAACAAAAATACATCACAATGCTTGTACTTTTATGTGTAACCAAATGTAGGAGGATGTGTGTGGAATGAGAAATGTCAAACAGAGCACTCCTCTTGTGGAATGGATTTGGTGAAGCTGAATTGGAGAAAGAGGTGGTCTATGCTTAGGACTAACCAGAGTCACCCAGTGTGTGGCAAGTGAGGCCAGAGACCTGCTCATCCAGCCAGCAGTGCCGGAAGGGCAAGAAGCAAAGCAGGGACAGCATGCAGCTGTCTCACACGGGAGCCCATTCTCTGGGGTCCTGGAGTTTTTACTGTTGAGGTGTGTTAGACAGAGGTCGTAACTGTCTTCTTCGCTTGCATCATCTCCTCTAGCAGAGGTTGTCTTTGGTTGCCCCTAAGATGCGTTTGCATTCTTCAGGTTTTGACTCAAGTGGCACCTTCGCAGGGATGCCTTCCTTGACCGCTCTATTTAATATTGTAGCCCTCTCCTCCACACGCCCCATCTGCTTCCCTGCTTAATTTTTCTCTGCACTCCTTATCACCTGACATCTGTCATCTTTTACTTATTCCTTTTGTTTATTGTCTGTCCCCTCCCCCTCTGGAACACACTTTCCATAAGGATGGGAGTCTATTTGGTTTGTTGCTTATTCTCAGTACTGTCCTTAGTACAGCGTCAGGCACATTGACTCATAGTATGTATTATTATTTACTATTATCATTCATTATTGAATGGATGAAATTCTATTTGGTGATTGGGCAATTTAACTTTGTTATTAAACTTGCAGGTATTGGGCTCGTTTGGACCTGGCATCAGCTGTGTGACTTTAGGCACGTGACAACTTCTCTAAGCCTCTTTGCTAATTGGTGGAGTTGTAAGCACACCTTCTTCATTGTGTCGTGAGGATTTAATGTGTGGCATGCAGTAGACACTTGGAGACTATTATTATTATTGTTTCAAAAGTTACATAGACTAGGAGTCTTAATTCATCTTTTCCGTTTATATACTACTCATTTGAAGTGTGTGTTTGTATGCACATGCACGTGGGTGCTCTGGTGAATTTGTTATGATGTGAATGAACTAGGCCACTTGCACAGATAGCTTTAGGAGCTATAGTTTCAGCACAAACAGTCCCTATGTTTTACTCATGATAATTTGATATTTTATAATAAAGAACCTGTATGTCACATCCTCCTACCTTGAGCCTCCTCCTCCTTGGCCTGTGCTCATAGCCAGATGGGAGAAGGGTGAAGGCCATGGTCGGTGCGTAGTTTGGTACTCCACGACGTGCCAAAGGAGGAACCGTCCTAAGTTAACTAGTGCATGTGATTGTGGAGGAGACAAGAAGGGTGCACCTATGTGGCATTATGGAAATATGTCAAAAATGCAAGCTATCACTTGAGAATCATTTCCTTATCACATGCTCATTTTTAGCTACCTTTCGGGCCTGAAAGCAAGGTGTACCTTGTGGTTCTTTTACAGACATCTTTTAAGAACATTTCTCAAGTTGCCTTTTGTCCACAGGAGAAAGCACTGTGATGGCATCAAAGTGAAGGGCGGGCTTTGTTAGGAAACTAGTTCTTGAAGAACCAGAGTTTGTTTTACTGTCACCATGGGTGACTTTAGTAACCTTAAATCCTTGAGTCTGATGTACTTTGGTGTATTTATAATCTTGATTTGTCCATGAACCCTTTTAAACTCCTCTTTCTTTGCTCTCTTGAATCTAATAAAGGTAATCATTTTTTTTTCTGCTTCAAATCTGTTTATATTTATGAGAGCTAATGATATGTTATACCTTTGGGGAAGAAAAGAAAAAATTCCTCCTGATTCTTGAGCTGGGGGAGGGACAGAGCAGTAAGCTGCGTTCTTTATTCCCTTATATTTAATAAAGATTGCAGTGGTACTCATGATTCCATATCTTTTCACATGGGGCCGTGTATTGGTGCTGTGTTGCTGCTTTTGAGATTGGCACTGTTATATTATTAATAGTACTGATCACACATGCCTTGCATTTAATATAGAACATAAGAGGCTCACCTAGCATGAATGAAAAATCTCAAATTGAAAGTGTAGATGCTATAAAATTTTTAAAGAAGGGAATGCATTATGGTTGAACGTTTGAAATAAAAATAGTGCATTTTAAATAACCAAGTTATGAATGTCCTTGAATTCTTGGATTGGAATGAGGGGGAAAGAGTCTTCTTACCTTTATGCCAAATAGAATTCGAAGAGTTATACAGAATACCAGGGACCTAAGTTACATTGACAAAAAGGAAAACAAAAACCAAAACCAAAAACAGAGTTGAAGAAGGCAGCCATTCCGTTATTAACTCATCTGGTTATGCCAAGGATGGCGGAGATCTCAGAACAGTTGGAGATTTATATACACAAATGTCTGTGCTGAAATACCACTCTGATGACATTCGATGGAGAGGGTAACCTTTGATGATGAATTTTCTTGCCCTTTTTAGGGGAGCGAAAGGGGAGGCGGGTGGTTCTTCACAAGACTCTAAATTTACCAAAGTTTTTCAAATTTAAATTTTCTTAGAAAAAATGTCAAATGATTGTAGATCCAAAAATGCCTTTGTCGGCATTTTAGTGGTACTTTTTGAGCCCAGTGTGGAGTGCAAGTAAAAAGAAAAGCAGTTTCTTTTTCTTGGTAATATGGTATTGAATCTGAACCTTTGGACCAAACAATGTCCCAGGAATCTTCATGATTTATATATTGTATGTGATCTTTTCTTAAACATTGTTAACCTGTGCCCTTTACAGACAATGCCAAGTTAGAAAATGTCAGGGGAACTTTGGATTGCTTTCATAATTGTGTAAAGAAAATTATTGTTCTCAAAATCCAGAGACTCTAACTGGCATTCTCAGTAGGGTGATATGTTTAGAGAGACAAACACCATGCATGAGACTGCTTTTGGCTGGTGGGGAATGGAAAATAGTTGAGTGATATTTTACTTCTGGTCCAGACCACTTTTGAAGAAGAAAAAATGTTGTCGCTACTTGTCAGTCAGGCTGTTGTAGACACCTATTTGATTTGTTGGAAAGGTGAATTCTCAAAGCAGGAAGCCTTTTGAAATGCTTATTCACATTCAGTCAATTTATTACAGATCTTGGAGTGCAGTGCCAGGCGCTGCCCATGAGGAGAGTGGCTTGACTGTAGAGCTTTGGTAGAGGGGACAGGAGAGACCAAGAGGGAGACTAGGTGAAGAAGAGCCAGTGGAAGTGTGAACATCGACCCTGGTGACCAGTGGTGTTCACCATCCCCTACTCATTAGCTTTGCCGTGTGGGACCTACCAACTCCTCAAGTAGTTAAGGTCTGTGATTGAGAACATAATCTGTTAGAAAATCAAATTTGCGTAGGTGAAAATGAAAAATTGTCTTCTTATTCCTTTTATCATTTAGGTCATTAAAAAAAAAGATTTGAGTGAAAATGAGAAAAGAGACAGTTCTTTGGCAGAGCAGAAGCAGCATAACTATTTTCAACTCCTGTGTTTTGAAACAACTTTGGTTACTTCAGTTTAGCTCTTTCAGAAAGAAGAAAAAACCCAAATGTGTGGGCTTGGTAGGTAGTTTTGCCAAATTACAGAGCAAAGTTGAATTCAGAATGCCACATCATTTTTTTTTCCAAAAAGTTTACTTTCTTGGTAAAAAATAAGAACCTATACAAAGGAGCCTAAATACCATGGTTTTATTTCATGATACAGAGTATCTCATGTCTCCAGAATTTTTCCATTGTTTGTCAGTTTTCAAGGTGGTTGTCATTATGTGCTTTACTTTTATTTGCAGCCCGGGACAGGTCTGTGGCTCGTGGGCTATTGGCAGAGCTGCTCCCTGGGCCCAGGCTCCTGGGGCCTCAGCGAGCAGCAGCCACTTTAGCACCTCGCCCACTACATCCACCTCCTGATGGCAGCGCTCACCCGGTGGAAAAAGCTCTCCACACCTCATTATTTCTACAACCTGAGTGAATTTGCAAATTAATTGATGTGTGGGAGGGAAGGCATCTGCTATTGTAAAAACCTTTAACTGTGGCAGTAAAACTTGAAATAAAATTAAGTGTTACTATAGTAAACTAATAGTCCCTAGGTGATGAAGCACATTTTGTAGTGTGCAGGGCCTTACATTTTCAGGACCTGCTTAACTTTGAGGCTCTGTTTTCCCCCCTGTATAATTTTTATTTTCATCCAAGGAATACAAGTACATAGTTTAAAAGGCAAGTAATACTACAAGATTTATAACAGAAGTGTTAGTCCCTTGCCTGTCTCATGCCACTCCTTAGAGGCAACTCCTTTTAATTCTTTTAGGTGTTTCCTTAGATACTACATTTTCCTAAATAACTTGTGTAGACTGCTATTTTAGTGTTATCTGTTGACTCTGCTGTGGAAGATAAAGATTTAACTCTCATATATCACCTTCTTCCCTTGGCTTTGTTTTAATTTGATACTCAGTTTTTACATTATTTTGACTATAGGATATTGTTTACAGCTGAGCCTCGTGGTGTACTATGATTGTTCTTCCCTTCCGTGAAGGCTAGGGGTGGAGGGGTGTGTCACTATTCAGTGTGCAGATTAATCCTCCTGTTTTCAGCTGTCCTCAAACCCTGAGTCTCTCTAGGTCAGCCTCTCCAGAGAGGACACCACCTGACTTCTGATGGGAGCAGGGATCTGTGTGTTTAAAACAGATTTAACCCATCCTCCTGTTCTGTCTTCCACGACACTGGGTGCCTCTGCGTCTTCAGTCATTGGAAATTCTGCAGTGCACTTCAGCTTGTTTTTTTTCTTTTTTAAATTGACTTCTTCCATCCTCCTAACCGCCCCCCTGCCAGCCCCCTGTTCAGGGTAGGTTTTCAGTGTACTTCTTTCTCCTACGGTAGTGCTTTTCCATTTGCTAGCTGTTCTCTAAAATTTAGTTGACCTCTTTCTGTTGTTTCCTCTCCTACTCTCTTTGTCCTTGTAGGCTTGTACACTTGTGTTTATTCATTTCTTGTCATTTCAGTGGTTTAGAGACAGTGCAGGTAAACATGACTGTTACATTCTACCATGCTCAACAGGAAGGTCTCTGGCTTCTGCTTTTACACATTTTGCTTTGTTTTGCACATAGGTGTATAGCATCTTAACTTCATATTTTAAAAAGCACATTTTGATTTAATGGGCCTACATTTTCCATGAATAGTCTCCTTTTCATCACGTGATTCTAAGAAACTTGTGCAGACACATACGCATTGCTGCTTTGAAATAGAGTCATCGTGTCTGTGGGTCCCTAGTATGCTTTCTAAGAAGTTCTGTCTGATGCTAATATTTCATTATGTAGCAGGAGGGAGAGATGATAAAATACTTGCTCCTGAGAGAAAGGACTGCTGGCCTTTTTTGTCCCCTCTTTTACCTACAGGCTGGTTTTAAAAACCTCTTTTGCAGTGGTACTCTCTTACTATTTCGGCTATCAGCAGTAAAGCTTTTTTGGAGTGGAACAGTTGAGGGCAAGAGGACCTGGTGGGTGATGGCCGTGTTAAAAGCCAAACTTCTCAAGGAAGCAGAGACTCCATTAGAATTAGACCCACTCCCCTTGGGCTGGGGCAGGGGAGAGCCAGCCAGTGCTGTTGTGAAGAGTGCTGGCTTCCTTGAGACCAGTGTGGCTCTGGCGCTGGTGCAGATGGCCCTGCATCAGTGGCAGAGCGCCCAAGCCCTGAGCACTGGCCAGGCTTGTGCCATCTCTGACAGATGGACAGGTAAGGCCTCTTAACATCCCTCCCTGTCTTTGAAGACCAGGACATAAGTCACCAATTTGTTAAGTCTTCTGCCTTTGGGAAATCCTTGCATTTTCTATGTGGGAAATGCAGCCCATTTCAATCCACCCTTCTCTACCTCTGTGGGACCATTAGCAGCAAGCAGTTCACACATAGTAGCCTGTGTACCTTGATTCGTAACTTTTGGACTGTGCTTCACCGCTGCCCCCTTTTTTTGCAAGGGTAATGCAAAATGCAGCTCACGAGCCTATTTCAGACCTTATTAAAACATCATTTCCCCTGCCTTCTTCCCAGATTTCTGTGCTTAATCATCGAAAGGCAGCTTGTTCAAATATACATTATTCTTGTTTGGAAAACTCTCTTGGCTTGTCTTCCTCTTCACCTCCCTCCATATTTTGTAACCCTGCTTCACTGAGGCCTTTCTTATTAAATATCATAATTTTCTCATTGGAGAGTTATTTGTAAACTTAATTAACTCTCTGTCAGTGTTTGAGTTAATTTGCTCCCTTTAATTTTAGCCTCCCTGGTCATGGTTTTCCATACTCTGTCCTGTGTCTGTTAAAGACTTTGTAAATAGTTTTGAAATGCCAAATGGTTGGTGATATATGGGCCTGTTTAACATTTCTTTGATTTATGTGCAGTGCTGTGGAAAAAGGCAAACAAAGCAAATTATATGGCGAAAAAATGTTGCCAATCTTCACTTTTTTACTCTTAGTTTTAAAAAGTATAGTTATCAATCAAATCTGATGGATTTTATTTTTTATAAAGATTGAAAATTTAACTATTTGAAGACTCTTGCAGTGCATGTTCTACATTTGTTTAATCAAGTGACTTAGTCCTGGAGTAGGATATCAGAACTCTAAAAGCTTTCAACCTCTACTAGTTTTGTGTCTTCTGCTCCCTCCATCACTCTTCAACAATATATGCATGAAACAGGTTTTTGATAGAAGTTGGAAAGATGGAAGCCTCTCAGTGCTGGAAGCACATTACTGAATCCTTGTGGTGGACCAATAAGAGCTGTATCCTTATATCAGTTAATTGTGACTTGTCTGAGGCTTCTCTCTGTAGCATATTTTGATGGCCTCCAGGTAGAGATTGGCCTCTTGAACCAATCAATGAGCTATCAAATATTTTTTGAGAGTGTACTATGATTGAACTCAGATTTTGGTATATCTGAGAGCCACCTGGGTGTTTTTTACAATGTTAATTCCAGGTCCCCCAGTAGAAATTCTGATCCCGCTAATTGGAGGTGGGACCTTAGACTCCGCATTTTTGGTGAGCTCTCTATAGATGATTCTGATGCAGATGCTCTCTGGTTGTGTTTTGAAAAATGATTGGAAGGTTATAATGCCCTTTGATTATACCACTCCTCTGTATCTCCAATGACATCTCTCCCCCAGTTGTCTACTCCATAAAGTCCAAAGAGGGTATTAAAAAACCTGTACCACTTGGGACTATGATGGACTTCTAATTCGAGTAGGCAGGGTGTGTGGGTCTGGCTGTGTACAGCCCCTGAAACGCCTACAGTCCTCTTTGAAGTGTTTTGTTTTTTTATTTGTTCATTCAGCAAGTATTTATTGAGCCACAGCTATATGCCAAGCACTGTTCTAGGTGTTGAAGCTACTCTGTTCTAACAGAGTGTATATTCTATTGCATGGGAGACAGGGAGAGGTAAGGTGGGGGAAGTAGACACTAAACAAAAAAATAATATGTATTAATATTAATATATAATACCTAGCTGGGTTTACTACTGTGATTAAGATAAAATAGTGGTGTGATAAAAAACACCTGCAAGTTCCTTTAGATTAGGAGGCCAGAAAAGGCTCTCTGAAAATATGAAGTTCAAGGTGAGACTTACATGACAAAAAGTCAGTATGTAAAGACCAGGGTGAAGAGTGTTCGAGGCAGAGGGAATAGCTAGTGAAAGAGGCCCCAAGACAGGAACAGAAAGGAAGATGGTCAGAGTGGCTGGAGCAGAATGGGCTGGGGTCAGAGTGGGGCCAAGGGCAGAGAGGTGGAGTGTTGGTGAGGCGGAAGGAGGAGGCAGGGCTAGATCACATAGGTTGTCATGGCCTGTGTCCTGTGACTCTGTGTGGTCTTACTGTGGCTGCTTGGATCAACGATTATCGATGCCTAAGCCAGAGGCTGCCAGCAGCTGATGAGGTGCCAGCACTCCCACCTTCCACTGCGTGGCACAGGTTCACGGCTCTTTATCCAATACTTTGGGGGTCTTGAATGTGTTTTGGATTTTAGAGTATTTTATATTACAGAAAGGTAGCATGGTTCATATACCACATATTACATTAATTTCTTCAGCAGAGTCTGAGGCAGTACCCTGTAATCAGATATTGTGCAGCAAAATGTATGACTATCCACACTAAGATAAATTAAGATTTAAATAGAGTCACATCAGTTCGTGTCAGGTTTTGCTGCCACATGATGTTTGGCGCCTACATTGAGAAAGCTTTTGACTTTCAGAACTTTTTATACGTTTTTATATTGTAAAAAGGAGTTATGGTTCTGCACTGGCAGATTCTTGGCCCATCCTCTGTTCTGGGTGTGAAACACCAGAAGGCATCGAGTGGGTGAAGAGGTGGATGCCCACAAACGTGTGCACTCACAGGGCCGCAGGCGGGGTCCTGGGAGAGAGCAAAGGCCAGTCGAGAGCAGGGGTTCTATTATAGTAGAGTTGGAAGAAGCAGCAAGTGGAGAGAGAATCTGAGGCCCAGAGCTGAGTGGGGAGAACGGCCGGGACCCGTCAAGAGCTGTTGGCTGGACTGCGGTAAGCTCTGTCCCTGTTTTACAAGACGCCCAGTTGTGGATATTTCTCCTGTGGTCTCTGCTTCCCACGGAGCCTCACAGCGAACCCTGACTAACTGGGTAACCCGAGTCCCACTGTGCTGGCTGCAACCTGAGGAGACCTCACTGGGTACCAGGGGGAGGCACTAGAATCATCATCCTCACCTCAGTGATTGAGAATTCAGATTCCTACCATACTTGACGTTTACTTCACATCGCCCCTGGCTGTCTCATTAAGTATTCACTTATTTATTTAAAAAATACTCTTTGAAAGCATGCCAAGTTCTGGAGAGGTGGTTTAGTATAGTGGCTACAGGGCAGGGACCCTGGAGCCAGGCTGTCTAGATTCCAGTCCTGACCCTGCCACTTAATGTCTATGCCTCGGTTTCCTCATCTGTGAAATAGAGACGATAATAATAGTATCTACCTCATAGGATGGTTGTGTGGATTAATTGAATTAAATGAATTAGAATAGCGCCACGTTCACAGTGAGTCCCATATATACATTAGCTAATGTTGTTATTTTTTTTATTGTTAGGCCAAGCACTGTTCTAGACACTGGGGATATAGCAATGAAGACTAGGGACATCTGCTCTTACGGAGCTTACTAAAAAGACAGATCTTGACCTTTTAAAAGCAGAGGACATTTCTGTGTATATCCACCCATGCCTGGCTCTGTGCTTTACATCCATCACGCCATCGCAGTCTCAGCAAGGTTTTATTGAACACTCATGTAGGCCCCTATGCCAGACCTGTGGGGCTTGTAAAATGGGGTACGAGACGGTTCTGGCACTCTTGTGGTGTACAGTGTAGGAAAAGAGTAAAGATAGATACACACAAAAAACCCATACAATGATGTACAGTGGTCAGCTCTATAAAAGGTGTTCAGAAAGGCTTCTGGTCTGGCTGGAGCATGATTCTGTTCTTCTCAGCTCCCTACATGC
Organism: Eulemur rufifrons; assembly: GCF_041146395.1. Lineage (NCBI taxonomy): Eukaryota > Metazoa > Chordata > Mammalia > Primates > Lemuridae > Eulemur > Eulemur rufifrons. The sequence goes on along the minus strand of NC_090989.1, from coordinate 282,324,461 downwards.
CAGGTACTTAAAGGGAAAGGCAGCCTACTTATTTGGGTATTAACGATGAAAAGGAAACATTAGATGTGGCACTAGTTGCCTGTTCTAATCTTCTCACTCTTGATCCTAAAGAGGCTACTCCCCATATCCAGGATCTTCCCCTGGATGGATGTGGTTGGTGATAGATGTATTAATATTCCTTCTTGAACATTCCCAGTTGGCTGCCACTGCTGTCATTTTGGTTTCTTGCTTTGTCTTCACAGCAGATTTTGGAAAGTTTGAGTAAGGCTGCAAGGCATCACTGGAGTCGGAGTAAGTAACCTGCTCATCAGAACAGCCCTTCTTGTATCAGGGACTCAACTCTCTTATGGTCCAGGCATCCCTGTGCATTCCCCTTCCTCAAATCAACCAGGAACAGAATTGCTTTGATTGGTCCATCTCCTCTAAAATTTTTTCCGCTGGAAGCAAGGCCTTCTTGTTATTGGCTTAATCACTCCTAAGACTCAGCCTCATTGTTAATGGTTCAACAACCTAAGGCTATTAGTAATAGCCACAGTAACATTTATTGAGTGTGTACTTTGGGCTGGCCACTTTGCTCAGTGCTTTTCAGGTACTTAACCTTCACTAACTCCAAAAACCTGAGTATGATTTTGCTCAGTGAAAGCCCAGATTGCTACTAGAGTAATCAAGTAGTATTAAGTAGCAGTGCTATCCCCAATAATGGGAGAGAATTGAGGCTTCAGAAAGTTGAATAACTCACCCAGCGCCTCTCGGTTAGTTAAGTAGAGGGCTTCTGATTTATATCCAATTAAACACAAACCCATATTCTTAATTAGATTGAGAATAGTAGAACTCTTTTTCTGCCTAGTTCATGTTGATCAGGAGAAAATTCACTCTAGTCTGTTGTTTGTTTTAAACCAAAAACATATCCACTGTTAATATGTGTGACTTTAGCTTTTTTTTCCTTCCAAGGGTGAAAAATATCGTAGTCCTGTATTTATCATGGGAGGATTCTAACACACAGGCTGACGCTTGCTTTACCTTTTCTCATACTTGCTGTGTAGACAATCAGAGTCAGAACTTAAACAGACCAGCAGAAATCCTTCAATAGTCCTGCAAAAAGGGAAACAAATGCTGTGGGAGTCTGGAGAGAGACTTTAATCTTCCAGTTCTGAGTACTTTGTTAGATGCATGAGAAATACTCCTTGATTGTTTAATGCATCAAGCTTGAGCCAATTTTCTGGGCATTTAGGTTGTGTGTAGATTAAAAAGAACAATCTCCACACTATATTAGAAGGAACTTCCCAACTGATCCTCTGGATTGCCTTTCATTTTGAGTGCTTACAGTGTTTCTGCAAGTCTCATACAATTGTCCTTTGGTTATTTTGAGGGTTTTACTCAAAATTGGCCAAGATGTATCATCTTGTGATAGATTGTCTTTCTCAGTTGTATGAGAAAAATTCTGAGTTGTTTCCTTCTCAATATAGCTACTCATTTAAAATGACCCTGTGGGTGCATTTTTTCCTTTTTCCCATTACACTTATCAATTTGTTATCTGACATGCTTTGGGTGACAGAAATTGATTAAAAGGTGATCATTCTGGCTGGACGTGGCCGCTCACACCTATAATCCCAGCACTTTGGGAGGCCAAGGTGGGAGGATCACTTGAGCCCAGAAGTTTGAGACCAGCCTGAGCAACGTAGCGAGACCCCATCTGTACAAAAAATTAAAAAATTAGCCCGGCCGTGGTCACCTGTGCTTGTAGTCCTGCCTGTAGTCCAAGCTACTTGGGAGGCTGAGGCAGGAGGATTGCTTGAGCCCAGCGGCTTGAGGTTGCAATGAACTATCGATGATGCTACTGCACTCTAGCCCTGTCAACAGAGCGAGAAAAAAAAAGTGATCATTCTTATCAATTTTGTGAAAATTCAGTTATATCTGGCATTGTTGGAGGAGGAGTTGGATTTCTGGGTATGGTCACTTCTGAAAATCACAAGAACAGCTCTTTTCTTTTTCTGATTGTAGTATGCTTAAGTCTCTGCACACATTATATCACTTAATTCTAGCAACAGCCATTCTTCATCTGTAAAAGGAGGCTGATAGTCTGATAGTACCTCCCTCCATGGGGTTGTTGTAAGACAGGGAAAAGGTGCCTTTAAAAGTCTGCCTTAAGGAATATGCTCAATAATCATAAAAATGTCTCTGTCTTCAGGTGATAAACATTGCCCAGAAGCTAAAAGAAACACCCAGAATCACTCTTGATGAGCTGGGGTTTGAACTCAGGGCCATCTGACTGCAGCGCTCTGTCTTCTTCCCATTAGGCCACACTGCCTCCAGAATTTCAATCTTTGCTGCTTCATGGAAAACTGCAAAGGAAAGCAGTTGCCTCCCCTTAGTCCTAAGCCACCAGGCCTATTCCTCAAAGGATAATGCAGTTGGTAAAATTGATGAGTTAAAAAAAAAAAATCCTTCCTAAATGCTTTCTCCTATTTCCTGATTCCTGTTCTCGCGTGTCTCCAAGCTTCCATTCCTATTATTTCCCATTTTTCTGGTGTCATTGTTGTATATCTTTTCCAGCCAGTGATTACATGGCTCCCTGTTTTCCATTGTCTTCCTTTTGAATTTGCTCTGCACTGCCTTTCCTTCTTCCCAAATTCCTATCTCCAGTAAGCAAGGAGTTAGGGGAAGGCTAATCAAACCCCTGGCTTGTAGCCTGGTGCCTCTGCAGCAGGCTGTTGGTTTGTGGAGGGAAGCAAAGGAAGCTAATGGGGCTGCGTCTGATGGTGGTGAATGTGGTGCTTAAAACAGAGCAGGCATTTCATGACACTAGAAGAAAGAAGAGCTAGATATACTCTCCAGCTAAATCTCAGCTGAGATTTACAATAATCTAATCATTTTGTTTTTTATCAGATTGATAATTTTTTTAAAATCATATTTACTGGTTTCTTGACTAGTGATAACTTGGTAAATGAATGACTAATGCTTAGAATTCAGTGTCTATAATTGAGATATAGAAATGTCCAGTGGTTCTCATTGTACTCATTTCTTAGTTGAAAAACCTCTCTTTTGGGGGAAAAAAGAAATGCCCAGGGACATATTTATTATATGGGAATACTTAGTTCTTCCCCCATGCCTCACCTATGAATGTTTGGGCAGAAGAACAAAGTACTATATGTCACTAAACATCTCAGTACATGTTTGGGCTTTAGGATTGCATTACATTTCAACTGATAGCAGGCACAAGACATTACAAGCAGCCCTTTCCCAACCTACCCTCACTAACTGCCTTAATCCAAGACTTTTGGTGACTAGTAAATGTTTGCATTTCTTAAGTATATTTAAATTTCACCAGTTTGATTTTTATATTGGGAAGTCAAGCTCTGCCTGCAACTTTCATAGAGAAGTATTTATAATATAGAATCTATAGTGTTAGAAGGGACCTTAGACATAATTCTAGCCTTTTTTTTATAGACTTTTGATTCATGCCTTAAGTGTGCATTTAAAAACTAATATTATGCATTTCTGGTGGGAGTATAAAGATAATTCTGGGATGGGTCATTCTTTCCTGCTATTTCTGTCTTTGGTCAGTAACAGAAAGATCAAATACACACTCTGTTTTTCTTGGGTACAGTAGTGTAGTATAAAAACAGATGATTATTCTGGGGTGGTTCAAGCTTAGTTGGTTACAAGAACATAACGGCCCATCTTACATGGAATTCTTCCTCCAACAGAAACATAGGCAGACAAGATAGCCTACCATGTTGTCCCTTTTCAGGGGGCTGTACTCTCACTCATTGTCATCACCCTTCAGTAATCTTCTGTGGAGTTCTCATTACTGCATTGTCAACTTTTTCTTTGATCCTATTTGTATTTTTTGCCTGCCTCTTCTTAAGTGGCCGTGTGTCTTAGTTTAGGCTATAACACAATACCATAGATTGGGTGACTTAAACAACAAACATTTATTTCTTGCACTTCAGGAGGCCCAGAAATCCAAGATCAAGATGCTGGCAGATATGGTAACTGGTGAGGGCCCTCTTCCTGGTTTGCAGATGGCCACCTTCTTGCTATATCCTTACATGGTGGAGGGAGGAAGAACTCTGGTCTTTTCCTCTTCTTTAAGGACATTAATCTCATCATGGAGGCTTCACCCTTATAACCTTATCTAAACCGAATTATCTCCCAAAGGCCCCACCTTCAAATACTGTCACACTGGGGATTAGGCCTTCAACAGAAGAATTTAGTGGGAACAGAAACATTCAGCCCATAACACCAGGTGACTCTCTTTATGACCCTGTGCTTTGCTGTCTGAGACCATGCGGGACAAATGGGCTGAGAGCCTGTTGTGAAATGAGAGGTGGCTACCTGGAGACAGGGAAACACCAATTCTTGTGTACCTTGTGTGTCTTTGATCTTCTTTTACTGGTAGCTGCTCCTCTTTCCTTTTTTCCCCCTTTTCTTTAGGGGTTTTTCTCTCTTCTTTCACAAATAGTCCCAGTGATGGTTGTTTCTCCCATTTTTAGCCACATTCACAGTTTTCTTTGTTAGTGAATCTGTCCAGATATGTGAGTGATATCTCTGCTAGCTGACTGGCATCTTTTAAGTATGATAACATGTATACAGCTGTAGTGTAAATAGGAGCAGTTGTGGAGAAAGGCCTATTAATAAAGGTGTGAATTCTGGGATGTTTCAGTTGAACAGGCCTAAAGGACCCTAAACATTACAGATATTTAAGAAAGAAAAAGGCTGCTATCATCCTCTCTGTTTACTTCTTTGATAGCTTTTGAAGTTTGGACATTTGAGGATTAGTATGAAGGAAGAAAAGAAACCCAAATGGCATTTAGCATATAAATAATGCCACAGTTGAGCAGAAAGCACAGCCCTGATTTGGTGTCCTGCTTTCATAGTAATTGAAGGACCTGAAACCTAGCTTCCCAGTAGAGAACAAATAGGCAAATAAATTGGAGGCTTCCTTCTTATGGTTTATTGATGCTGTTTTGACCAAGTAAAAAGATTATTTACCCATAAAAGCTCAAATCTAAAATCTAAAGGTTTTTTTTTTTTTTTTTTTTAAAGCTATTGGCTATTTGAAAGAAGCGTTAGGAGATAAAAGGAGGAAAGAAGCTAATATCATTATCTGATATTTAGATTAAAGTTCAAGCAAAACAATTAGATTTATGGTATTTTCCTTAGCTGTTTTCCTTGGCACAAATAGTACCAGGCAAGCTTGCTCGTCTTTGCTTAGAGTTATGTTCAAAAGAAGAACCAGAACAGTACCGTAATACATGGTCTTTCTCATTAGCTGGAGACAAAACATATCTCAATAATGAGGGGCAAAGGTCTTTGCAACTCAAAGTGGTGACAAAGTGTTCTTGGTTTTATACAAATCTTAGTTCTAGTTGAAAGTTTCATGGTTTGGAGAAATATGACTGCATAGGAATCTGAAATTAGCACCCTCCCTGCCAATGCCCCCACATATATACATCCCAACTTTATGGGGTGTGGATCAATGCAAGTGTCATATGTCTTTAGATTGTGTTTGTGGGCTTTGGCGTGTTCTGTTGTGCCTTGGTAGCATTCAGTGCATTGTGCCAGCCAGCTGTGGCCATTTGCATTAGTGATCTGCAGGAAAAGTGGCACCGGTGTCCTTGCTGGTTGTTGTTATGATGTATAACACAAATTCTGAAAGAGGATTCTTCAGCAAAAACAGATTATACATGTGGACTCTTCTGGACAAGAGAATTTATAAGAACCCATTAGGCAATAGCACAGTTGCCCCATCACAGAATAAGATCAAGCTGCTAGGAAGGTTAAATATGGTACTACTGAGTCTACAATTTAGATTTCCTGACAATACTGAAGTTTCTTTGATTTCTTGATTTCTTTTCTCTGAAGTATTTATCCCTGAACCTTAAAACAATAGGGCTTAAAACTTCCGCAAACTTACCCCCTTTCAATCAGTGGGAGGGAAAAGCAGGGAACATCTAGGTGCCTGAAGAAGATCGGAGAGAAGGGCACAGATAGGAGCCAGCAGACGCTGGTGATGGTAACATCGCCTCTTTCTTAGCAAGGTCTAGGTCCCTGTCCAGGAGGAATTGCTGTGTTTTATTGCAGAAGCAGAGATGACAAATGGCAGTTTCTCCAGTTAGAGACAGCACATTTGTCCCCACAGGAAAAAGGATATGTAAGGTGAACCCTGTATAGCCCACCACCCTCTTATGATATGTGTGACCTTGGGTCAGTGACCTCTTTAAGGCTGGAGGTGGAGATATAGGGTGGGGGTTGGCATCTCTAAGGTCCTTCTCTATTGTTAGAATTCTATGATTTGAAGTAATCTGAATGCAGTCACTGGATGCCTTTTCCTGAATTCAAGCCTGTAGATATACCCACTTTTGGGGTAATTGGAATCAGAGGGAAAAAGATTTCCTTCATGGCTCTGCCATGACAGTGAGCACTGAAAAGCAGTGTGATCGCTTTCATGGTTTCATAAGAGCATCATTGGATGGAGCCAGTCTATTCTCTAGTTTGGCTGCAATGCCAAGGCAGGCCATGGCATTCTCACAAATCTGCCAGTCTACTTGTCAGTTGACAAATTCATAACATCACCTATATGCAATGCACTATCCTGGACATTGTAGGAAATACAAAGTAATCAACAACAAGATCTGTGCCCTTGAAATTAGTGTCCCTGGGTGGCAGCTTCACTTCTGGACCAAGAAATAACACAAGGCTGCCTTTCTCGGGCGCCCCAGTCCCACTGTGGGTGAGAGCTGTGTACCTGGAGAGGAGGAAGTGGCCTAGAGTGACTGGCAGAGGCAATGGTGGGGTTCCCTCCCACCCTCCGGATCCCTTTTGACCTTACCATGGGCTCAGCTGGCCAGAATTTGTTATAACCTAGTTCTATCCCATTCTTTGTCCAAAGGATTTAGTTACTGGAAGTACCAATGTGTTTTGCTGATATTCTTAGAAACTTATATGTAATTATATGTAAAGTGATTTTTAAAATAAAGTGAATCATACCTTAAGGTCAGGAGAGCTCTCTCTCTTTTTTTTTTCCCCCTTCACCCTTAAAGAAGTCTTTGGTGAATCCTTAAGGAGGAAGTAATGATTTTCATAGTGGAAAGAATCAAATCGTGATTGATTTGGCTTATAAGTCTTGTGATTTGTGAATGTCGGTTTCTCTTAAAGTAGGGTTCAGGCCATATGGCATGGGTAGACTAATGCTGCATGTGATGAGATGCTGTATCATCGACCCCAGGGAGGGTCCTGCGTACACTCTAGCTTTTAAGTTCTAGGTCTAATTGAATGCCACTGGCTTAATTAATATATTGAACATGATTGGTTTCATGAATTTGCTTCAGTTTTCTTCTCAAACTCTAGTCTATTGCAAAACATTTCCTTTATCACATGTAGAAGCATTCAGAATGATGTGGAAGACACCAAGCAAGTAGAGAGCTAACCAGGGGGATCATTACTCTGGATTTTCTGAACCCACGATTTAAGTCAAAAACTTTCCATTTGAATTGTTTTTATCATTTCCTTTTACATCATTTCCTTCCAGTATTGCCATTATTTCTAATCTGAAACATATTAAAGCTAGTTGAATTTTCACCTCAATAGTTTGGATTTTTTTTTTTTTTTGAGACAGAGTGTTGCTCTGTTGCCCAGGCTAGAGTGCAATGGCATCATCATAGCTCACTGCCACCTCAAACTCCTGGGCTCAAGCTATCCTTCTGCCCTAGCCTCCCAAGTAGCTGGGACTATAGGCGTGCGCCACTGTGCCTGGCTAATTTTTGTATTTTTTGCAGAGATGGGGTCTTGCCATATGCCCAGGCTGGTCCTGAACTCCTGGGCTCAAGCAGTCCTCCTACCTCAGCCTCCCAAGGTGCTAGGATTACAGGCATGAGCCACCATGCCCAGCCAGTTTGGACTTTTTAAAAGAAGATTCTGTACAGAGCTAGGCTATCCAATGGATAAAGTTTTGTTAAGCCTATTGTATTAATACTGTAGGGATATTACTTTACATCAAATACCCTCCTAACTCCTTTAGAACCAGAAGGAATCAAATTTTAGAGTTTGGTGGATCCTTGGAGAAAATATAATACATGTTTTCTAGAGAGGGAAGTGAGATGTATAAGATCACACAGCTCTTATTAATAGCAAAGCCCAGGAGCACATTTCCAACAAGGATACTTATTATAGAGGCTTAGTCTCTAAATTAAAGTTTATCAGGACCCTACATGACAACACTTAGAGTTTCTTGCATGTTCAGTATTACATTTTAAGAGACAACATTGCTTTTAAAACTATTTAGTAAATCAGTGTTTTCTCAGTTTTTTATTTTATTTTATTTTATTTTTATTTTTTGTAGAGATAGGGTTCTTTCTATATTGCCCAGACTGGCCTCCAACTCTTGGCCTAGAGCAATCCTCCCACCTTGGCCTCCCAAAGTGCTGGGATTACGGGTGTGAGCCACTGTGCCCTGCTTGTTTTCTTAATTACAATTGGTCTTTTCCTCAGATCATTATGAATTGTTGAAATTTTCTCGGGTATAGAGGTAATTAGTAGATATAGTTGATTAGAGAAAAGGCTTTAGATTGAGAACTGATAGAAAAATCCTAGGTCATTTATAGAAAATAGAAGATAGAAATTAATAGATAGCAAAATTGTAACAGAGAAATATTCTCAGAAATCCAGAGAACTCTAATGCACTGAAATGGCTATTCCCATGGAGTGGTCACTTCCCCTGCACTCGCCGTGTAAACACTCCCATTACCTACACTTGTAGGATGTGGGAGTTAAAAAAATAGATTGTTTTATTTCTTCCCCTCTTTCATTTTATTCCTGCTGGTTAGTGGACAAATGATCTTGGATAGAAAAATCACATTAGAACTTTGATAAGTTGCTTTTTGAAATAGAGTTGTTTCCATGCCACAGACATTTGGAAAGAAGTATGTTTATTGAAATATATTTTTATAGAAAATATTACAGAACCTGTAATTGAAAACTTATGACAATATTTTGGGGAGTGATATGTTTTTAATGTTAATTTGTGGATTTGCTTTGAACTCCCTTCTGCTGTTTTAGAACCATTGACTGAGCGAGCATTTTCCAAGAGCCTTTTCAGATCTAAACTGTGTTTCATGGAATGGAGTATTTGGTGCTTAAATAATGTATAAATCCAGTTGGACAGGAGCTGCCTGTCAGTTTTATCAACTTTGACCTTTTCTCCCATTATAAAGGTGGTTCAGTAAATATTTAATGGGCCCCTTATAGATCTTGACAGTTAGAGCCATGTTCCTGGAAACTGGGATATGTATATATGATTAACAAATGTCGCTTACTCATTATGAGTCAGCTTTCAGGGGCAGATTTTGTGTTGAGGGAAGAGGAGTCCTTCTACCTACACATGCTCTTAGAGGTGCACTGTACATTGAGAGCATCCAAGATGGTACAGGTTTCAAAGGAAACCTTTAAAAAACAGACAGCAGTTAGCATGCATTTCTGCTGTTTCATTTTTTTGTTTGTTTGAGCAAATGATCAAAATGATACCAGGTGGATAAAATCGCCTTTCCACTCTGCATAGTTAGCAGGACTCTTCCACTCAAGAGAGTCAGCAAGGCTGGACTGGCTGAGCTTGCATGGACTCTAATAAAACCCAAAGAAGAGGAGCCAAAAGGAGAGACGATTCCTTGAGCCAGAAGGGGGCCCTTGCCAAGCTGTCTTTCCCTATAATTCCATAAAGCCCCTTGCATATTGCACTCATTGCAGATTCTGGTAGGGAAGATCGAAACCCAAGTAGCTGACATTTTGCAACATTGTCTTTCAAACTTGCACTGTCCCTTGCTTCCATTGATTTCCCATTTAAGAATCTGTAGGAAAAAAACAAATTTGAGCAAAATTTATTGGTCTAAGATAAGTTGTTAGAGCCAAATTATGCCCCCCTTTTCCATCCTGAAAACTGTTCCATTTTTATTATGAATGTGATGTATCTTTGTCTTGTGTTGGCAGCCATCAGGCTCCTGCATCAAATCGACCAAGTAAATCAAGAGCCTGTTAAAAAGCAATATGGATGCTCCAAACACAGACATTTCAGCCTTACTGGGTCACTGGATATCTTCATTTTTATAGCCATTTTCCAGGAGCAGATCATTTCAATTGGTTTTGTTTTCTTCACTATTTGTGTGCAGCCCAATGGCTTTAGGTGAGGCCATTTATTTTTCAGGACTTTATTACCCTTTGCATCCAGGACCCAGCCCCTTTTATATGGTGGTCACCAGTTTCATTACCAAGAGCTGTAATGTAGCTGACTCGGCAAAGAAAATCTATGCCTTGAAAGAGCATTTTGAGAAGAAATTGATTCAGAGCTTTAGAATGAATGACTATTTGTATGTTTAGTTGATTCTAAATAAATGTTTAAAAGACCTTGCTTAATTTGAGAAGAGAGGAAGAAACATATTGGATGTTATAAATGGTCTCAATCCAAATTCTTAGCTTGGCATTTTCACATTTGAATGTTTTATTTACATCTGTTCAAAATTGGGATACCTTTCAAGGATAATTTTATTATAGGGAGACTGATGACAGCTCTTATCTAAAAAGAAGGTGAAAGTCATTATCACATGTCAAATTGGACATAAGCTTCATTTGGCAAGGAGTGAGAATGATGAGATGTATTTTAAATCCACATTTCTTGATGGTAGGAGTTAAGGGGATTGACTGCGTTAGGGCACAAGGGTGCTTTCTGCAGTGATGGAAAATTTTTATACCTTGACTGAGGTGGTGGTTACACAGGTATATATATATTTGTCAAAATCATCAAACTGCACACTTAAAATGTGTGCATTATATTTTATGTAAATTATAGCTCAATAAAGTGGACTTTTGAAAAGTCCTGTTTGGTTTAGAACCAGACAGTATCATTTCTCTTTCCCAACAGAGAAATGGAAGTACAAAGAAGTAAAATGATCTTTCCTAAGTAACCTTGAAGCTCAGCAGTTTGTCCAGGAATAAAGCAACAGGTGCTGGCACTGAACCCCACTTAAAGCACGCTGCTTCCTTACCCCTAATACATTGTTCCAGTTGCATGGACATGGAAGTGAAATCAACTTCTTTACCCACTTCTCTTTAGTGAGCCCATATCCATTTGTATACCTGTTTATTCATGAGCTTGTTCTTATGGTTGATATTTATACCTTAGCCAATGAAAATGGTAGTCCAGTGGTTCTGAATGCTTACTCATGGTACGTGTAAATCTGTGTATGATAAGCTGTGTTGTGGTCATGCTTGCCACAGTAGATGGCGAGTTCTATGGTTTTTATTATAAGCTAGACACGACAGTAGCAGTAGTTCCCAGAACTAATTTTGTCTCTGAGGGAAACCCCTGGATCTTCTTATAAAAAATGATGAAGGCTTTACAACTATTTACACAAAGCATATGTGAATAGTAGTGAAAAATAAAGAGGAGAGTAAAAATTACCCAAATTCTGCTACTTAAAAAGACAGCATTTTAGAGAACATCTTTTTAAGTGCCTTTCTGTTTACAATGTAACCTGTATTTTTTAAATTCAACAAAATGATGTTGTGAAGTTCTTTCTATATTTTAACCAATTCCCCAGATTGTTTTGAACATTCTGATTGCTTCCGGTTTTTCATCAATATGTAATGCTGTGATGAACAATCTTATTCTTGTTTTTTCCCCTCTTTGTCCCTCATTTTCTTCTTATGGGCAGATTCCTTGAAGCAGAATGTTAGCAGCTGTATTTGAAATTACTTAAAATGTTCTAAGGGGTAAGATTATCAAGTATTGATAGCTTAATATCCTTTGTCCTGCTCCTACCAACAGCTATTTTTCTTCCCCTTTTGTTCTGTTCTTCTCCACAGTTGCAGTACCACGCAGGTCTAGCGTCTGGCCTTTTGAATCAGCAGTCACTGAAGCGCTCTGCTAATCAGATGGGAGTGTCTGCCAAACGTAGACCAAAGGCTCAACCCACGACTCTTGTCTTACCACCTCAGTAAGTGATGGGTTTGCAAATTACTTTAGTCCTGGGTGAACTTTTACTTTATTCTTGTTTTTGGCTGGTGAGAAGTTACTGTTTTTTTCAAAATTGTTTCTTACTTTTAAAAAGGTATCTATCAGGATTAGAAACAAAGCATGACAGCAATATAATTTGCCTAGATTTTTATGTAGCAGCTGTAATGCAGTTCATATTTTATGTGTTTTGTGTGTGACTTTTCCATCTAGGACTTGAAGATATCTCATAGCTTGTTTCTGCATGATATTCCCAAAGGTGGCAGAATATGAGTACGCTATCCTTATTTCACAGCTGAGACAGCTGAGGAGCACATTCTGATAAACTATAGGCCACCTAGAGAATCTGCTAGAGCTGGGATTAGAATCAGTCCTGAGCTCACTTGTTTTTTGTTAAATAGTAATATTAATATATGTGCTCTTCTTTTTCCCAGTAGGAGGGATAACAGATATAGTAAGGATCATAGAGTGTACAGCTTACTGATTTTTCACACGTGTACATCCATGTAGCCACCACTTCCGGAATCCCATAAGGGTTCCTCCTTGTGTTCCTAGTCTATACCTGTGCCGCCCTCCTCCTCAAGTTTAACACTATTCTGACTTCTTTAAACAGTTAATTTTGCCTGTCTTTAAACTTCATATAAATGGAATCACTAAATATGTCATCTTTTGTATTAGCTTTTTTTTTTTCCACTCAGCATAGTATCTGTTAGATTCATCCAGTCTGTCTGTTCCTTTTTTTGTAGTGTAGTGTTCCTTTGAATGTGCCGCAGTTGATTTTTCCATTTACCTGCTTGGTTATTTTGTATTCGAAGCCATAGCAGATGAGTGCCAAGACTCCCTCAGTGATGTGGAGTCAGAGATGTGGGCGCGTCAGTCCTTGCTGACAGCTTTTCTGTCAGAGTGTACACTCCCCTGAGAGGGGCTGTATTTCCAAGAGACTTCAAATGCATTCACCCACCTGTCCTGCTACTCCTCTTGCACCTTCTTTTGTTTACATACTCAGTTACAAACTGCAGTTTTACATTTCTAGTCCAAAAGAATGTTTGCATGTAAGAATCATTTGCCTTTGCTCAAAATCTCATTTATTTTCTGTTTGTTTAGCAAATATTTATTGTACCTACTGTGTGCCAGGCATGGTTCTAGGCCCTGGGGATATAAACATGGGCAGGACAGACATGGTCCCCTCTTCCTGAAGCTTTTCATTTAATAGGAAAAAAGACAAAGCACCCTTAAATAAATTAACAAATTAATACTATAATTTTTAACGTGATTAGTGGTAGCAAGGGAATAAAAGGGTGGCAAGTTGTGAGGGTGGAAGATACTACTTAAATAGGGTAGTCAAGGAAGACCTTTCCAAGGAGTCAACATGAGACAGAGACTTGGAGAATGAGGAAAAGAAAGACCAAAGAACTGAGGGGGGAGGAATTTATAAGGGCTGTGATTCCCCTAGGAGTCCTTTCTGTAGCCAGCGACACTCTTACACCACTGTTATACTTCTGTGATTTTCGGTCTTTCTTCAAAGTTCACATTTGCTTCCAGGAGAGGGTAAACATAACCAACCAGCCTCCGACAAGTAGCTTTTCTATGCTGCATGTACTCACAGGTGCCATATTTTCCAAAAAGAAGCTGACCACAGGACTACCTTCTTTCAGTGATGCAAGACCAGAGTTTTCACTACATGGCAGAAAGCTTCTTAAGGAAAGTTACTGTATCTATCGTTTCTCATGTGTTGATTTGGTAATTCTGCACATCTCAACTTTCAGCTCTCTAAAGTCTAATGGGCCTCGTAACTTGTCAGTTTCCCTGCATGGATTGTCTACTGAGGCAAGATATTTAGCAAGAAGTAAAAGACTTTCTAATGATCCCATAAGACTGGAGCCAGAAAGTGTTTGTTGCTAACTCTCTCTTGACAAAAGTCAGCTCTTAGTCCATCTGTTCACCATTTGTTAATTTGCATTGGCTTGAAACCTGTTTACAGGTGACATGCTATTATGAGGACACTTAGAAACTATTTTAAGCAGCAGGGCAATCAACAGACTCTGTTCTCATGCCAAAAAAAAAAAAAGAGAGAGAGAGAAGTGTTCACAACTGTCATTATAAATTTATAATAAATCACTCAAAATACTTAGTTTCAAAGAGAAAAGTGGTTACTGTGTCCTAAGAATACAACATTGAAATGATTTCCTATACTAAGTAGCCTATTTCCTGTGAAATTTAACTGCTACTTTTTCACATCATTGAGCTGTTGGGGCCTACATTGTCGTGGATCCCTACAGAATGGCTGTCTAGGAGGCGGGATCTGTGTCTAAAGATGCCCATTGCACTTTGACCACCTCCTATTCGCCACTCATTATGTTTGATGTCATCTAGAAACACAACATTGCTGCTAGCCTCAGACTTTAAGTTAAAAAATAAAACAATAGTAGTATATACATAATGTAGACTTTTAAAATACCAAAAATAACAAAAAATAATAATACTGTCACCCTAAGAAAGTTATTAAAGTTTTGATGGATGTTGTATTAGATTTTTTTCTATGCATATATATTAAATAGTATATAATTTTTAAAAACAAAAACAATCTCCAAGTATTGTATTGTAATATTATATCATATCCCAACCTTTTATTGAATATAGTTGTTAATTTTACGGTAACATAATTTGACCTATGGAATATTTGAATTTGCATATTAATAGCCATGTTATGGTTGTATTCTGTAGAAAAGTCCTAATTACAAAATTTTTATTATAAGCACAACATAACCATATACTAACTTTGTCATTAAGGAAATTCTTTGAACCCCCTTATAAAACACCCAAATCCTCCAAGGTTGCTATGCTAATTTATTGCTTTGTAACAAATTATCCCAAAACTTAGTGCTTTAGCAATAATAAGCATTATCTCTCACAATTTCTGTGGATCAGGAATCTGGGAGTGGCTTGTCTGGGTGATTATGGTGTAAAGTCTGACATAAGGTTGCAATCAGATCTTGGCCAGGGCTGCAGTCAGCTGAAGGTTCTGCTGGGGTTAGAAGCTCCACTTCTAAGGTGGCTCACTCATATGGCAAGTAGCAAGTTGGTGCTGGCTGTTGGCCAGAGACCTCAGTTCCTCTCCACAGCCTTACTTGAATATTCTCATGACATGGCATCTGGCTTCTTCTGAGCCAGCAATCTGAGAGAACAAGGACCAGGTGGAGGCTATCCTTTTAATGACCTAACCTCAGAAGACACATTGCATCAATTCCATGTCATCCTATTCATTCCTAAGTCTAACTGACATTCAAGGGAAGGGGATGAGACTCTGCCCTTTGAAGGAAGAAGTGTCAGAATTTCTGGACGTGTTTGAAAACCACCACATTTGCCAGTGGGGAGAGACATTGCTCAAAGGGAAGAATGGCTGAGCCTGTGAGCCCCATTCACTTACTTATTAAGTAAATATTTACTCAGAGTCTACAAGTGCTTGGTTCTTTGCACTGTGCTGGGGATTCAGAGATGGAGAAGATATAATCTTGGCTTTCAGGAAGCTCGGAGTAGAGACTGGGGAACAAACAAGTAGCAGAGCATCACAGCAACGTGTCCAGTTGACTGATGTGATCCTGCAGTGCCTGAGGAGGGCCTGAGCAGGGCACTGAGGAAGTCCACTTAGGGAGGCCCAGCCACACTTCACCACGTTTTCTCTGCGCGGTGAAGAATGCAAGCTTTATTCTGTTCAGAGAGCTAGATGCTTTCTTGCACAGGCTTACAGGATTCTAAGGGAAGGTTTTATTTCTAAACAGTATAGGAAACTGGTGAAGGGCCAGTGGCTGGTTCCTCACATGCCCTTCTCTGCAGCTCTGTGCATCTCTTAAAGTGGTGATGGGTGGGTTTGTGTTGGCTTTTCGGCAGTTGGATTGCACTAAGGCTACTACAGCAAAACCACTGGCTTTGCTAACTGTGCCGAGACCACAGGCATGGCAAGAATGCAGGAGATTTATACTGTGTGTTTGTTTTAAAAATGCAGTTGGCTTTAGCAGTAGTAGTCTTTGGAAACTCACATTCTCCTTTGAGTTCCCATAGGATGAATGATTTGTGGGATTAATGATTCATCTCTCTCTCCCCCTCCAAAGAAGCCTGTAAGAAGATAAAGATGTTGTTCATGATGAAAGAACTATTATCACATGTTCGCATTCAGGGGGCACTGATGCAGTGACATTACTTCCTTGATTCCCAAGTGTTCGTATTAAATCAAGGCTTTTGCCGAAGGGGCACTGTTGTCTCCAGGAAGAGCATGTGTCCGTGTTGCTGTGTGAACATTGTTGGGCTTTTCACCCTCATAGGATTGAGATCAGCCTGCAGAGTGGCTGTCTTATTTGATTTATCTATAAGTTGTATATTGAGATACCTATGTATTCATTGTCAGTAGGATGTAGCTGTGTTTACGTATGGTCTGTCTTAAATAGCAGCCTTGACTTTCTGGTGTAGTTTTTGGTATGCTTTTGTGTTAACATGTAACATTGGTTGTAATCAACTTGGCCAAACTAGATGGCCTGGGACTCCTGACTCTTAGCAGCTTAGCCTGACGAAATGTTGGCTTTTAGTGACAGCAGAGGTGAAAGACTCTTCTGTGTCCTTACCCTGCACACCTACATCTCATTTAGCTTGAGGGAAAACAAATAATTTTTCAGAAAGGTTATTTTTTAAAAATACTACCTCCATCCCCCAGGAGTTGTTGGGACAGGCAGTTTCTCTTGTATCACGTTATCTTCTGTGAAAAGATCCTGCCTGTTGAATTAAAGGCACATTTCCTTTCCTGGGCTTCCTTCTCTGTAGTCACTGGGGAGGAGCTGTTCACGTTCCCAGCTAAGAACAGCCCTCTCACTTGTCAACTGGGTCCCATCCCCTCTCACCTGCTCCGAGCCGTCTCTCCATTGATCTCTTTTTCCTCTCCTGTACCATCAATATTTCCCTTTCTCCTGGTCATTCCTATAGTAGACAAAACATGCTTATCCAGAAAACTGTCTCCTGTAAGAACACCATCTCTTCACTCCTTCCAGCTCCCACCTATGTCTTTCTTTCCTCTTTCCAGCAAAAGTTCTCCAAAGAGTTGACTGTGCTTGTTGTGTCCAGTTTCTCCACCACCCCCGGCAGCCACTCTTCTGATCTCTGTCCCTACGCCTTAGCTTTGCCTCTTCTAGAACTTCACATAAATGGAGTCATGCAGAACATAATGTTTTCTTTCTGGTTTCTTTTACTCAGCGTGATGTTTTTGAGATTCATTTATATTGCATGTATTAGTGATTCATTCCATGTTATTGCTGAGTAGTATTATCTGGTGTTCTTTGGAGCCTACTGGTGCCATTTCCTCAGAATTTTGCCTCTGTTTCAATATTGTCTAATACCTTCAAGAGTACAGAGTCTTCATGCTTTGATTCTTGGATGACCTACCTCTCAGGTTTGAGTAACAGCAACAGCATAAAAAATAGCATGCAGTGACAAGTGTTGCCGAAAAGAAGTGCCACCTATTCAGGAGGTAACAGGGATAATCACATAGCACTCACACCTAGGGGTTCCAGTGTTTGAACAACAGTTTGCCTTCTGTACGGCCGATACCTTGGTTCTGGGAGTTTAACTGCAAGAGGCTTATTTTCTGCTACTGCCTTGCATGCTAATTCCCAAGAAGATCATCAACTTGAAATTACACGTGGTGCTTATCCAGATGATTGGATTCTTTCCAAGATATGTGGTAAATGCTGCTTCTGTTCTTGCAAGGTAGAGGCTCATGTTGTCTTTTGCTTAATTTAAACCAACAGGAATCTTGGAGAGTAAAGCAGCAACATGAACCTGTCCCTGGCGATAGTGATGCATGAAGGTGGGAAGTTATCGTGGTCATTGATGTTTAAACCGAGCAAGGCAAATACTTGCCAGGATGAAGCTCACTAAACCAAAAGTCTCTTCTTGTAGCTTTCTAACCGTTACATCAGCATCTTTTCTGTTCCCGATCTGTGAGACTTTTTAAAAGAGTTTTTTTTTCCCCCTCAGCCATACAAGTAAGAAACTCCAGGTTTCTGCAGTTCGATTACAAAAACCTTGATGTAGATGCCATTTGCATAGTGACTGTGAACATGTGTGTCCTTGCAGGGGCTTGATTTTCTTCTTGATTACCTGCTTTGTTTTGCTCCTGAGACTCCTGATATCTTGTTGAGGACAGAATTTGGTTATATGGTGATTAATTGATATTAATTCTTCAACTTGGGCAGTAGGAGCCTTAAACAAGAATATCTGACATCTCTGTTTATTGGAGTTCAGTTTAGTTTTCCAATGAGCAAAGTAACAGTGAATAAACCACGAATGAGGAGCAAACTGGTTGATTATCATGATCCTTAGAGATGAAGAGTATCATCCTAAAGAGTGGCTTATTACCCAGACCGATGCTCCCTGAACTTGGACTGCTCCAGACTGTCTCACCCTGACCTTGGGCTGGTGAGCAAAGCAGGTATGTTGCTGGTACTGATTTCCCACAGAGGAAACAGAACTTCCCAGCTGTAAGTTTCCTGAGTTTTGGAAAAAGTCATCAAAACTTGGGTAGAAATTTGCTAAGTCCTTCTTTCCCCTACTGGCAAGTATTAAGTAACAATATTCATTAAATACCACAGAGAGGCTATGTAATAAAGAAATAATCCTAGGCCTAGGTGGCTATAACTCTCCAGAAGAGTTGAAATTGAGAATGTAATTAAAGATTAAAACATTGTTTGCATTCTAGAACATGGAGAAATCTTTTCTCTCCATTGCGGGACCATATTAATAAGGAAGAGATCAGTTTCCAATAACTGACACTACCGAAGCTCGTTTATTAACATCAGTCATGTTTAAGCTGTCTGACTCAGTACTTCTACTTCTTTCCTACAAGACTGGAGTTGTCTCCAGGAATAGTGAGGGATACCAGTCTTATTTCACAAAATGTATCCGTATCTATTCAGTGACCTAAGTTGAACAGGAATGTGTCAGATGGCAAGGGTTACTAGTATTGGGATCTTAAATCCTGGAATTCATTGTATTCCTCTCTTCTGGCAACAGAATAATTTTCAGTCTCTTATTTTCAGCTAGGTTTTGTGCAAAAGTTGAAAGATTGGTAGGAGCTGGCATACCTAGCTATTTTAAGGTTTTATAGTTGGGGCTGGTGAAGGGGTGGGAGCACTGTAAACTTCAGGCCATCTTAACACAGTGACAGAAAGAAATTCTTTATGGTCAAATATCTGGCATTCAGAGCTCCATGAAGCCAGCCTGCATGCTCAGCCTCAGGGTGGGAACACAAAAGCCCAGAGCCCTGCCCAATTGGATTGTAAAAGTTTAACTGCCCAAGCACCATTTCTTTGTCCTTCTGCTTTTTGTTGCCGTTCACACTTGCTTTCCATTTGCTGTGAAGTAGAATCGGACACATCTTCCTTATGTGTCCAGTTTCCAGTCTCACCTCGTCTTCATTGTTCTTTAGAGCTTCTCATTTGAGGGCTTGGAGAAGACACATTCGGCAATAATTCCTGAAATGTCCTTTTTTATGTGTTTATGTGCTCCTATTATTGGCAGGTAGAGGAAGAAAGTATCTCTCTGAGTCTGTTGTTGATGGGATAAGGAAAATGTGATTCAGTGATTGGGCAGAAAAAAACCGTCAGCTTCTCACTTGTATAAGCCTTCAGTTTTGTATCTCTTCCAGGGCATTTGCCACCTTTGGCCCAGTGTTGCGGTTAGTCAGAATCCTTGAGGACCAGGACCAGAGTGATCTGTGTCTCATTTACTGCGTGGCCTTAACTCATGCACTTAAGATTGAACGAATGAGTCCTGAAGGCTGATTCCTCTCTGTGCTGCTCCCCTGGCTGATGATGTTCTGGACATGTGTTTGTACTGTTTGTAGCTCTTAGTGAATTGGAAGTGCTGGGTGTTTAAATGGCCAGGAACCAGGTGCCATTTAGACAGACGGAAATGCCCACAGGTGAGGCTCAGGGGTTGCAGGTCTATCTCTGGTGGTGATCCTTCCTGCTGAGTAAGGGTGGATAGGATTGCATCTGGAGGTTCTGGCAGCAAGTAGGGTCCGGAATCCAGGCGGAGGCCTGGCACTGTGCAACTGCAGGGAGAGTAGGCCTCTGGGGCTGAGGAGAGGGGCTGATATGTGCAAAGTGGTATATTAGGAAGATTAAGTAAGTAGCAAGATGCAGATAAATAAGATAGTCCTTTATAGCTGTTTAAAAGATAATTGGTTAATGTTACTTATCTTTTATCCCCTCTCTTTGGGCAGTAGAAGAATCTCTGGAGAAATAAATGAGGAATCCCTCATAAATATTAATGCAGAAATCTGTCTTTGGAGAATAAATATAGGGACATTTTGTTTTAAATGCTCTATGTTGTTGTACTTCATTAGCATATATGTTGTAAAAGTTACTTTTCTTCCCTTGAGAGAACCATATTCAGTTCAACTAATAGCCACAGACTGAAATCTGTACCTTGTCGGGATTGGAACACTTTAGAAGGATAGGAGAACTGATTTGCTCCTCTGCGCTCTAGCCAGAGGGTCTCCTTGGGTCCCCCATCTTTGGAAGTGGTGTCTTGTGGCAGGAAGCCAGGAGGAAGTCCAGATCCTACCTTGCTATCTAGACTCTTTGTCTGGACCTTTGATTTCCACTGCCTGGTCCCCCACTCTGTGTGTGTGTGCGTGTGTGTGTGCGTGTGTGTGTGTGTGTTTATACTTTTCACTCTGAAAGTATTTCTTAACATACTTTCCATAGGCTAGGTGTGTTTGACCAGGCTAGGAATATAAAGGTGCAGAAAGTATGACTTCATATAAACAGATGAGAAAGATAATGAGTTGCATTTGAAGCATGTGAAGTTTGAGGTACCCTTAAGCCTTGGGTGAAATGATATGATGGACTGGATTTCCTTTAAAACACTCCAGTCCCAAAAGTGTTGAGTGGGGGAAGTGTGGTAAAAATAGTTGCTAATTGTTGAAACTGGTTGATGAGAACATTGCACTATTAATGAGCATAGGGATGGTAGGAGAAGACTTGGAAGTGGATAAATTCTGCCAGGGATTGTGGAGGGAGACCAGAGGAGGGCCGGCAGAGGAGGAGTTGGTGATAGAGCCCTGCCCCACCCCTCCACCCCACCCCACCTCGCCAGCCCACCTTCATGTGGCCCTTGCAGCCTTTCCTGTCTGGTTCTGGTCCTGGTCCTGGCCTTACTCTCAGCTGGTCTGTCTTGTGTTTGTCTCAGACCCATTGTGACATAGACTAAAATTTAAAACTCAGTATCTTCCATGGATGGTAAATCAAAGAGAAATTGTATAAAATGGAAAGCTGTAATAAAGAACCTGGCCATTAAGCACTAAGTCAAATGTGGCAGCTTGCAGAATCAGTTTAAAAATTATATTTCATTGCATCCTCTAATTGCGTTTCTCCTTTAAAGGTGATTTTATCCAGGAAGACAGCTGTCTAGTGTGGTTATTACATCACTCTGGCCATCACTGAGCAAAGGAAGAAAAGAAATGGGTGGTTGTGTAGTACAGCTTATCAGATAGAAGCTGGATCTTTTTTTTTTCTTTTAAATCTTTTTGCATAACAGAGTCAGAGCTTCAGGATTGTTAATATTTCACACCATGCCATTCCCAACTAAGCTGGTTGCAAGTGAAACTCGTTTTTATAATCTTTCTGTTCTTTCCTGGAATGACAAGTAATTTTAGTGGTCTCTTGATGTGTATTTCTTTTTCTTTTTCTCTCGCTGCCATATAGGTCATTAGTAACTCACATATTTTGGCCCAGAAAGTTCCTATTTAGGGTTATAAGTGATCAAGAAGCAGTGAGCCAGTTTCTCTGTTCACCTGTGCTGAAGATTCCGTGAGCTCTCACAGGCACAGTTACCTCAGCAACATGAGAACAACTGTGAGTAGGAAGTGGCTTTGTCTGTTAGCCTGAGTTTTTTAGGTTAGAATGGATTTTGATCTGGTGGTACCAGTCACTGTGTGAGTACTCATTTATGGCAGATAAGCAGGAATTCTTAATAAAGCATGAAAAATCTGTTTTGGGCACAGATTATATGTATTTCTTAGACACTAAATATATCATCTTTCCAATTTTGATCAGTGTAGAAAGTACTGGACATTTTGTTTGGAGGCAGTGGTGAGGGGAATGGGAATGTGCTTCTAAGACTCGACTAAGCTCTGAGCTCAGGGCCTACTTGTCCTTAGAATGAACAGTCAGGGCCAGTCCTCACCTCGGGGCCATTTGGGTAGCTGGATAATAGTGGACTAGAATAGGCTCCAAGGTCAAGGGAACAACAGCTGATGTTGGGGGCCACAGCTGTCCTCTGGAGGCAAGGGAGGCCAGTGACTCCCAGGCAACCCTGGCTGCACATTAGAACCCTATGGGGGCTGTTTGGGAAGAGAGGCCCACTCATCCATTTCCTTAAACAGCTCTCAGGATGATTCCTGTATGCAACTAAGATTCAGAGCCACTGCTCCTGAAGGAATGCAGGGAGTGCTGCAGGGATGGAGGTATCTGGGAAGATGGTTGTCAGGACATCTATAGGACGAAGGCAATGATTATTGTGGGGGAACACTTGGCAGGACTTATTTGCTCAAGGCCACAGAAGGGAACCTTCTGGAATTTAGATGAAGGTGGATCCTAACTTTTTTGCTTGCTCATCAGCTCCCAAAATGTATCTGAGGTCATCAGTACCAATCATTTCCTTAACCAGTTTTGGCTTGTGACCCTCAGAAAAGGATAAGTAGATGATATTTTATTTTTTCCTTTGAATATATTCTTATTTTATATAAGTGGTTTGGTCCTTCTAGTTATTAATAGTATCTATAACTAAGCATGTTGCGCTGTCATTATGGACACTTTAAAATACATTTATGTAAATGAGAAGTATACAGTTTAATTTATTGTGATCTGATGTGTATTTTTTCTTTCTAGCTGTATTTTTTAACAGCTTTATTAGGGGTTACAAAAAATACAGTAAGTTGCATGTGTTCAAAGTGTGGAAATTGTGACATATGTATCATGTAACTCTGAAACTATCACCCTACATAAGCAAGACAACATATTCATCACCCCAAAAGTGTCCTCTTGCCCCTTTGTTATCCCTGTCACCCTCTCCCAGGCAACCAGTGATCTGCTTTTTGTCACTATAGATTAGTTTGCATTTTCTAGAAGTTTATATAAGTGGAATTATATAGCAGGTACTCTTTTTTTTTTTTAAACTGGCTTTTTTACTCAGCATAGTCATTTTGAGATGCATCCATATTGTTGCATGTATTAATAGATCATTTCTTTTTGTTGCTGTATA
Organism: Eulemur rufifrons; assembly: GCF_041146395.1. Taxonomy (NCBI): domain Eukaryota; kingdom Metazoa; phylum Chordata; class Mammalia; order Primates; family Lemuridae; genus Eulemur; species Eulemur rufifrons. The sequence goes on along the minus strand of NC_090989.1, from coordinate 282,301,144 downwards.
GTATTCCACTGAATGGATATACTACAGTTTGTTTGTGCATTCATCTATTGATGGACAATTGAGTTGCTTTGGCTATTGCAGATAAAGCCAGTATGAACATTCTTGTATAAGTCTTTGATTGGACATGTGTTCTCATTTCTCTTGGGTAAATACTTACAGATAGATCAAGGTCATATGGTAGATGTATGTTTAACTTTTAAGAAATTGCCAAACTGTTTTTCAAAAGGTTGTATCATTTTACATTCCCACCAGCAGTATATCAGTGTTTCAGTTGCTCTACATCCTGACCAATACTTGATATGGTTAGTCTTTTTAATGGTGGACATTCTAATAGGTATGGAGTCATCTCTGCTTGTGTTTTTAACATGCATTTCCTTAATGACTAATGATGTTGAGCATCTTCTCACATGCCTGTTTGCCATCTGTGTATCTTCTTTGGTGAAGTGCAGGCAAAAAGATAGAGGCCTATTGCATGAAAAATTAATTTTTAAAAATGTAGGTTTTCAGAATTTCCTTTGATGGCTTTCAAAATGGCTGAATGTAGAGCCTGTCTTAGCTAAATTAGTATGTATTGATTGATTGGTGTGTGTGTTGAGTATCTACTGTGTGCTCATCATCCACCAGTTGCTGTGGAGAATTGAGAGGATATAGTCATGGACTGGAACACTCGGGAGTCCAAACACTCCAAGTTTTGCCTGAATGTTTCATGGTGTTTCTTAACCTTGTCATTTTCTTTCCTACACAGATGTGATAGCTGTGGGGCTGGAGTTGGTTGGTGCTGGTGACAGGCTTTCAATTCGTTCTGATTATTTTGGTAGGAGTACTCATCTTTGAAGCATTGGAGTCTAGACTCTGGCTATTCTTTATCTGTAATTGTTATTTATTTGACACTTTGCTTTTTATTCATTTTTGCAATTCATCAAATAAAATCTGATGTCCACAATGCCAGATACTAAGGGTGCTTAATGTCCTGCACCTTCCCTTAGGGTACCTTAGAGACAAGTAAAGAGGCATTGGGATCCAGAGGAAGGACATGTGTTCAATTTCAGGGTGATCTAACTTCCCCTTGCTCCTCTTTGTCCTCAGAAACCTTGTTTTTAACCCTTCAATATACTATATTCAATATACTATACTGAGAGACTTTACCAGACTTGGGTATCAGATCAGACTTACAAAAGACTCTGGTCTCTAATCTTGGTGAACACATCCTAATAGGACAGGACAGTCTCTTGGGATTTTCCTGCGTACCCAGCACAAAGATAGATTCCAGGCCGGGCGCGGTGGCTCACGCCTGTAATCCTAGCACTCTGGGAGGCCGAGGTGGGCGGATCGTTTGAGCTCAGGAGTTCGAGACCAGCCTGAGCAAGAGCGAGACCCCACCTCTACTAAAAAATAGAAAGAAATTATATGGACAGCTAAAAATATATATAGAAAAAATTAGCCGGGCATGGTGGCGCATGCCTGTAGTCCCAGCTACTCGGGAGGCTGAGGCAGTAGGATCGCTTAAGCCCAGGAGTTTGAGGTTGCTGTGAGCTAGGCTGACGCCACGGCACTCACTCTAGCCCGGGCAACAGAGCGAGACTTTGTCTCAAAAAAAAAAAAAAAAAAGATAGATTCCATTATGGATTATTGGGCTGAACCATCTCATGCTCCTCCAACTCTCTTACCCTGCTGTATTTTTGGGGCTCAAGCAAAGATAGTCCCAGGTACATCTTTTAAAGAAATGTAACTCTTGGCTCTAGGGACTTTATCTTTTTATGCAGTTTCCCTAGCTCCTCACACAGGGAGTTGGATTTGCTGAAACTTAATGTCCCCAGAGAAGAAACCTAGGGGCATCACACTGCTCCAAAGAAAATACCCTTATAAGTCTCTTACAGTCTTAAAATAAAATATAATTTCTTTTTTTTATCATATTGTTAAGCTAGCGTGAATCCTAGGCACAGTAGCTGTAGGAAGCTGTCCTTTCCCTATTTGACGTAAAACAAAATAGATTTAGATTTGATGGACTTGGGCACCTTGGAAAAAATAAAACAATTGAAGTTAATTAATTAATTAAAACTACCCGTTTCCTTTTCCTTTCCTTCCTTCTCTCCAGCACCTCTTCCTATCAGTTAACATGGACCCTGCCTCCCAAGTATGGCATGCACAGAACCAGACTTTACCCAGCAGATGTGGGGCTAGGATAGGTTCTTATTAACACAAATTAACATCTTTCTTTTTTTCAAATACATTTTTATTTTTAACAAAGTAGCACTTAGAATTTAAAGGTCTCTTATGACCAATTACTGCAATGCAGTTCATTCAGTAGACGTTTAGACAGTATGTGGCATTGTCCTCGCCCCTAAGGAACCTCTGGTATTGCTGAGTGACAGTATTTAGAGTGTCTTGAAAACCCAGACCTGGAAGAGCCAGGAGGCATCTCTTTTCTACCCTCATTTCATGATTAAGGAAACTAAGGGTGTAGGTAAGTGAAGTTTTTCTCAAAGAAGTTTGTGAGATTTTTTAGTAACAGAGCCAGAAATGGAACCTCTGGGTTGTTCTGTTCCTCTGATACTACCACTGTTTTCCGTTCTTAGAGGAAGAGAGAGGGTAATGGGGGAGGAAGAGGGAAAAAAACATGATATAAAAATGTCTTTCTTTTTAGATGATGTTTTTGGGTGGTATCATAGAATCACCACCCTGTTTTGCTGTTCTTAGGTTTCACCAAGTGTGCTACTCTCCTGCTTGCTTGCTGAGACTTGCTTGTGAATCTCGCAGAGGCCACGAGCCCATTCCTTCTGGTGCTTTGCAAATAGCGGGGATGGTTTCAGCATTTGTGTGTTAAGAATGAACACTTTCTGCTTCAGTGCTCCTGTGGCCCTGGAGCTCTGCCCTGTTAGCACCGCTTTTTGGCAGAGCAGCAATACTTTACCAGCCAGTAGGAACAGATATTCCTGTTCTACAAATGAGCCCAGATTTATAGACTCAGAGTTCAAAGAAATGAGATGAGAGATCACCAACCAAAGCAGTCCACAGTGAGGGAAGAAACACCGTCTGACTGGTAAATTATGAGAGCCCACCACACAAGGCACTCATGTAATTCTTACATTCATCCTCCAAGAGGGACCGTTACTCTCCTTGGCTTTACAGGTGATGACACTGGAGGTCATCACACCTTGTCCAGAGGCTCCCAGCTGGTAAGTGGTGGGACTAGACTTCTAACCTGGGCACAGGGACTCCAGAATCCACACATCTAAGCTGCATAAGGCAGAGGTGTGCCTCATGTTCACCTCAGTTATGCATTAGGTTCTCGAGAAGCAGATGCTGAGAGGGAGTTGGGGTGCAGTGTATGTATTAGGGAGAGGAACCAGGACTGGACAGGGGAAGATGGCAAACTGCAGTGCAGGCCCAGCAAAGCCTCGGCCAACCTAGGATATCTCTGGAGTTAATGTTACCCTGAAGTCGTCCTGTGTTGGCCAAAAGGCTGAGCCTTTGTACCCCTGCCTCACTCAGTGACTGACGCAGGTGGCTCCAGGAAGGCCATGACCTCAGTGAGATGGCTGTCTGCCACTGAGGCTGACCCTGAATGAACCGACAGCTGGAGGCTGTGTGCTGACCACTCTCCCAGAGCTGGGCAGCAAGTTCTTCCTAGAAGTGGGGATCTGTTGATGCACCTCCTTGTCTACCCTGATCCTCATCAGTTGTGATACTATTTCTATATGGCTAAGTTCCAGAATGCTGGTAATTATTTATTTTCCCGAAGTGGCATATTTGTACAACCTTTAAATGTGATAAAATAAGGGTTTGCAGGGTAAACAAGCTTGAGTTATTTTATTTATTTTTTACAATGAATACCAACTGATTTTAAACTCCACTTGACCCTTGAACAATGCAGGGGTTAGGAGCACTGATCCCCACACAGTTGAAAATCTGCATGTGACTTTTGACTCCCCCAAAGCTTAATTACTACTATTTATAATAGCCAACTTTTGACTAGAAGCCTTACCAATAACATAAATGGTCAATGAATACATATTTTGCATGTTATTTGTGTTATATATTCTTACAATAACATAAGCTAGAGAAAAAATGTTATGAAAAGAATCATAAAGAAGAGAAAACATATTTTCTATTCATTAAATGGAAGTGGATCGTCATAAAGGTTTTCATCCTTGTCATCTTCACATTGAGTAGGCTAAGGAGGAGGAAGAGAGGAGCGCTTGGTCTTGCTGTTTCAGGGGTAGCAAAGGTGGAAGAAAATCCACATATAAGTGGACCCACGCAATTCACAGTGTCTTTCACCATCAATAGATTTACGTGTCTGTTTATGTCCATGTCTCACGGTCTACCCTATGTCTCTCAGTTCTACTTCTTCATATACATTTAGGGAGCCACTCCTCCAGGGGTCCAGTAGGGCCTCCCTTCCTGAGGGAGAACTTAGAAGCTTAGTGGGATCACTTATAGCCCCTGCAGGTGGTCTTGGGGCCGCAGGTGGTATTCATTGTCTCTCTCCTTTAATATCCATTCTAGATTCTGATCACCCTCAGCTCAACCTCTGCTGGCTCCAGTGGCTCACCCAGAGGCAAGACCCAGGGCTTTATCCCTGCCAGTGGTAGCAGTTTTGTCCCAAATGAGTATTGTGGGCAACAAGTTCCTCAGGGATTCCGGCAAGGGCAGTGAGGAAGGCTACCTGGGGGAGGCGAGCTCTGGAGAGTTATCTTTTGTATGAATAGTGCATTCCCTTTCAAAAGTAGGTACCAAAAGAGAGGCAATGTCAATAGATTAGAATTTTGTAGATTTTTAATCCCTGTTTGCATGCCGGTGTTTTCCGTATCCATGTCTCATAAGAAAGATTCCTGTTAATGGTAATAGGAACAGTAACAAGCCTTTCCTTTTCTTTTTGTCTCATCAGTTCAAATTCATATAAAGTTATGTCTCCTATGTATATTTTTGACTCTATACACACGCATATTTCATATACATGGGAGGAGTTTTTTTTGTTTTTTTTTTTTTCAAATAATGGCATGGGAATTGGGCAATGAAGGATAATAAAATGTCATAACGGGTCACCAGATGAACTTATAAAAAGCTCTAACAACAGGCCTTTTAGGTAAATGTCTTGGTTAGGAATAATTAAAGACTTCAAGACACTGAAAAATCTGAGTTCCTTCCTGAACCTTCAAAGAAAAATTAAATTCTATGTTATGTATTTTGTATTGTGTTCTATTGTATTTTAATTTAAAAAATTATTCATACATATTAAATGTGGTGCCTTAAAACAGGAAATTAGATTACGAATACATCAGTTTTACGAGAAGACAGACATTTACAGATCTCAGTGAATATTTGCCTGTTATCTTAATTGAGTTTGATTCAGATCTTTGCAAGGTGTGGGCAGGGGTAATTATCACAGGTATTTTTCTTATATTAACAATAGTAAGAAAATAGACTACTTTGAATTTCTGCAGCAACTAATGAAATTAAAATGTTCCTGTTTTCCAAGGAGTTCCTCGCTAGATTAGAAAATAATGGCTCTGTTTTAAAATATAACTTCTGATTGGTTGTATCTGAGGGTATTTCTCTTTCAACAGGTGCAGACTTAGGTCTCTAGTGGCACCTGCATTTTTTGAAACAGAGCTGTACTTTAACACAGCAAGCATCTGTTGTTTGTATGGCTGCCTCAAAGATATTTGGGTACAAGTAGCAGTTATGAGAAACTGTCAAAAGTTATCTTGGAAGGGAAAACAGGCTCTTCTTTTAGTGCTCTGGGTTATGGTTTAAAAGCTTGCTATGCTTTGCTCTTTAGCATACCCCCAGATTTCTCATTGAACTCCACCCCTGTAATGCCAAGTACATGATTAATTGGCCACAAATGTTTATGGATTTCTCATTCCGTGTCTAATTAGTATACAGTGTTACATGCCCTCGACTATGGGGAACTTACAGTCCAACTGAAGGATGAAACTGTGTTTAGAGGCAGGTAAAATAATACCAGTTCCTGGTGATTTGTATAGATGATCTGTCTTGAGATTATTGTAAGCTGCAGTCCTCCAAGAGGGATGATTTGGCCAGATCTCCTGCACTAATGGAAATCCTAGATATGGTCAGAACCCAAGATCATGGGGCAAGACTGGCTTTCAGGCTGCAGAGGCATGCAGTGAAGGGTGAACTAAAAGGCTACATCCTCCTAGGGTGACACTGAAATCATTGGCCAGGTGGGCCGTGCAAGCAAGGCATAGATCTGAAAGGACTAGGTCAGTGGTTCTGAACTTTTTTTTTGAATCATAGACATTCTTACCTTTGCGAAATTTGTAGGAACCTCAGTAAATATTTGTGGAATGAGTGTGCTGGGTACTATTCCAAGCACTAGGGATCTGGGGATGCATAACAAGACAAGATTCCTGCCCTCATGGAGATTACAACTTGTGAACATATGAATAATGCATGCAATTTCAGGATCCCAAGTCAAGAACGTAAGGGTTTCTCAGAGAAAGAGAGAGAATCCAGGTAGAGGCTCGTGGACAAAACAAAAGATGCAGGAAGGTTCCAGTGGGATTGACTCCTTGGAGCACCACTGCATTGTTGGAGACGAGCTGTAGGTATTTATTACAAGGTGTCTGTGGGCTCAGCCGTGGGAAGAGAAAGCATGTTTAAGGGACTTGACCCTTTGCAGGCAAGACTGGAGCTGGACTTTTGAAGGAAGCAAACATTTTCAGTAAACAGAGATGGTATGGGGAGGAAGTGTTGAGGGTGGGCCAGGGAAGAACAATTTGAGGAAGATCCCAGACTGGGGCTAGTTCTGTGTGGATTGGACTAATAGTGAAACAGTTCAGTTTGTGTGTAAGCAGGGGTACAGGGGAGTAGTGGCTGAATTTGGAATGCCTTGGTTTGAGGCTGAAGTTAGATTTTAACTAGTAGGCAGTCAAAGTATTTTGAGCAAGGCCCTAACTGGTTCAGTTACTTTATAGGTGACTATATTAATATCGTTGGTTCCTAATGGCAGGTGTTAGAATACAACTCTACCTTACTGAAGTAGGTTATAGGCAAATTGATAATGATGTTTGGGATTTGCATTACTCTATTTTTAGTTTTTTAAAAGCATGTTTATGTGGAGGGGAGGGACAAATGAAACAGGATGGCAAAATGTGGATAATTGCTAAAGCTGGCTGGTAAGAGTTTAGTATACGGTTCTCTATTCTTGGGTATGTTTGGACATGTCCATAATAATTAGTTAAATTAAAAATAATACAGCTGATTTCATAACATTGTGAATGTACTTAATGCCACTGAACTATACATTTAACAATGGTTAAGATGGTTACCATTTTACGTAGTTTTTCACCACAATTTTTTACAATGGTTAAGATAGTAAATTTTATGTTATATATTTTATGTTAAATATATATTACCCCTTTATAGGTAAGGGCAACCTAGAACCTACTACTGTGACCGGCAACCACAAAACCTACTGCTGAGGCCTCTTAAGACACATTTTCCTGGGAAGGGTCAGGGAATTCCTAGGTTCCTGCTGTTGTCCTGCAGGGAAAGTTCTAGGCAAAATGTTATTAATAGAACCAGTCCTTGCTTCATGGTTTTCCATGAGGAAACTCAGTCTTAATTAATGAAGTCTGAATAGGGAAATCTTTTCAAAGTGTTGTAAATATGTTGTTTTCTAGTATTCACCAGCCATTATATAATGCTGTGTCCTTAGTTTCTTCATCCACAAATAGGGATAATAATATTTGCACCTTATAATAGTTACGGAGTTTAAATGAGATAGTGAGTATTTTAAAATCTAGCAACATTTTCATCTTTCCACACTGTGACTAACCTCATTCAAAACTAGGCTTGCAAAGTACAGTTGACCTTTGAACAACACAGGGGCTAGGAGTACTGACCTCTGCACAGTCAAAAATTTGTGGATAACTTTTAACTCCCCCAAAATGTAACTGCTAATAGTCCACTGTTGACTGGAAGCTTTACCTTCGACATAAACAGTTGATTAACACATATTTTGTGTATTGTGTGTATTATATACTATATTCTCACAGTAAAGTAAGCCAGAGAAAAGAAAATGTTATTAAGAAATTCATAAGGAAGAGAAAATATATTTACTGTTCATTAAGTAGAAGTGAATCAACATAAAGCTCTTCATCCTCGTCATCGTTGCATTGAGTAGGCTGAGGAGGAGGAGGAAGAGGTAGAAGAAAATCCACGTATAAGTGGACCCATGCAGTTCAAGGGTCAACTGTAAATGGTTTCCTTCCCCATTGGCAAATGGCAAGGTCCAGAATAAATGACTTCTTTAATGAACAGATAACGTTGATGCATTAATAACTCTTCCTATGTAGCTAGGCATACCCATGTAACAGAATATTTCTCAATATTTATCATATTTTCTAAAATTAAAAAGTATAAGTAACCACTATGCTAGAGCAAATTTTGAAAAAGGCAAAGAGCTCATACTTTTACCCTTTTAATATCATGATTTTAATTTAGTTTTTGAATATCATATTTATAGAAATGATTTTCCTAGCTCATATTCTAAAAAATTATAAATCTGAAAGTCACCTAACCTGGTCCTTGTTTTAATTGACACAGACTCTGACCTTTCAGACAGTTCTTTGCTATACAGGAATATTTTCAAAGTACCTTGGAGCATACTCTCATTGTGTATCTGGGAACTCTGAGGCTCAGGGAGGGAAAGTCACTTACAACTAGGACAGGAACCAGAGGTAATCCCTGATACCCTGATTCCTAGTTGACTGTTCCCCACTGCCACAGTAGAATCCAAATTAATGAGGTTTTCTTGTACCCGTTCAGCAGGGAGAGGACCAATTTCACACACAATTCTTCATGACTACCCATAGCATTTTAATTGCTTGCTATTGTGTCAAAATATTGTCCTCCTGACAGTTGGGATAATGTATACAGAAAACAAGAGGAAATAGAAAATTGAGTAAATTTGCAAGAAAATAAGAATGCCTTTGAAATACCTAAAAGACTGACTTAATATCATCAGAAAAACATTTTGATCTCTTGCAGTGTCAGGTGTGATATTTAAGGGGGGAGGTAGTGATTTCTTTAAGACAGAACCTGTTTAGAATGAAGTTTCTCTGAGTTTAACACAGCCTTGGAAAGAGCTCAAGATCCTGCCTGTCCACGTTCCTACCTCTTCTCTCCCCGTTGAGTAAATGACTCTCCTACTTTAGGGACACATCACGAGACTGCTGACTCTTGCTCATTCCCACATCCTTCTGTTCATTCTCACCCCTGTGCCTTGGCTTATTCCTTGTTTCAAAAACCTTATTAAAATGTTGGTATCTGCTCCAGGCCTCTGGTGCTCATCACTGACTGTGCAGCAGAATTGCTCTCTGGAGGCTTTGGTGTTAGATGGCAGAGTTAGCCCAGACCTTGAATCTTCCTGCTCATATACATAGTAAAAGAAACAAAAAAGAAGTTAAAATTAGCAAAAGATGCACCAGTATCAGTCAGTCAGAGGAAGGGACTTACCTTTTTGAAAACTGGTAGCCAAGAAAGTTATCACAGGAAATTACGGAAATCATCATCTCAGGTGGTTCCATAGCATGTGTTCAGTGCCAGGAGACATGGAGCAGTACAAACTTGTGGGGGAAGTTTGACCCAAGAATTTAATACTCAGCCAAGTTTTGTTACGTAAAAGACAGCGATGTTCTTAAAAAAAAAAAAAAAAAAAAAAAAAGAAATGCATGGGCCAGGCGTAGTGGCTCACGCCTGTAATCGTAGCACTCCGGGAGGCTGAGGTGGGAGGATCGCTCGAGGTCAGGAGTTCGAGACCAGCCTGAGCAAGAGCGAGACCCCGTCTCTACTAAAAAAAGGAAAGACATTAACCGGACAACTAAAAATATATGGAAAAAATTAGCCGGGCATTGTGGCGCATGCCTGTAGTCCCAGCTACTAGGGAGGCTGAGGCAGAAGGATCGCTTGAGCCCAAGAGTTTGAGGTTGCTGTTAGCTGGGCTGATGTCACGGCACTCTAGCCCGGGGAACAGAGTGACACTCTGTCTCAAAAAAAAAAAAAAAAGAAAGAAAGAAAGAAAAAATGCATGAACTCAAGGAAAAGCTTATGAGTCTTTCTTTAAAAAAATACTCATTGACAAAATGCAATGAGTGAAGAGATCAACTAGCTGCATTCATTCACTCAGCAAATATTTATTGACTGCCTGTTATGTGCCAAACCTTGTTTGAGGCACTGGGGATGTAACAGTTCATTAACTTACATTCTGATGACTAATGGTGAAGTCATTGGTCTGTTTAAATATACAGCCAAGGCCAAGTAATTGTCAGGAATAATATTTCAGAAGGTAAATACAGTTATGCCTCACTTAACAATAGGGGTATGTTCTGAGAAATGTGTCACTAGGTGATTTCGTCATTGTGCGAACATCGTAGACTATATTTACACAAACCTAGATGGTATAGCTCACTACATACCTAGGCTACATGGTATTGCCTATTGCTCCTAGGCTAAAACTATGCAGCATGTATTGAATACTATAGACAGTTGTAAGACAGTGTTAAGTATTTGTGTACCTAAACATATCTAAACATAGAAAAGGTACAGTAAATATATGGCATAACAGACAAAAAGTCGTACATCAGTATAGGGCACTTATGAATAGAGCTTGCAGGATTGGAAGTTGCTCTGAGTGAGTGAACACGAAGGCCTAGGACATTACTGTGCACTGCTGTGGACTTTATCAATACGGTACACTTTAAGCTATACTAAATTTATTAAAAGTATTTTTTTGTTAATACTTAGCTTTACCTTCCTGTGACTTTCTCACTTTATAAACTTTAATTTTTTTAACTTCTTGACTCTTTTGTAGTAACACTTAGCTTAAAACATAAACACATTGTGCAGCTGTACAAAAATATTTATGTGCTTATTCTAAAGGCTTTCTTCTATTAAATTTTTTTTTTTTACTTTTTAAACTTTTTTGTTGAAAACTGAGGCACAAATACACACGTTAATCTAGGCCTTCACAGGGTCAGGATCATCAGTATCACTGTCTTCCACCTCCACATCTTGTCCCACTGGAAGGTCTTCCAGGGCAATAACACACTTGGAGCTGTCATCTCCTGGGATAACATGCCTTCTTCTGGAAGACCTCCTGAAGGACCTGCAGTCTGTTTTACAGTTAACTTTTGGTTTTTTTGTAAGTAGATGCAGCATACGCTCATATAACAATAAAAAGTATAGTATAGTAAGTCCATCAACCAGTAACAGTGTTTTTTGTTTTGTTTTGTTTTGTTTTGTTTTTTGGCTTTTGGTTGAGTTTTTATTTATTTATTTATTTATTTATTTTTTAAGACATAGTCGCACTCTGTCACCCTGGCTATAGTGCAGTAGCATCATCATAGCTCACTGCAACCTCAAACTCCTGGGCTCAAGCGATCCTCTTGCCTCAGCTTCCCAGGTAGCTGGGACTGCAGGCATGCACCATCACACCCGGCTAATTTCTTCTATTTTTAGTAGAGATGGAATCTTGCTCTTGCTCAGGCTGGTCTCAAACTCCTGACCTCAAGCAGTCCTCCCGCTTCAGCCTCCCAGAGTGCTAGGATTACAGGCGTGAGCCACCACACCTGGCCAACGTAGTTGTTTATTATTATCATCAAGTATTATGTACTGTACATACTTGTATGTGCTAAACTTCTATACAGCTAGCAGTGTGGAAGGTATGTTTACACCAGCAGCACCACAAACACGTGAGTGCTGCAATGCCCTACAGCGTTATGATGGCTAAGTTGTCACTAGGTGATAGGAATTTTTCAGCTCTGTTATAATCTTATGGGACCAAAATGTTATGTGGCACATGTCTATATTATAAAACATGGGAATGTAAAAATATTCACAGAGCAAATGTAGTCAGGAGATTGTGTTGGTGAATTTCTCATCTTATTTGGGAGCAAGAGATATGTCTAAACATCGAGAAATAGAGGTTTTTGTATATTATGTGAAATTAGGAAGAAACTCCCTAAAATAATTAAAAAGAAAGAAGATGCAAGACAACAATAAAGACATTCTGCCTAATAAAAGGTAAAAAACCAAGCATTAAGAGCTGACACATGGCTGGGCGCGGTGGCTCACGCTTGTAATCCTAGCACTCTGGGAGGCCGAGGTGGGAGGATTGCTCAATGTCAGGAGTTCAAGACCAGCCTGAGCAAGAGCGAGATCCTATCTCTACTAAAAAAAAAAAAAAAAAAAAAAAATAGAAAGAAATTATCTGGACAACTAAAAATATATACAGAAAAAATTAGCTTGGCATGGTGGCACATGCCTGTAGTCCCAGCTACTCGGGAGGCTGAGGCAGGAGGATTGCTTAAGCCCAGGAGTTTGAGGTTGCTATGAGCTAGGCTGATGCCATGGCACTCTAGCCTGGGCAACAGAGTGAGACTCTGTCTCCAAAAAAAAAAACTGACACATAAAATAAGATGACCAAATTTAGGCCACACATCTGTGATGTCAGTAAATACAAATAGAATAAATGCCTTTTAAAGTAAAAAGACTCAAATTGCCCTCAAAATAAAGCCCTACTATGTACAACATGCAAGAGATATTAGATAAAGACAGATCCTGGGTTTGTAACTAAAAGAAAACTAGGTTTGTAATACAAATACTAGACAAAGTTGAGTTCAAGGCATAGGGTATAAATAGCTACAAAGAGAAACTTTGCAATGGTACAGTGTAAGTCCACAGTGAGGCCAGGGCAAGTCAACCCGGGGCCAAAATATTGGCTGGATAAACTGCAGAACTGCCAGGAAAAACAGACTGTGACTCACCTTAGGAACCCACAGTAGAGCAGAGAGACAGAAAATCAAAGAAGCATATGGAAGATTTAAATAATGTCTTCTAGTTTTTAGCTGAATTGTCACTTCCTCAGAGAGGCCTTCCCTGACTACCCAATCTAAAGAAGTTTCTCCAGTCACTCTTGCTCCTTTTTACTACCTCGCTAGCACTCTGGTCTGCTCTTCCCTTATTACTTTATTATCTTGTGTTTTGTTTTGTTATTTGGCCAAAATATCTGTGAAAGAGAGACCCTGTTTGTTTTGATCACTGCTGTATTCCCAGTGCCTAGAACAGTGGCTGGCAAACAAAGTCAATCTTGATTTTTACAAACATCTGCTGAGTGCCTGCTGTATGCCAGACACTGGTGTAGGAACTTCAGTGAACAAGGACCCCTGCCCTTATGGTTTTTATGTTCTAGCAGAGAGAGTATGGAAGACAAGAAACGTAATCCACAGGTCACGTACAGAATATAAAGAAGGCAGTTAGTGCTATAGGAGGAGTGGAGCAGCTGTGAAGCCAGGAGAGCTGGGCTTGGGGGAGGTGGGCTTTGATTTTAAAAAGAATATTCAGGGAGACTGCCTTGAGATGGTGACCTTTGGACAAATGTTGGTGAGGGAGTTAGCCAGGTAGGTCTCTAGGGGAAGGTGTTCCAGATAGAGGAACACACAGGATAGAGAACATTTATATAAGGGCATGAAGACAAGTTGGGGTCTTGAAGACCAAGTGTGGGGTCTTGCACTTATTCTTGAGCCTGGAGATCAGAAATTGGCCCTGATCTTGCTTGAGCCCGGGAGTTGGAGGCTGCAATGAGCTGCAATTTCTCCACTGCACTCCAGCCTGGGTGACAGAGCCAGACCCTGTCTCCAAAAACAAAAAAAGAAAGAAATTGGCCCTGATCAAATGCAATTAAATTAGTTTAAACAGCATGAGGAATTTCAGCTGATACTAGACCTTGAACCAAGCTACTGATCATGGGCAGTTTTGCCTTGGTGTATAATATAAACAACACTTCTTGTTTTATAAATTGTTTTGAGGGATACAATATGTGCTAATTTCAGTTATATTAAAATGTCCATTTAGAATGTTTATTAGCACAAATGAATTCAATGATTTCAAATATAGAAACAAAATATTGTGTGCAATGAAAGTACATGATATAATTAGACTATTAGTGAAAACACTTACATACCTCTGCATGATTGAAAATGAAAGCTTAACAGCCTCAAAAGGATGGTGCTAAATATTTACATATCTGTCTGTGATGCACATTTTTAGGTGCTAAAAATATTCATTGTTAATGACTGGAAGGGAAGTCTAGGTTTAATGTACATTTGTCTCTCACCAAAGTCAAAGCCAATTTTGTAAAGTATTATAGGCAGCCTTTGAAATAAGAACTATTGCTGAAATAAAAGGAGACTCTTCTCAAGCAATTAGCAGTACCTATTTAATGAGAGAAAAGTTTGCAAAATGACTGAGAAATGAGAAAGTTTGCTTGGCAGATAGCCTGTTATTTAAGTTTTACATAGATGTTTGAAATTTTTCTTTTTAAAGTGTGATATTCTTGAGATGTTAAGAGGACATTCTGAGTTATATCAAAGTAAAGTAACAGGAACCATGTATGAGGAACAAATCCATGCTAGCTTTTCTTCATGAAAAGATCTGGCCTAGGTAACTTCTTTAATCCTTTTCCTCATCTGCAAAGCAGTAATAAAAATAAAACTTATATAGACATAAAGTAAGAGAAGCTATAGAAAGTGATTAGTATTATGCCTGGAGCAAAATAAGTGCTCATTAATTATATGAGGCACCTCTGAGTGTCATGAGTCAAAGTGTGGTCTGTGGATCAGCTGCATGGTCTCCTGGGAACTTACCAGAAATCAGAATCTCTGACCCTCTTGAATGAGAATCTACTTTTTTTTTTTAATAAGAGTTAGGGGCCGGGCGCGGTGGCTCATGCCTGTAATCCTAGCACTCTGGGAGGCCGAGGCGGGTGGATTGCTCGAGGTCAGGAGTTCGAGACCAGCCTGAGCAAGAGTGAGACCCCGTCTCTACTAAAAATAGAAAGAAATTATATGGACAACTAAAATATATACATACAAAAAGTTAGCCGGGCATGGTGGTGCATGCCTGTAGTCCCAGCTACTCGGGAGGCTGAGGCAGGAGGATCGCTTGAGCCCAGGAGTTTGAGGTTGCTGTGAGCTAGGCTGAAGCCACGGCACTCACTCTAGCCCGGGCAACAGAGTGAGACTCTGTCTCAAAAAATAAAAAAATAAAACAAAAAAAGAGTTAGGGTCTCATTCTGTCACCCAGGTTGGAGTGCAGTGTCGTGATCATAGCTTACTGTATCCTCAAACTCCTGGGTTCAAGCGGTCCTCCCCAGTAGCTAGGACTACAGGCATGCACCACTGCCGCCTGGCTAATTTTTTCTTTTTTGTAGAGATGGGGTCTCACTATGTTGCCCAGGTTGGTCTTGAACTGGCCTCAAGCAATCCTCCCACCTTACCCTCCCAAAATGTTGGGATTACAGGTGTGAGCCACTACGCCCTGCTGAGAATCTATATTTTATAATAACAAAATCCTCGGGTGATTAATATGCACGTTAAAAATTGGGAAAACATTGACTTAGAGCAGTGGTTGGCAAACCAAGGCCCATGGCCTATTACCTGTTTCTATAAATAAAGTTTTATTTGAGGCTGGGCATGGTGGCTCATGCCTGTAATCCTAGCACTCTGGGAGGCCGAGTTGGGCGGATGGTTTGAGCTCAGTAGTTTGAGACCAGCCTGAGCAAGAGCCAGACCCCCGTCTCTACTAAAAAAAAAAAATAGAAATTAACCGGACAACTAAAAATATATAGAAAAAATTAGCCGGGCATGGTGGCGCACGCCTGTAGTCCGAGCTACTCAGGAGGCCGAGGTAGAAGGAACACTTGAGAAGTTGCTATGAGCTAGGCTGATGCCACGGCACTCTAGCCCAGGCAACAGAGTGAGACTCTGTCTCAAAAAAAAAAAACAACAACAACTTTATTTGAGTACAATCATACCCATTCATTTACATACTGTATATGGCTTCTTTACTATTACAGCTGCAACCACACAGAGGTCGGTCATTGCAACAGGTCATTTGGCCAGCAAAGCCAAAAATATTTAGTCACTGGACCTTTCAGAAAAAGTTTGTTGGTCCCTGTTTTAGAGGACAAGCCCTAGTGTCAGATCACCTGGGTTCAAATCCACCTCCCCTTCAGTATGGACCAAGATGCTTGTATCTTATTTTCCCATCTGTAAAATGGTGATAACAGTATCTGCCTCATGGGTGGTTGTGATAATAAATGAGATAGTGCATTTTGAATCACTTATCTTCACCATCATAACAAACCACTCCAAAACTTAGTGACTTTAAACAACAAAACATTATGTTTGCTCACAATTCTGTAGTCCGGTCTGGGCCCAAGTGGGTGATTCTTTTGCTGGTCTTACCAATGGTCATTAATGTCATTGCATCCAGCTGGGTGGTTGGTTGGGCGCTGAGATACTCTTCCTGTAGCCCAAGAACCCTCTTTCCATGTCTCTTCTTCTCAGCGTAGCTTCTGCACATGATCTCTTGAGGAGAGGAGCTGGACTTCGTAGGTGACAGTTCAGGGCTTCCAAGAGTGTGAAAGCAAAAGCTGCCAAGCATTCTTCGTAACCCCGCCACCCACAGGGTCTCACTCTGTTGCCTGGGCTAGAGTGCAGTGGCTTCATCATAGCTCACAGCAACGTCAAACTCCTGTGCTTAAGCAATCCTCCTGCCTCAGCCTCCTGAGTAGCTGGGACTATAGGTGCAGGCCACGATGGCTGGCTAATTTTTCTATTTTTAGTAGACACAGAGTCTCACTCTCGCTCAGGCTGGTCTCAAACTCCTGGCCTCAAGCAATCCTCCTGCCTCGGCCTCCCAAAGTACTAGGATTACAGGCATGAGCCCCGGCACCCATCCTATGAAGCATTCTTAAGGCTTAGGCTTGGAATTGGCACCATGTCAATTCTGCTACATTTTATTGGTTGAAGCAAGTTACAAGACCATTCCAGACTCAAGGGAAGGTGAATACACAAAGGCATAAATAGTGGGAAGTGTTCCATTGGGGACCACGAGTGTAGCAGACTACCACGCGTGGACCAATATAGGAAGCACACAATTAGTCACATCTGCTACCACTACTGCTACTAATATATACATATATATGGGGAATTTGGGAGAATGTATAGGTGTGATAAGTGCCTTTTCCTAGGTGCTTTCCTCCTGATTGGAATCCCTTTTCTTACCCTCTCTCCCATTTCAAAATAAGGTTGGAAGAAAATGGGGTCAGTTGCCAAATTCTGTTGGTTATCTGAAGCCCATTTTTTTTAGAGTGTGTTGATTTTTTACCCGGCAGTGTGTTTCCTCTCCCTGAGCTCCTCTTGCTGCCTTAGGGCAGTAGTATGACGAGTTAGGTAGCAGAGCTGACCGAAGCCCTCCCGACTCATTTCTTGGTTTTGCTCCGTGACTGTGTTAGTATGGTAAATTGCCTTCCTGCTGTTGTGGATGCAAACCAGCTTCAATCACCCAGGTTGTAAATTATAGGATCCCCCTGGTCCTCCTCTTTTGGACTAGCAATTCTTTCTCTTGGGAAGAGCTGATGAAGGAAAAACTGTAGCTTGCATCAGTTAGGATTGGTTCTCACAAATGGCCACATTTTAAAATAAACTGAGAGAGAAAGGAATTTTGGATCATCTGTGCATTTTCTTATATGTTTGACTTCTTCATTATCAAAGATTGTATTTTAGTTTCATTTTAGTACATGGGCCCAGATTCCATGGAGCTTTATGCATGTCTTATGCCAGTTTTGAAAGAAAACGTCTTTAGCCATCACCCTGTGCAAAAAATCAGAAGGATGTGATTTATTGTAATTTAGCCAAGACAAATAGTGGTTTTCCTTAAAGCTTGCAACAATTGCTGTGAATGAGCAAATGTTTATACAAGGTGTGAAATTAAGTTTCATATAGTTGCAAAATGTGAGTCCTAGCCAACAGCTCTGAAATTATATTTATATTTTGGGTAACAATTTCAGTGGTGTTCTTTGTTGCAATTAGGAGTCCTGCTGCTTCAAGAAATGATCACCCTCATCCAGATTTAACTCTTGATAAAGAAAGCTCTACTGATTTCTCGTAAAAACCTGGAGTTTAATCTTTGCTTTTAAAATGTGCAAATTCTGTCAAATTTGGGGTGACTGAAACTCTTCCTCTAGGGTTTTATTTCCTAATCTGCTCCATTGAACTGTTCCACTAACAAGAAATTAGATTGTGTCTGCACTGACTGCTGTCTGCTCTGAGAAGTGTCAGAATTCACTGAACTAAGAAGGCTCTCCTGAGCAGCAGTGAAGTGGTTAAAACTTGACATTTTTGTGTCTTTTTTAAAAAATGGGAGTAGGCAGGCTAATGTTTCTATACAGCTTTTCCAACAAACAGTCAGAGCCCATTTTATGAGTTTCCGAGAAGGGCAGGATTCACAAAATGATGGAATATTGTGCACTTATTTTTAAGAACTAATTGGGAAGCATAACTGTCTTCTGTCAGATTCTTCCTGATAAGTGAGGAGTGATGTATTATTTTGAACCCCTTACCTTTTTGCCCTAAGGTCCCATTTGTTTTGCGGAAAGACAAAGTGCAGACACATGAAACAGCATGCTGTGTCCGTGAGCCCGTGCCTGGCAGTCTGTTTTCGGCTCTCCTGAATACTAGAATCTCTTAATCATCGAAGCCTTCTGCTCATTGCAATAGTCTATGTTTCTGGGTCAAAATCAGGTGTGCTCTGAATGAAAGCAAAAATTTTGCCTGGTCCAGCATTTGATATTTAATGAACTTGGCGGCTGGTTTATTTCTAAAGTAGTTTAGTCTTAGAGCTACTGCTTTTTTTCTTTTTTTTGAGAGTCTTGCTCTGTTGCCTGGGCTAGAGTGCCATGGCATCAGCCTAGCTCACAGCAACCTCAAACTCCTGGGCTCAAGCGATCTTCCTGCCTCAGCCTCCTGAGTAGCCGGGACTACAGGCATGCGCCACCATGCCCGGCTAATTTTTTCTATATATTTTTAGGTGTCCAGCTAATTTCTTTCTATTTTTAGTAGAGACGGGGTCTCGCTCTTGCTCAGGCTGGTCTTGAACTCCTGACATTGAGCAATCCTCCTGCCTCGGCCTCCCAGAGTACTAAGATTACAGGCATGAGCCACCGTGCCCGGCCAGCTACTGCTCTTACTGAGGGGCAGCTTACTTTCTTTCCTCTCCCCTCCACCCACCTCCCTTTTTAAAAGCCATTTTTACATTGTGAACTTTTATACACGTTGTATGTGTGTATAGATTACCACCCCTCCCAAGAAACAGCAATTTTCTTGTTAGTGATATATTTGTACTTTTGGCAATTCTCAAACTGAAAGCCATTTAAAGAAACAGTTAAGGATTGAGCTTAAATTCTGAATTGCAGTTTTGTTATGTTTTAAATAGAAAGTTAAAGTGTTAATTTAGGCAGACCAAGTAGCCTAAAGTTTTGAGAACAAAGGAGATCCTATAGACTCCCCAGGGTGGATTCTTGCCAGCCAGCCTGCTTTCTGGTGCCAGGTGCTACTCTACAAGGAGTTAGCATGGTCTAGTGGGATGGACCATGGTAAGTAATATTCCAGGGTAAGTGGGTTTGCCGCTGAGCAGATGTCTCCATGGGGATGTCACAGGAACTCTCCATTTCTAAAACAGGGGAATTCAGCTAAGACAGTTCCCTTATTTCTTCACTTAGCAGATATTACATTGAGTACCCAGCATATTCCAGGCACTTTGCAAGGGGGATGCAGATAGCAGTAAAACCAGGATTCCCTAAGTGATCTGGTTTCAGAATTGAAATCCAGACCTTTCTTTTTTTTTTTTTTTTGAGACAGGGTCTCACTCTGTTGTTCGAGCTAGAGTGCAGTGGCATCATCATAGCTCACTGCAACCTCAGGTGATCTCTTGCCTCAGCCTCCTGAATAGCTGGGACTACACGTGTGTATCACTATGCCCAGCTAATTTTTCTGTTTGTAGAGGCAGGGTCTCACTCTGTTGCTCAGGCTGGTCTCAAACTCCTGGGCTCAAGTGATCCTCCCACCTCAGCCTCCCAAAGTGGTAGGATCACAAGCATGAGCCACCACACCTGGCCCAGATTTTTTTTGTTTGTTTTAAGAACAGCTTTTAATATTTAGTATCAAGTAAGTAATGCAACTTAGTTGCAAAAACAAAATATTTGCTCTTATTTATCATATGCTTCTAATACAGAAAGGAAGATACATAAGCATTGGTTAAACTCCCTAATCTGCTGGACAGAACATGTGAATGCAAAGATTGTATTTCAGTTCATTTAGGTTGGCCTAATGTGTCCTTTAAAATGATGAGGCAAAGAGGAAGATGCTAGAACACACATTTGACCTGGATTGGGTGTCTCCTGCCTCTGGTCCTATGCCTCGGGAGAGCCAGACAATGCCCAGGTAGCTCCTGAGGCCCAAGGTATGGGTGGGAGGGAAAAGGAAAAAGGCAAGTGACATCCATAGTTTCCAGTGCATCACTTATCTGTACAAGCATGTACACCAAATTGTCAGCAGGTATTTGTAGCTAGAGAATCCATGTATGTGAAGTTCAAGATGACAATTCTGTGCATAAAGGGCTCTTTCTTGACATAATTTTTAGGGCTTTGTGTTATAAAGGAAGGGCAAGGAATGTGGGAGAAAGGAAAGAGATGATCTAACTATATTACAGACAGCAAGAAAATTTTCTTTGCTGAAAGTTCTTTATAAAATTTAAAACTGTAAATAAAGGGCCCTCGTGCGATGGTTCATCCAGATCCAGATCTGCAGTTGTTCTGAAGAGTAGTGGGTCTCAGCCTGTTTGGATTCCAATGCAGAATGGTACAAAGTTATATGTTAGGGTAGAGTGAACCATGCATGGGACATTTTTCTAAAATGTTTTCATTTTTTAAAATTTTTAATGGAGAACTTCAAATGTCCACAAAAGTAGACAGAATTTTATAATGAATTCTTGTGTACCCCAGCAGCCAGCAGCCTCTTATATTATTTTGAAGTAAATCTAAGACAGCGTATCATTCAATCTTTAAGTATTTTGTTACGGATCTTTAAAGTATAAAGATATATAAAATATAAAGACTTTTTAAAAAGCATAACCATAATACTATTATCACACCTAAAATAAAAATAATAATAGTTCCATAACATCATCTGTCCAGTCAATTTCCAAATTTCAGATTGTTTTATAGGTGTCATAAAATATTTTTAGCAGTTTGACTTGGGATCCAAATAAAACCCATACCTTGCGATTGGTTGATATGTCTTTTGTTTCTTTTAATCTACAGTTTTCCCCTCCATTATCTCTCTCTTTACCTTTATTTTTTTTTCCCTTGAAATTTTGTTGTTGAAGAAACTAAGTTATTTCCCATAGTCTGGATTTTGCTGACGCCATCCCCATGGTTTCATTGAACATGTGTCTCTGTCCTCTGTATGTACTGTAAATTGGTAGCTGGATCAGGAAGCTCGATCAGAGTCAGGTTTGATTTGCTAGTTTGTTTTTCCAAGGCTGCTTCATCGATGATATTGTGTTCTATCGGGAGGCCCAAAATGTTTGGTCGTCTCTTTTTTTTTTTTGATGATGTTAGCAGCCATTTATGCTCAGTGTCTAGGTTCCTTAGGGTACAGAGAGCTGATACAGTAATGCTGTCTTCCCTGTTCATCTGGACTGCTTCTGTAAAGAGAAAATTCTCCATATCAACTATTTGGTTGCCCCGTGGTATGACTTATATAGGACAGGCAGAATAAATGTTTGATTCTTTCCTTTTGTGTACTAATTTTCAAAATATAGTTGGTTCTTTAGCATCCTTTATCTATTCACTCTTTTTCCAAATTATTTTTTAAATGAAATTAATTTTTTTATATTGTTAGAAACATTTATTTTTGTGATGCCTTAGGCCCTTTACATGGACCTACAGCAGCCCAGGCTACTGGAGAGTTGATGTGTGTGTTGTGTTCCAGAACCCCCTCAAGAAAGACTGGTAAACAGCTCTCAGGGAGGGGGAAAGGCTTTCTTCAGAAGCCAGCCAGCAGAGCAGAGTGGTCCACACTGCCCAGAGAGCCTGCTGGGGAGGGGAGCTGGGTTGGATAAATCAAATCAGATTGTCCTAACCTTGGTTTTGAAAGAATTGGAACACTCCTTAACAATCATCTAGACCAACTTACTTTTATAGACAAGGCAAATGCAGCCCAGAAAGATTGACTAAGGCCATAGTAGTAGTGGCAAGTGGTAACAAGAACCTACATTTTTTAACTTTCACTATAGTTCTATTTCTGGCAAACCAGGTTCTAGTGCTACCACTTCCTTATTAAGTTTATTTGGCTGCCACTTGATTACTATGTGATAGTCACCGCTGTGCTCTGAGCAGGGGCCCCAGGCAGAGAATGTATCACATGTGAAGTGTTCCTGGAGAAGAAACTTTTGAATATGGTTCCAGAAATCATGACTAGAATAACAAGTGGCGGAAGGGTTAACCTTACTGACTGGCTAGCTTGGCAGAGCCATAAAGAATTCTGCTCAAGTTCATCCTTATAACTGACATCAAAGTAGTACAGCTGCTACTAGAGTCCCAATTAGTGCTTTTCCTGTTTAAATGGGGCTCCTGCAAATTGAATCTTGAAATAACTGTGTTGTGATCATGGTTTGGGAGAGCAGAAAGGGGGAAGGCCTCTTTTAATTATAGCGTTCTTAAAGCATAATGATCTGTTTTTCATTCTTTCCTGATTAGATAATAGCACTGTGGATTAGAGACAGGACCAGCTTAGTTTATTGCTGTGTTCATTTGTTATGTGGTTGGATGTCTTTTGGTAGCTGTTTTCATAACCACTGTAAACAGTTTATATTTACAGGTTTTTTTTTTTTTAAGCAAATGATGAAGCAAATTGGTCAAAAGTTCAGTTTGTCAAGGAAGTAAAGAGACTTTGAAGATATTTCTTTGCTAACTTTCTCTAAATTGCCTATCTTTCCTGGCAGGATTGGTTTTAATTCATTGGTAAGGCCTATGTGTAATGGAAGATTAGATTAGTGATAACATTCGGTTATAGGACCACTTAGGGACCTGGGAATAACCCCATCACTCATCTCAGTAACAGGATAACCTAATATACCCACTGCCCAGTGTCTGTTGTCATTTTTTTCTTTTTTTCTGGACCTTTGATCTTAACAGCATAACTTATCAGTTGATTAAGATATTGGAGAGGATAATTGAATCTATAGCATTACAGCATTTTGCTGGAGTGTGCTTAGATTCCGGATTGAGTGAGAGACAAGAAACCAGTTCATTCTGGGCTCTCTCAATTTAGCCAGGTGACTTTGGGCTCACCTCAGTTTCTTCCCTTTTAATTATGAGGAACTGAATTAGTATAGTTCTAAGGTCTCTATCTCCTCTCTATGATATAACTCTGGTCCATACAGAACCTTTTCTCTTCTGGAGATGACAGTTTTGTTGCCGCCATCAGTTGGTTTCTCTGTGCCCTCATACCCCTTCCCAGAGAACCTGCCCACCTCATACCCCATCATCACAGAGCCTGCTGAATGGAGCACAGGTAAGTGACTCAGGATGCTCCAGAGAATCGAACAAAGCTGGCAGAGAGCGAGAGAGATGCTGCTTAGATTCCTGGCAGTCCCTCAGTTCCGGGTCCCCTGTCCCTTGGAGGGCTGGCAGCTTTCCTGTTGTTTGAGTCTGTGAGGGACATCTGGTTGTCTTGCCAATGAACTCCCTGTTTTGCTCAACTTAATTTTAGTAGGCTCCTGTTCTTTACAGCCAGTTGATCCCAAAGGCATCTTCTGCATCCTCATAATGCCCATGTGTTTCTCTATCTTTGTCATTCCTTACCTTGTTGGTTATTACATGTTTATATTTCCCTTTGCCTCACTAAGCTGGGAACTCTTTGAGGGCAAGGATTGTGTCTTGTTCATCTTTGCTTCCCCAGCACTTATGGCAGTATAAGGATGTGGTAAATGGTCAAAAGAGTGAATAACTAGACCACTGCTGCTTTTTTAAAAAAATTATTTAAAATGAGGAAACTGAAACCCAGAGGGATGATGTTTGCTCCTACTTTATGAAGCTTGTTTATTTAGAAGCACAAACTGGATGAGAACTTATGACTTCATCAAACTGTGCTTCTGTAGCCATTGATTTTAATTCTTCTCTATCAGTTCTTTCCTTGGTTTTCTAACATGTGGCAAAACCACTGTATTCTGCCCATGTCTGTTGGAGGTGTTAATAAGCAATCAATTGCTCAATGAGAGTAAAAGCATAGTAACATGATCTGGATGGCCCACTAACCAAATTCCTACATATTCTTTGTAACACAGAGAGCTAACTGTTTATAATATTTAAAAATTAGGTGAGGTATGATGTTGAACTGCCATTTTTTTTTTTTTTTTGCGATTTAATGTTGGAGATACATTCCTTTTCGAAAAGATTGGATCCAAGATATAACTTGAGTATTCAGTTAACCACCTCCAACTCACAGATGTAAAGGAAAAATAAATAAATAGCAGTAACTAAAACAAGTTTTACAAATGACTGCAAAGTAATTTTCTTTTCATGGCTTTTTACCTTGACTTAAAGGTCAGTGTGAAAATAGATGAGAGTTAAACTTAGAACCAAGAATATCAGATAGAAAATCACTTAGGTTTCATTGAACACCTACTGCCACCCAATTTTTTACACCTGAAAAACTTCTCCCCAACATCATTTGGGTTTGCTGGTCTTAAAAAAGGCACATGTTCTTCTGAACTGATGGGAGATGAGGGAGAGATCTGGAAAAACACTGAGGAAGTGATTGCAAATGCAGTAGCTAGTGAAGGGGACAAATAGAGAGTGTTCATGGAAACACAGCGCAGGTGACAAGGAAGGATTCAGTGTAAAATACTGGCTGAGAGGTGAACTAGGAGAATTTAACAGTAAAATTCTGGTCAGGTGTAACCCTCAACCACATTCTTCTTTCCCATGCTACACTTTTCAGGTGGATGTGCAGAGGAGGCCCCAGTGAGTGTGATGACAGCGCAGATCTTGAAGCCAAGACTCCTCAATTCTGTTCCTAGCTCTGTCGCCAACCCACTCTTCATCTTTCGACAGGTCACTTCTCTCTGGGCCTGAGTTCCTCATTATTTTGAATGAGAGAATTAAACTTTTATAGTGAGACCTTTCTCACTATAAAAATCCTGTCTACATGGTTAGATATAATCACACATCCTGAATATCCTGGGGTTGTTAAAAGCTTATCCTAGTAATAGTACAGCATCGTAGGAGTGGTAATCGGGGTGCTGGGTCTGTACGACACAGGAGCCTCGGCTTATTCCTGCTTGATCTGAGTATCCGTTAAGCCTGGCACCTTCTTCCACAAGTATCAAAAACCATGTAACTAACTTTAACTTAACAATAGGACTGACAACCAACTTAAACAGTAGGACGGTTTATTTATAACAAGAAAATTTGTTTTAACAAGAAGTTCCAAAGGTGGGGCAGCTCTGGAGAATATACTATATTTAATCAACTCTGAGATGTTACCAACTAGAAGATGTACCCTTATTGTACATTCCACTAAGGAATAAAAATCTCTGCCAATTAAACGACGGCATACTGCTGATTACAAAACACATCTGACCTCAGAGAATTTGGTGGAAAATATATCTTTAAATTAGTGAAATGTAGTAATTCAGGAGCTCAAGAATGTCATCTTTCCAAACTGCCATTCTACCTTAGGATAGCTCCCTTCATCACCACAGCCCATCCAGCCATAAAGCCGAGACCTAGGTGACTTTTTGCCTCTTCTGGTGCCCCCTGTTAAGAAAAAGGAAACCTTTTCCAGAAGCCCTGCAGCCGCTTACTCCACATCTCATTGGCCAGAATGGTCACATACACACACATGCCTGTTGCCATCCCAGTCATTGCCAAGGGACCCAGAATTACCCCGGTGGGGTTAGTGTCACACTCCTCAGTATGCACCCTCTAGCTGAGGACAGGGCCACCTTCCTTGAAGGAGGATACCTGTCACAGGCAGGGTTTTGTTCACAAGGAGGAAAGAGGAAATGGACAGATAACTATTAAAGCAAGAAAGTCCTGCGGTCATTACAAGTTCATCCTAGTCACAGTACAGCATGTAAGAGTTTATAATTTTTTTCCAGGTGGGAATTGGTGACAGGAAGATGGTTTGTGATTAATGTTGGTTGTCTTCCTGCTCTGAGCATTTGAGTGTTTGAGACTTTATTGCTATATTAAATTGTTTCCCTTGTTTATAAATTCTGTAATAGTAATTACTCCTACACATTTCAATGTAGAAAGGTACACATTCAATTTTGAAAAAAAAAAAAATCTCAATATTTTTAGCCATGTAGCATTTCCAAATGCTTGCTGATTGGTTATATTATGTTATGATCTTAAAATTCCTTTGAAAGTAGATACTAGATTAGTGGTGTTTGAACAGTCTTTATATTCCTCCCTGTATACATGTAGGCTTAATTTTACAATTTTTTAATGCTTCTCAAAGGAAATAGATGTTCTCAATGTTCCCGATTATTCTTTGGAATAATGCAGCTGCTACCCTTTTCCTGATAAAGAGCTGGACAAATTTAGACAGCATAGCGCACTTGCTAGTTGACGGTGAGGCTCTTAGCTGGCTCACTCTCCTAGCCTTAACCTTCATTCCCACAGCACCTGCTCTTCCTCAGTGGAAGGGAGGCAACCCATTTCCTCCACCTTTCTCCTGACAAAGTTACTGTGATTTAGTGCTGCACTTCCTGGTTCTCCCCTTTGAAGGTTGGTGCCTAATTTGTTTTTGATTTTCTGAACAGGACTGATGGAGCAAACTCTGTAGACTGCTCTGTGGTCAGACTAGCTTTTGTGGTACAACAGTTCTTTTCAAGGATGTCACCAGGGGTCTTGTTACCCTTCCTTACTTGAAGCTCTCTTCATTCAGCCCAGGGACTTGAGTTCAAGGAAGAAGCAGGACAATTGGGGTCAAAGACTTAACACTCATTCATTCGTTCGATGTATGTTTACTAAGCCCATGTATACAGGGCTGGGTGCTAGATGCTGGGGTGCCCGGGACATACCACCTCAGACGTTAGTGTGTTTTCCAGTAATGTGTTGCTGGAGGTGACATTTGCTCTTTACTGCCTTAGGATATTTCTTTGCTTTGTCCACCAACTATATAAGTGTCTCTTCTTGACTATATTTACAGTGCAGCACCTCTGAAAATCAACATTTGGTATAGGAATAATTCGATAACTGAGCAAAATCTACCTGCTAAAGCTATCTTTTTTCTTCTTCTTTCTTTTCTTTTTTCTTTCTTTCTTTTTATTTATTTATTTGGTAAATCTAAAAGACACTATTTTATATTGAGGACTTGCTCCAATTGTAAATTGGAATTTATTTTATTTATTTATTTTTTGAGACAGGATCTTGCTCTGTTGCCCAGGCTGGAATGCAGTGGCATGATCATAGTTCACTGCAACCTTCCAACTCCTGGGCTCAAGCGATCCTCCTGCCTCAGCAGGAGGCAAGTTGGAATATGAAATTTAATCTCACTTTCCATGTAGGGAAGAGGGAGAGATCATTTTAGTACTCATTCTTCCAGAAGTATCTGAAATAAATATTCATTGGCTCAAACCTCCCGTATTTGAAATCTTTATGTTCCATAATAATTGGAACAAATCCGATTAGAAGATATCTGTACTAGGATTAAGACGGTTGGAGGGAAGGAGACAGAAATTGCCAACATAGATTTTTTTTTTTTTTTTTTTTTTGTGAAAGAGAGTAGTCAGCCTTGCCATAAAACCTCTTCTGTCAGTTACCTTCGAAGTCGGCATATTTATTGCTTTATTATCTGTGTGTGAGGAGTGGCTTCAGCCAGGGCATGTGTAAATCAGACTTCTGATGGAGATTTAAATCTGATAGTGCTTTTGAAATTTCCTTTTAGAGATGCATGCCCCTTTGCATAGAGATTAACCATAGAGAGCTGCAAAATTTTCCTCTCATTTCTGGGAAAAGGGTTAAAATCAGACAGGTATTTATGACAAGACTGAAATCCAAAAGTGAGGATATCTCTTCTTCACACCACCCCGTCCCCATCTTATCCATTAGCAACCTCTCTAGATTACATCTCAAGTCCTGCCCTGCTCTCTGTCACCACTAATGTTGCCCGAGTCCAAGCCACCCTTATCTCAAAACTGGGGTTGTGCAAACCCCTCCTCAGTAGTCCCTCTGCTTCCACTTTTGCCACTACATAAAGCAGCCAAAGTAACAGTTCACAGCATAGATTTAATTTTGTCCATGGTAATTAAACCCTCTAGTGGCTTCCCATCATATTCAGAATAAATTCCAAATTCCTCTTACTGGTCTACAAAGGGTTCATGATCTGGCACCTTCTGCTTCTACAGCTTCATCTTGTTCCACCTCCCCCCTTACCCACCCTGTTCTAGGTAGGCTTTTTCTCTGTTCCTAGAAATCTCCCAATTTATTTCTACATTATGCCTTCGCACTGTCTGTTCCTTCTTCCTGCTGTGCTCTCCCCTGATCTCCATGTGGTGGGTGCCCCTGCCCCCAACAATACTATTATTACAATTTTAAATATACATAAAAGTAGAATAGTAAAATGAACTCCTGTGGGGCAGTCCCCCAAATCACCAACATTTGGCCATGTTTTTTTTTTTTTTTTTGAGACAGAGTCTCACTCTGTTGCCCAGGCTAGAGTGAGTGCCGTGGCTTCAGCCTAGCTCACAGCAACCTCAAACTCCTGAGCTGAAGCGATCCTCCTGTCTCAGCCTCCCGAGTAGCTGGGACTACAGGCATGCGCCACCATGCCCGGCTAATTTTTTCTATATATATTTTTAGCTGTCCATATAATTTCTTTCTATTTTTTTTAGTAGAGATGGGGTCTCGCTCTTGCTCAGGCTGGTCTCGAACTCCTGAGCTCAAACGATCCGCCCACCTCGGCCTCCCAGAGTGCTAGGATTACAGGCGTGAGCCACCGCGCCCGGCCTGGCCATGTTTTCTTTATCATTTGTTTCTTTCTTTTTTGCTTTTGCCTTTTTGTTGTTGCCGCTGTAATGTTTTAAAGCCAGTTCCTAGTGTCATATCATTTTACTCATGAATACTTGTTTCTACAAACTAAGGATATTCCCTTTTATAATCACAGTGCCATTATCACATGTAACAAAATTAACAATGATTCCTTCATGTCGTCTAATACTGTCTGTATTCATATTTCCCTATTTGTCTTTAAAATGCAAAGTTTGTTTTTATCAAGATCTAAACAAACTCCACATGATGTATTTCATTTTTATATTCTCCACCATTCTCCCTCTGTTCTCCATTTCTTATTGTGCTTTCCGTGATGTTTCTTTGCTCTTATGTTTCTTTTAATTTGGTCTTTATTTATAACATTTTTGCTCACATTTTTACTTCGTTTTGTTAGTTCTCATTTCATATGTTCTTCTTGTCCAGCCACCTCTCTTCTGAGAACTTTTTTTTCTGATTTGTGCTGTTTTTTCAAAGCATCAGTTAGTTGTTTCCTTAATTTCATTCAGCTTAGTTTGAAATAATTGGTTACAGTTTTTGCCTGCTTGTGGTCACTTTTTCACGATACTATAGACTGTCACTCTGTTCAGTTTCACCTTGTTTTCTCTTGTAGTATCGGGTAGGGTGGGATCACATTTCCACGTTGTCCCTGTGTGTGAGATGGACTTCCCTGTTCTGTGTAGGGCCATATTCTGGGGCGGGAGCATGGTAGCCAGGGGCACCTTCCCAGCCTCAGGAGGGACCGAGGCGCTGGCTGCCTCTCAGTGCTCCCTGGCTGTCCAGGCCTTCAGATGCTGTGCTTGCTACTCTGACTTGCTCTGGGTGGCCTGGCCTACCTTTCTGGGTTTCCTGCCCCGTTCATTCACTTTGGGTTCTGCCTCCAGCCACATGCCCTCAGAGGAGGATCTGCCTTTCGGAGTGAAATGTTTGCTGGACAGTTCTGTGGCCCTCAGTGACCCCCCCCCCCCACTGGTGTTTGGGGTCATCTGCACTCAGACCCTGAGAAGACCTTGCCTGTTTTGCCGGCTGTTCCCAGACCCACTTGTCTGGGAACAGTGGGGCCCTTTTTCTAGAGACGGGTATTTCCTGAAGGTCTTGGAATCTTGTGGTACTAGGGCCAGTCATTTGTCCCCTTTTACCCCCTCCCACCCATCCTCATAGCCACTGACCTGGGGCGGTCCTGCCCACTTGTATTCTGTGATTCCCGGGGAATTTTTTAAATTTAGTTACTGAAGAATTCATTTCTCTCTCATTGTTTATAGTTGCTCTGTGTTGTTTCCAGGAGATTTAGAGAGATTCCAAAATTATGCTGACTCCATCAAGTTAAATGTTGCCTCAGCAGCCTTTCTGACCACCCTTGAAGTAGCCACCCCTCACGTGCTATCATCTCCCCGTCATTGAACTCTGTGTGTGGTGTGCGTCACCACCTGAACTTGACGTTCGTCCTCTAGTCGTTTGTCAGGCCATTTTGCTCGCTCTGAATCCCCCTTGGGCTAGAATAGCGACAGCCCAGTGATAAGGACAGTAAGTGAATCATGGTTGCAACAGGCATATCCTCCCTTGCCTCATAGAAATTGTGAAACGTTCCTCAAAAGCTCTAAACTTCTTTACTATGATTATATTACCCTAAAAAAATAAGTAAAAGAAAATTCTTTTTCTAAAATGTTAGGATGGCATTTAAACTACAAGCTACAAGAAAACTCCATTTAAGATACTAAAATAATAAGAAATATACACTTAAATATCCCCAAAAATTGAAAATCCAGGTTTACCTTGTCCCAGCACAGAGGACTGATGTCTTCATCTCTGTCTCTCTGTTATGAAGTCCCTCATCTCTGCATATGTGTATGTGTATGTGTACACATATACTCTGGTTTAAGACAGAACAGTAACTGATAGGGTCCAGACTCTGGATTCACAAATACAATGTTTCCATTAGGGGGCCCTGTAAAATAATGGGAAGAAAGATGGACTTGGAACCAGAAACAAAGCAAGATCCTTGCCCCATCTCTGCCCCTTAGTAATGATGTGACTTTGGGCCTGCCATTTAATGTACTAGGTTTCCTGGCATCAGTAAAATAATGGTTTGGGTCCCTTTTGGTTCTTATTAATAGTACTAGGATTCTTGTAAGCATAAATATCTGTTAGTTTAAGGCCAGTTCTAATCTCTGAGTATTAAGTGTTATGAGACCAAAATGTTTTCTGACCTGGAGTCTGCTATAAATGCAACCTAATAATGAAAGCAGAAGTAATATCTTTAAAAAATCATATACTTCAGTTTAATTCTACAATTATCCATTTTTAAGTAGCCATTGAGCATTTTTGTTGATTCACAGTGGTGGCATTATAGGGGAAACATTTAAGAGAGATTTCTTAGGGAAGTGCAGTTCTGAAAATAGTACCATGCATTTCTAAAAATCTTAAATTAACACCCACAAATCAGAATGGCCCAGGGTTTGTATTTTGAATAAGCTTATGGCATATTGTTTATTCAAGCACAAAGATTCTTGCACAGAGCAAAGAACAATATAAAAAAAGTGTTTAATTACTGACATAATATTGATGATAGCTACTGCATATCAAGCACATATTATGTGCTGGACTCCATGCCAAACACATTACATACATGGTCATTTAACCTCACTGTGAAGAAAATATTATTATTCCTGTTTTACAGATAAACTGAGATGCAAGAAAGTTAAACAATGCCACATAGCTAGTGAAGAGTGAAGGTGATCATACCTCTTGTGAGAGTTTATATAGTACCTACTGGGTAGTGGAGTCTGTTCTAAGTACTGTACATTTTTTCAGTCATTTAATCCTTACAAAATCCCTGTGAGGTTGGTACTGTTAGGTACCTTTTACAAATGGGGAAACTGAAGCACAGAGAGGTTAAGTGACTTGGCCAAGGTCACATAGCTAGTTCAGATCCTGTCAGAGAGAGGATTTGAACTTGAACAGTCAGTGTCCAGAGTCTAGGTTCTTATCCACTAGATCAGTGGTCCCCAACCTTTTTGGCACCAGGGATTGGTTTCATGGAAGACAGTTTTTCCGTGGTGGTGGTGGTGGTGGTGGTGGTGGTTTCGGGATGATTCAAGTGTATTACATTTATTGTGCAGTCAAACCTCTCTACTAATGATACTCTGTATTTGTGGCTGCTCCCCAGCGCTAGCATCACTGCCTCAGCTCCACCTCATATCATCAGGCATTAGATTCTCCTGAGGAGCATGCAACCTAGATCCCTCGCATGCCCAGTTTATAGCAGGGTTTGCGCTCCTATGAGAATCTGATGTTGATCTGACAGGAGGCGGAGCTTATGCAGTGATGCCAGCCGTGGGGAGCAGCTATAAATATCGATGAAACTTCACTGGCTCACTCCTCCCTGCTCACCTCCTGCTGTGCAGCCTAGTTCCTAACAGGCCACGAACCGTTCTGGTTCATGGCCCAGGTGTTGGGGACCACAGCACTAGATCATCTTGCCTAGCTGCAGTTGAGTGACTAACAAATAGACTCCAAAGTTATCACTTTCAGCCATTTCATTAGAAGTGATACTAGAAGAGTACACAGGATACTAAGGAAATTTTAACTTACTCTTCTTTATATTAGGGATAACATTGAGTTTTTAGCCATACTGCATGTAATCTGAAACTCAGCAAAAATAAAACTTCCTCTTACCTGGTTCCAGAAATCTTGATTTGGGGGACCATAGCAGAAATGCACTCTTAATAGTAGGTGTCAGACCATATTGCATAGTGGACATCGTCTCTGGGATACCCATGGTTACCAAGGAGCATTAAAGACTTCTGATCTCTGATGACTATCTCCTATCTTGCTGATGTTTGATTACTTTGCACTGGTGCCTTATTGTTTGCAAAACTATATTTGAAAAGGTGTTAATTTAAAAAGAGAATTCTCTGTGGGTGGTAGTGGTGTTAGTATAGATCTAAAATTAGTGACATGTTTTCTGAGAAATTTGAAGTAATATGTATCAAAAAATGGGAGTTGCCTGCGGTTTGTCACTTAAGTGGAATCCTTTTTGTTACTCATTTCTTAGCTTCAGATTTTTGTTTAAGAAAAAGTGAGGCAATGCCTTTGCACATAAAGTAGCCCAAGACACATAGACTCCTAAGAGACAAAGTCAGGCTCTGTGTTTTACTTGGCTTTGCTACTCTGCCACTGGTGAGCCAGCAGCACTGACACAGGAACCATAAATGACAGAGAAGGGCCAAGATCGACAGAGCCAGCATCACTGCCTCACCTAGTTGTTACTGAGCTGAGTGCTTGGAAAGTCTTTAGTGGTTTTTCAACTTGAAAACAACAGATTTGAAATAAATAAATTGATCCATTAACCTGTTACAGGAGGGTTCCCACTGTGCTTAGTACCCCCAAATAATCTCAGATAAGGTTGACTAAGCCACACTCTAATAGATTTTCAGGGTACTATGTGGACCATAAAATGGCCATTAACCAACCTGCTTTGTTTATGAGAGGCAGGCACTTAATGCCACTGGCCTCACGTTAGCAGCACATTACACTGTGGTATGTTTCAATGCTGTGAAGTCATTGATCAGATGAAAATACCAGTTAGCAACTAAGTGTTTCCTGGGCTGTAGCTTTATGAATAATGTGTTCTTCAGTTAAAAACAGCACTTTAAGCAATTGTTTAAACCTAGCCATTTGGGAATGAGGGATAGAGCTTCATGAATAATTTATTTTCAAAAGAAAAGATTAAGGGATCTGAACTTTTTCACCTTTCCAAACCTTTTTGGCTTAAGTGAAAATACCTACAAATGCTATGGACCCAGATAAATAAAAGTCATAATGCATACACGATGTATATAAGTTTATATACTTTCACCTTTAAAAAACCTTTATTGAGAAAGGTGTAGGCATGTAAATACAATGAGTTTAAAATAAGAACTGGGTATGGAATTGCTGGAAGGGTTGTGGGATTTTTAGATGTAACATTGAATGTGCATTAGCATAGTGCTATGGGAAAGCTTAAAATATGGGTAATATGTCCTTGTATCAAAAAGGACTCCATCAAAGCAGACCAGTTTGATTCCTTGTGCTTAAACATTATGCTTTCCACTTTCTAAAACAGACCGCCATCTTATAAGAATTGCAAGTCTTTGGTTCAAGGTTTAAAGAACAGAGTTCGGTATAGGGATTAGGTATCAATATCACAACACCTAAATTCTCCTCCCACCTTCTTCCTCTTGTTCTTATGTCATTGAAAAATGCCCATGGTTTTGTATTTGTGGTCCTGTCTGATATTTGGCCAGCAGTTTGCCTCAGTGGATGAAATTTTCATTGACCATTTGGCATTGAAAAAATTTCCAAAGGCACAGAGCAGGCTGGATGCTGCTTCACAATCATACCACCACCACCGCCACTGCTGGCAGCTGTTATTTGTTTATTAAGCCATTGCTCTATGTCAGGCACTGTTCTAAGCAGTTAATACTGATTTCCATATTTAATCTTAACAACTTTCTGAACTAGGGGCAACTATAACCTTCATTTTATAGATAAGGAAACTGAGGCTTAGAATGTTTAATTACTTGCCCAAGTTCACCAGAGCCCATGTTTTTAACCCTTTCAGCATCTGTACCACCTCCTCCATTATCGTCACAAGCAGATCAGAAGCACTTATGCGGGGAAGGTAATCAGCATCATATAAGGGCACGCTCACTTATTCACTATCCACTTCTTAACCCCCATAACAAATTGGAATGCAGTCAAGAGCCAAGCAGTGTGAGAGCAGGCCTAACCGAAATTGCTGTTGTCAGTTTCCCAGACTGTCAAAGACCCTCTCACAAAGCCCATTTTCTCTGAGTTGTCAGGGTAACGAATTTGGAGACATGCAGCACACATACTAACAACAGCAAGGAGCCAATGCTTATATAACAAGAGAGGAGATGGGGGGAAAAACTATAAATATAAAGCACAAAGGCTTGAGTTGATGCTCATAACATTAACAGAAAACTAAATTGTTTTCTTGTTAGGAATAAATTTAAATATACCTTTGTTTTAAGAAGACATTTACAAAAATAGGTAAAATTAAGCATGGGCATCCAAAGAGATAGGCATGAAGGATCTGAAACCTTTGCTAATGAGCAAGAGCACAGTCTCCAGTGGTGGTGGACTGTGGGGGGCGGCTGTGGGGATCGAGTGCTGCTCCGTACAGCTGTTGGTATCATAAATACTTCTGCCGTGATGGAGGAATCTTGATTGTTCCCATCTTTTTCTGCTTGCTGCTTCTGGGGGCTTTAAAAAATTTCATGTTTAAGATAGCAGGCCTCCCATTTTGAGCTAGTCACACTTGAAAAATATCCCTTGAAATTATCTAAACTTAATTTCTGGCCATTTTGTTTCAGAAATACTAACCTCAGGGGGTCTCTGTTCTCTACACTAAAAGTTAATCTATTTGGAAAAATTCCATTTACTCTTTGTAGAAATTGACTGGCCATGGCTCCTGTGAATGATACGGTTGCTATTATCCCAGAACACTATAAAAATGAACTTTGAAACAGTGGGTAGGACCCAAACAGAAAATGATGTATAGCTTGGAAATGGTTTAGTTGAACATTATGCTTTAATATTTTACTGGTCATTGCAGCACGGGTTTTAGAAATACATGTTCAGCTTTTTAAAGTTTTATTTTTGGATTGGAAACTTTCTTGCAAACCAAAATAGATGAATCAAGTGTGTTTGAATCAATGCTAAAATGTCATCCACATCTGCAGAATGAAAATCATTAGCCAGTTATTTGAAATCCAGATAAAATGAAACCATCTTACTATGAACTTCGTCCAGCTTTTTCTCTTCACTGAAGGAAAGAATGCTAAGGATCTTTACAAAAATTCATTTAACAGGATTACTATTTTATTCCAAAAGTTTTTTAGAAAATACCATAACACATTAATTGAGCATGGAGTAGCACCCAGCCTGGATTGATTTGAGTATGTCTGAGCATACACTTTAAATACAAACTCATTATTTCTCCAGAATCTTTGCTTGAAAATAGAAGAGGATTTCTCAAAACCTTGTGGCATAATTTCAATTACATTTAAACTATGACCAGAATTTACTGTTGGAAAAGCAAGAGTGGGTAAGGATACAATAGTCTTATCAAAAACATTGCAGGCTGACACGGTGGTTCATGCCTGTAATCCAAACACTCTGGGAGGCTGAGGGCAGGAGGATGGCTTGAGGCTGGGAGTTTGAGACCAGCCTGAGCAAGAGCAAGACCCCGTCTCTAGTAAAAATAGAAAAAAATCAGCCAGGTGTGGTGGCAAGCCTGTAGTCCCAGCTACTCGGGAGGCTGAGGAGGAGGATTGCTTGAGCCCAAGAATTGGAGGTTGCAGTGAGCTATGATGATGCCACTGCACTCTAGCTGGGGCAACAGAGCAACTCTGTCTAAAAAAAAAAAAAAAAAAATTCAATGGAAACTTTTTTACATGTGGCTGGAAGAATATCTTAAATTTGTCTTTTGGAAGAGTTTATTGGTTCACAATGCTTATTGGTGGCCACATTTTAAAAATCTATATCTTGGACTGGTGTATAAGAAAAAAACATTCAGAACGATCTGAGTTCTAATCCCAGCTTTGCCTACAACTAACCAGAAGGCTTTAAACAAGTCAGCCAGCCTCTCTGTAGAGTAAAACACTTGAACTAGATGCCCTCCCAGTTGTCTTCCAGCTTCAGAATTATATTATTCCTTTGGGGACTATTATTATAATTCTTAAATCTGTCAACTCTTGGAACGTATTTCCAAACATGAATTGATTCACTAAAGTGCCTTCCACCTCATGGAGAAGATTGTGCTAAAGGTGGCACACCACGGGCTCTCATCTTTCAGAGAAAGAACAGAAGGCATTTAAGCCTTAGTGTGTTTAGGGTCCCAGTGAACATGAATTGTGCTCTGCTATCTTAGGTGCGAGGGAATTGGAGAAAGCAGAGCTTCCTCAGCACAAGATTCCCTGGCTAGTTAATGAAAGCAAAAGTTCTGTCATGTACCCTGCTGCCTTCATTAGGCCTTAAAACACGGAGGCCAATGGTCAATCATTATTTACAGTGAAAATATAGAAAAAGGCCATTTCCCAGAGCTGTCAGCAAGCCCTTAGAACCTTCATGAAAATGATGAAAAGTTTCTGAGTCATGTTAATCAAGCTTAAGTGCTTTACATTGTTTAATAACAAATAATAGGCTATACTGTTTTGAACTCAACAAAGAAAGAAACACTTCAATTAAGGCTGAAAAATATCAGCATTCCAGGCAGGGAAGAAATACTGTTCTGTGGTTGTGTGTGTATTACCCATCCCAGAGCCACCACCCAGACAGCTTGTGTTTCTATTCTCTGAAACGAGTCGCCATTGTTGACTTCTTGCCTGCTGCAGCATAGTGGGCCATTTTAACAGGCATGTCATGGGTTTAAATGTCAAGAGTTTTGCCCAGTGGGCAAAACCCTCACTTATTCTGGAGGGTTAAAAATGTTGATAAGCAGGTGTTCAGCCTCCTTGTTTTTGTACTGATTTAGATCGGCAGAGACCTCTCTAATGGCACTTTCTCTCATTCCCCTGAACTGTGGCAGGAATAATTCCATTCGTAATTAGGCAGGTGTCTAGTTTTAACCCTGAATGCCTCTATAGGCGGTCATTTCCTTTCCTCTCCCGGCAGCCTCTCTATGTTGCTAGCATTCTTCCAGTTGTAAAGTTTTGCCTAATATTCTAATATTTAACCTCAGTGTTCCCTGCTGTCATTCTCTCTTATTATTCTCATCGACCAGGAATAATTGATCTGTCTTCACTCGGCAACTTACCTTTGCATGTTTTAGGAATAACTGTGTCATCTCTCTTATTTTTGTTGTAGACAGAGTCTCTCCCTTGTTAAGGCTTTGTACACCTTATGTTCAAAAGGATTACTGGTTCTGTTCATCTTCTGTACATACCCTCCAATTTATCACCTCTGTATTAATTATTCACATTGGTACTGCAACTGTTTTTGCCAAAATGGAATAATTTTCTCCCATTTTCCATATAATCTCCCATATTAACACAATTCTAAGCCGTTGACTTTAACACTGTTGCATTGTTGACTCATGCACAGTGTGATTCACTACAGGCCTCCATGTCAGGACAATGGTGGGATCTGAGCAAGAGAGAGACTGTCTTTGCTCCATCATCATGCACAAACTAACTCTTGAACAATCTGCTCTGCCCACTGAAATATTTCGTATTTCATGTGTACACGTGCACACACACACTGTACACCCCACTTCACAAGTCATAGCTCAAGCTACAGCCTCCATGGGGTACCTGCATATGGTGATATTTGAAGCACTAAATGGAGTGATTGATATGACACAACTGAATCTGAATTACGTTAATTGTAGCAGATCTTCTGTTAATTGTAGCAGATCTGTTAATTGTAGCAGATCTTCTGTTTACAGGAGTGGGTGTCTCAAATTTAGGAATTTAAGGACCTGGATGCTTATACTCCTGGTTGACATTTAAGTAAATATGATTGTTTTTATCTATACTATTCTGAGATCCTCAAGTAAAAGACGTATTAGGTATGTGCCCTTTAATTACACATGCTCTCTGAACATCCCACTCAGCCACATTAGGGCAACCTACTCAGCTACAGTAAATATTCATTTGTGAACTCTAGTGGGCAGAGTCCTTCCTGTAAATTTCCTTGATTACAAAATTTGTTTCCTGGGATTCTTGTTAAGATACTCAACTTTAGTCCTCTGACTTGGTTGCAGTATATTTCTTTGTAGTTTCTTCAGAAATTTCTAGTAATGGGCCCTCTTAGTGGCAAAGGCAATGTGTTTTATGTCAGAACTATACTTGGAATAGTTGTGCTATTATACTGATAGATTTTACTAAAGTTCATTAATATAATACATCCCAGTTATTCCTAAAGGTTAAGGAATGGGGAGTTCTGATTAATTGAGTTTTCTAGGATAATTCTTACTACCACATGTGCCATTCAGATGGACAGTCTTTAGAACTGCATAATTGCTTCTTTGTCCATATAGTAAGCTCTTAGGAAATGTGTATCAAATTGACTAGAGCTAGAAGGACCCTCGTCCAAAGAAGAGGAAACCTAAGGCAGAGGGCTAGATGGCTTGCTCACTGCAGCCCTGTGCTTGAGTAGGAGAGCCAGAATGGAATCCAGATCTTCCTACAGCAACGTCAGAATTTTCTCAGCTAATTACACTGTCCTGCATGCTTTAGGTTAAGGTGAGGTGGTAGAGAAAGCAGTGGCAAAAGGATGCAGTTACTTGGATTCTGCGTCAGAGTTTAAGGTACTGTCTTATGATCATCACATAATCTAAGTGTATGTACATGTGTGTATTATAGTAGGAAAAGTGCTAAGTTCCTTACTATGCATTATCCCATTTAGTCTTCAGAACCACCCTCTGAAAGAAGATACTATTGTCCTCATTTCAAGATGAGAGTTGAAGCCCAATAACTTGTCTCACTTAGTAGAGCTGGGACTTGGACCCAGGCGGTTGGACATCTGATCTCATATCTAAAACTACAGCGCTGCCTTCCTGATTTATTAATTGTCCCCTTTCAACATGAAAAGAATTCTATCCAAAAATTATTTTGAGGGAAGTATCTTCAGTCATAACGTATAGGTCTAAATACGTCAAAAATTTCTATATTCAAATGCGTGTGAAGCTCGTAATAATCTAGATGGGCAAATAATGAAGCCAAAAGGGCTTCATGGGGTGAGGTCGCCCTGCTGAAATTCTGCTCAGCATGTGGAGTCTGCATCTCCTTGCAAGCCATGTCTGAACAGATTCATGTCCATTTTCACCAGAGGTGTAAAGACTGGTCACAGGATCACATGGGAAGGCAGTAATGACTATAAAACCAAGCTTTGTGCCTTGCGCCCTTCAAGGACCATAGTTCACAAGCACATGTGGTGACACTGCTTGCAGCTGCCCCTCATCCACTTTAGCACTGCAGTGGAGCTAATCATCTCCCTGATGATGAGGGTATTAAGAATAACACTGAAGAGCAAAGCAGAGTGAGCTGTCACTACCTGAGTCCCCAAGGTGATCCTGTCTCTTGCCTAGTGTCACCAGGACTTATTAAAAACCACTTAATTTGACTCTCATCCTATTGCTGTTTGAGATTAGTGCAGAGAATTCAACACATGGTCCAAGAATTTTTAAAAATTGAACTTGATTGGGGTATGATTTACATAAAATAAAATACACCCGCTTTATGTATTTTATGTTTACGAACATATGGTTCAATGAGTTTTGACAAATGTATGCATCTGTGTAAGCATCACCCCAACAAGATAAAATTTATCCCCCTAGAAATTTCTTCATGCCCCTTCTCAGTCACCGACCCCCACCTCCCAACCCAGTTCTTACTCCAGGCAGGTTCTAGTCTGCTCTCTGTTACTCTAGATTAGATGTGTCTTTTTGAGACTTTACATACTGTGCACAGAACCAGGTTTTGTGCCTAGGTGCTTTTTTGCTCAACATAGGTTTTTGAGATTCATCCAAGTTGTTCATGAGTTGTTTATTCTTTTTATTATGGAGTAGTCCGTTGTATGGATATACCACAATGTGTTTTATCTGTTCACCTGTTTATAGACCTGTGGGTTGTTTCTGGTTTGAGGGTATTAAAAATAAAACTGCTAGGGCTGGGCGCCGTGGCTCACGCCTGTAATCCTAGCACTCTGGGAGGCCGACACGGGCAGATCCTTTGAGCTCAGGAGTTCGAGACTAGCCTGAGCAAGAGCGAGACCCCATCTCTACTAAAAATAGAAAGAAATTATATGGACAACTAAAAAATATATATAGAAAAAAATTAGCCGGGCATGGTGGTGCATGCCTGTAGTCGCAGCTACTCGGGAGACTGAGGCAGTAGGATTGCCTGAGCCCAGGAGTTTGAGGTTGCTGTGAGCTAGGCTGACGCCACGGCACTCACTCTAGCCCGGGCAACAGAGCGAGACTCTGTATCAAAAAAAAAAAAAAAAGAATAAAACTGCTGTGAACATTTTTGTGCAAGTGTTTGTGTAGGCATAATATTTTATTTTTCTTAGGCAAATACCTAGGAGTGGAATTGCTAAATGTGTATATTTACCTTTATAAGAAACTGCCAAACAGCTTTCCAAAGTGGTCTTGCTGTTTTGTACTTCACCAGCAGCATATTGCGATGCCTACTTGCTCTACATCCTCGCCAACATTTGAGATTGTCAGTCTTTTTTATTTTAGCCATTCTGGTGGATGTATGGTGCTTTTTACATTTTCCTTTGACTATTGCTGTTCAGCCTCTTTCAAATACTTATTGGCTTACAGACTGGCATGTCCTTGTTAATGAGTTATCTGTTCAGGTCTTTTGCCCCCTTCCTAGTCTGTCGAAAGTCCCCCCCCCCATCATAAATTGGGTGTTGAATTTTGTCACAGTTTTTTCTGCGTTTATTGAGGTTATCATATGACTTCTCTCCTTTGTTTTGTATGGTGAGTTACATGGGTTGATTTAAAAAACTTTTTGTGTAAAATACACGTGAAATTTTCCATCTTAACAATTTTTAAGTGTATAGTTCAATGGCATTAAGTATATTCACATTTTTGTGCAATCGCCACCACCCATCTTCAGAACTCTTCATCTTGCAAAATTGAAACTCCGTACTCATTAAACTGTAACTCCTCATTCTCCCCCTCGCTGCTCCTGACAAACCACTATTCTACTTTGTCTCTATGAATTTGATTACTCTAGGTACCTCCTAAAAGTGAAATTGTACAGTATTTATCTTTCTGTAACTGACTTATTTCACATAGCAAAATGTCTCCAAGGTTCATCCAGGTTATAGTATGTATCAGAATATTTTCCCTTTTGTTTCTGGTTTCTTTTTTTTTTTTTTTTTTTTTTTAGAAACAAGATCTTGCTCCATTGCCCAGGCTGGAGTACAGTGGCATGATGATAGCTAACTGAAGCCTTGAACTCCTGAGCTCAAGCGATCCTCCTGCCTTAGCCTCCCAAGTAGCTAGGACTACAGGCACTCACCACCACACCTGGCTAAATCTTTTTTCACTATTTTAGAGACAGGGTCTTGCTGTAATACCCAAGCTGGGCTTGAACTCCCGGGCTCAAATGACCCTCCTGCCTCAGCCTCCCAAGTAGCTGGGATTACAGACACAAGCCACTACACCCAGCAGAATTTTCTTCCTTTGTAAGGTTGAATAATATTCCATTGTATACATAGACCACAACATAGGTTGATTTTTTTTTAATGTTAATCCAACTTTGCATTTCTGAAATACACTTGATCATGATGGAATACACTTGATCTTTTTTATATATTGCTGGATTCTATTTGCTAATATTTTGTTAAGGAATTTTATATCTTTGTTCATGAAGAATATGGTCTGTAGTTTTTTTTATTTGTAATGACTTTGTCTAGTTTCATTATCAGGGTAATGCTTGCCCCATTAAATTAGTTGAGAAATGTTTTATCTTCCTCTGTTTTCCATATGTTTAATATTGTGTCTTCCCTAAATGCTTGATAGAATTACCTGATGAATCCATGTAGGCCTGGAGTTTTCTTCATGGGAAGGTTTTTGATAACAAATTTACTTTTTTAAAAAAAGACATAAGCTCACTTAGATTTTTATTTCTTGTTGTATCAGTTATATGATTTATATCTTTCAAAGACATTTATTTCATTTTTGTATTCAAATTTATTGGCATAAAGTGGTTCATAATCTCTTCTTACCCTTTTAATGTCTATAGACTCTGAATGATGTCTGCTTATTCATTCCTGATAACTGGTAAATTATGTCTTCCCTCTTTTCTTTTCCCTTGATCTCTATCTAGCTAGTGATTTCTCAATCTTACTGATTTTCTTTTTGTCATCTGTTTTTGGTTTCAATGATTTTTCTCTATTTTTCTGTGTTTTCTATTTCATTGATTTACACACATTATTATTTCCTTCTGTGTACCTTGGGTTTAATTTTCTTTTCTTTTTCTAATTTCTTAAAATGGAAGCTTACATATCTAATCTTTAAATCTGTTTTCTTTTCTTATATAAGCTTTTTAAAACTATACATTTTCCTCTAAGCATAGTTTTAGCTGCATCCCACAAATTTTGATACATTCCTATTATCATTCAGCTCAAGACATTTTCCAATTTCCCTTGTGTTTCTTCTTTGACCCATGAGTTATTTAAAAGTATGTTGCTTAATTTCCAAATATCTAGGGACATTTTCAGTTATATTTTTGTTATTTATTTTTAACTTCAGTTTTGGTCAAAGAACATATTCTTTATGATTTTGAGACTTGTTTTAAGACCCAGATTTTGGTCTATCTTGGTGAATGTGGCATGTGCACTTAAAATGGATGTATATTCTACTGTTTTGAGGTGTAGAATACATACGTCATTTAGGTCAATACTGATTTTCTATCTACTTGTTCTATCAATTACTGAGAGAGGCGTCTTGACTATTTTTAGGAGCATACACATTTAGGATTATTATATCTTCTGGATGAATTCACCCTTCCAATATATATTTTTTTAATCATTCTTAAGACCTGCCTTCTTATAAATAATGGGCTTTGTTCCCACTGAAGTTTTCCCCTTTCCCTGGATGAGGAGTTTCTTTGGCTGTCATGCCATGGGGGAAGAACAGGTAGGTAGGGCTCAGAGGAGCAGTGGTGGCAGTGGTGAGCACAGGGTCAAATTGATTTCTACTCTGATATACAATATAGAAGAGTTTGTGCAAGAATTTGAAAGATTGCCACAAGATTTCTCAGTCTTATTAAGGAGAGATGATAAATGTCGAGTCTAGTTTATGGTTCATTGAGGCCACCTTAAACCTGTAGAGGGCACCCTCTAAGAGTTTGCTCTGTCACAGGTTTTAACTCTCTCGAAAGTAGCAACAGGGATTTTGGAGCCACTGGCTGTGCATGTGGAAAGCCATTTGGTCATCTATTAGGGAGGCCCTCCTGCACTCACCTTGCACGTTCCCAGACACGCATTCCAGGGCAGTCGGCTCCCAGTGTGATTGATTGATCATCACAGCCTTGCCTCGTGATGTTGCTGACCTAAACACCTCAGTCCCTTGGAGGCTGATCCATTTTTCCTCCTTCAGAATCTCCAAATGTATGCATGAAAGCCTTTTTTTTTTTTTTTTTTTTGAGACAGAGTCTCACTTTGTTGCCCAGGCTAGAGTGAGTGCCGTGGCGTCAGTTTAGCTCACAGCAACCTCAGACTCCTGGGCTTAAGCGATCCTACTGCCTCAGCCTCCCGAGTAGCTGGGACTACAGGCATGCGCCACTATGCCCGGCTAATTTTTCTATATATATTTTTAGTTGTCCATATAATTTCTTTCTATTTTTAGTAGAGACGGGGTCTCGCTCTTGCTCAGGCTGGTCTCGAACTCCTGACCTTGAGCGATCCACCCGCCTCGGCCTCCCAGGGTGCTAGGATTACAGGCGTGAGCCACCACGCCCGGCCTACCTTTTTTTTTTTTTTTAAGGTATGAAAGCAAAGATTTATTTAGAATGAAAAAATAAAGCCCACAATTTATAGGGAGAAGCAAAACCCTTTTGAAACTAAGCTGTTTAATTACCTGCCTTACTATAAGAGAGAGTTTCTAAACTCATTCACTTGCAAGCCACCTATAGGATTTTTGCTATAACCTATGTCAGCTGTTCTATTGATATAATATTTTTCTTTAAATAAACTCATTCTTAAAGCTTAGCCTCTATGGTACCATGTCTGAGCAGT
The DNA here is from genome assembly GCF_041146395.1 of Eulemur rufifrons. Lineage (NCBI taxonomy): Eukaryota > Metazoa > Chordata > Mammalia > Primates > Lemuridae > Eulemur > Eulemur rufifrons. The sequence continues at coordinate 282,256,443 of NC_090989.1, read as the reverse complement.
GATACAGATGAAATCATGGATTTGTTTGTTAGTTATCTTAGACATTGTTCTATGTACATATAGGTTGAAATGAAAAATGTTCATATATCACCTAAAAATCACTTCACATACCACTTGGTGGGTATTCATATCACATTTTAGAAACTGTTAGCTTGAGGAAAATGTGAATTTGACAGTGAACTTGGAAAAGCAAACTAGTACTTGGCAGTGGTCTGAGAAGGAATACTTAGTGCCTGAAATTTGGAGGTGCCAGGACACTTTAAGAAGAAAAGGGAAGTAAGAGAGGCAGCAGAAAGGCAGACTGGGGTGCCTGCTTCACAGCGAGGCAGGTCCTTTCATTATGATTCTGTTACTCTGTTTAAATGACATCAATTTTGAAACTAGCCAAATCCATAGTTAAAATACTCCAGGAAAAATGTATTAAATGTTGTTCAATTAAGTAAGCAGAGTGTATGTAAAGTCTTATTTTGTTACCAATCTAGAATACTCATTATCACTTTTACTCTCAATTAGTTTAAATATTCAGTTTACCATGTTTCTTAATCTAGCATGTGGAATTACAGGGTTGGTTTTAATGTCATGTGTTTTATTTGGGAAGAACCTTTTATTGTTCTGGGAAGAGATTTGACCAAGGTGACTATTTCCAGATTGAGGAGACTTTAATAAAGGTACTATCTCCCAAGGTGTGGGCAGGGTGTAGGTAAACCAGAAGGGACTAGGGCAATACCCCAGGCTAGCACCAGTGTGTGGAACTGTTCCCCTCCTTCCCCCAGGGTTAGAGGAAGGCATGGTTATTGGAACCCAGAGTGAGAGAGAGAGCTGTGTGGAGAGGGATCCCAGCAGAGCTGTGATAAGGGATACAGACGGCTCCTGGGGACTTTGCTGGCAGAATGAATACCCTGAGCTCACTCTCCTTCCACCTTCCACATCTCCTGTCAGTGCCTCCCTTTGGCCAAACCCAGCCAGAAGCCAGAGGGCAAAGGAGCCGATCGCTGCAGTCCACACTGCTCAGGCTGTTGCAGCACAGAACACTGCGGGGAGAGGGTTGATCTGGAGAGGGTGATGTCTCTGGTCCTACCCCCACCCAGTGCTCTTTATGTGAGGTAGTAGGGACGGGTGTGTGGAGAGAAAGTGAACGTAAAACTTAGCTGCTCCTGCTGTCCTGCAGCTGGTAACAGAGCCTGTGATGTTAATAGTCACAGCCGACGTCTGCTTTCACCTGGTCTGTGTCCCCCTTATCCTCTGCTGCTGGGAACCCCTCCTGGATAGTGGGAGGAACCAAACCTTCATTGTTGTAGGATTGGAGTCCTTGGTGTTTGTGATTGTTGAGTTGTCACAGCCAGTCCTCAGTGACCCTTGACATCATGCTTCTCCTGCCTTCTGAATCCCTGGCCAGTGCCTAGTATTGGCCGTAACAAAGGTGGAAGGAAGCCAGAGGGCGGAAGGGCTTGTTGCTGGCTGTACTCCGTGGCAGCCAGCCTCCTGGGCACAGTGCAGGACGGAGGGGGAACAAATGCAAGATACCCAACATAGATCCTATTCTAGGAGCCAGATCTATTTACTCCAGCCCACTTCCATACTATTAATAATCGTGTTTCAGGATGATGCCAAATGCGAACCATCTTCCCGCTCTCCTGTCGGCCTTCTTACAAAAATAATGAAAAGAACTTTCTCTATTAATTGAAATGCACTAATGTGTTAAAAACATGCAGGAAACCTTAAAGAACATTCCCTGCTTTTAATGCTCATTCTTCAAGCAGTTCAATGCTGTGATTGACTTATTGAGGCTTTGTATTCCTCTAGACTCAAACAAAAGGTCATAACCTTTTTATGCATAAAAAGGTAATATTTGCATACGTAAAAAGAGCAGCTAACATGATTTGCTTATTTTGTGCTAAGCACTTTATGTGCTGTATTCTTTCCTTTCATTCTCAAAATGAACATATGAAGAAGCTGTCATTGATATCCATATTGTACAGGTAAGAACACCAAAGATTAAGAGGTTAAAATAACTTGTCCAAGATGAGAGCAGAGCAAGAACTTAAGCATCCGGGTCCTCATGATTCCCAAGTCCACCCTCAGACTCTGTTACGCTGAATACAATTGTAAGGGGTCCACATGCAAGATTCATTTATCAGCTGTCTTCCGAGAGCCTGCTGTGTGCTGGACAGCATGCTGGGGGTTGACAGCAGGGAGCAAGATGGACTGTACTTTCCCCTCATGGGGTTCCCACGTCTAGTGGGAAAGGTAAACATTAAAAACGTTAAACAGTCAGTGCTCCAGAAGTATGGGACAGACTGTGGTGCCGACTGTGAAAGGCAAGCGAAGGATGCCATGAGTGAGGGCACTGGAGCAGTTTTCATAGGGGGGCCTTGGAGAAGGCTTCTCTACTGAAGGTTCTGTTCAGCAGAGCCCTGGAGGGGATTAATTTAGGAAGGAATAGTAGGGAAATGAGCCCAGAGGTAGGAAAGATCCCTGAAGCTCCAGCCAAGAAAACGCACCCAGGAATGTCTGGTTTTGTTTTGAGTTACTTTCATTTTTCATCATCTCGATCCTGCCGTATAACCTAGCGGCCCTGTGCTAATGCTCTCAGGAAGGGGAGAGAAGGGGAACAACTTCATTGTGTCTGTACCCTCTGTTGGATGACATTTTCTAGTTTAGAATTTTTTACTTTTTGTAGAAGAAACAATTACAAAATAATGTTCTATTTACTTTGGGACCTTCATTTCTCCTTGATTCGATCTGCTTAAATCAATCCAGGTCACCAAATGTTTATTGAGTGTGTGTTATGTGCAAAATTATTGTAAGAATTAGAGACAGGTGCCTCCGACTCTCCCCTCAAGGAGCTGATTGTCTGGTAAGTGAAAATAAAACTTGAAATTACTGCCATACAAACTACATGTTTATCCAAGGAGGGGCTTTGCATTTCCGAACATGAGTATGCACTTACTTTAATGTATCATTATGACTAGACCAAGTTTTGTGTTCAATGATTGGGATCATTCTCTTCAGCATTTCTCTTTGTGAAATCTACTGTGTACACTCTCAGGGACAATTAAAACAAAAATCAAATAGAAATGAAATCTTGTTCTACACGTGTGTCACAAACTCCATTTCTGGAACCAGTCGCCACATTTGAGCATTGCCAAGAAGTGCCACGTATGAACAAGCCAGTCTGCACATGAGAACCAGTCCTCAGCTGTACCTGGGGGTGGAGAGGAGAGCAGCTGGAATTTGGGAAGGTATGCATCGTCTGCCCTTGCCAGCTCCCTGGTTGAATGTCAGAAGCCCAGGGGTTGCTTTCTCCTGGTGTGAATTGTGGCATCTAGTGTCATTTCACCAGATCTGACAGAGATGACTGATTTAATAACTGTTGTTAATTGGCGTTGCTGGAAAGCTCAACCTGACTGTTTTTGTTGTTTGAGGGTTCCCCCCCCCCCAAACATGTAAGGGCTTGAAGAGGAGGTAGATGTTGAGTGAAATTATAATTCTTTTCCAAGCTTAATTACATTGCTTAAATGTTTTAGGGGGAACTGGGACCCACAAGATACATGAATACATTGTAGTATGATAACAGAAATTTAGAAATTAATAATAATAATTTTAGTAATACCTTTTAGTTATTAATATAGAATAAAATGCAAAGCAAGTATTCACTATTTCACCCCTTCCTGTTGCCTACCAACTTTGCACATTAATTGAAAATCACAAAAATCAAAAACCCAACAGGAGAACGTAAGGAAATTTAACGTGGTTTTCCTGTTTCTCTGGAGATAAGCCTTTTGTCTTAAAGGGGCTGTAAGCCCCATAAAGACAGAGACCCCTTAATCATCACTGGACTCACTTAGACACTGAATGGATATTTACTGAATGACTGGGAAGAGAGAAAATCACCGATTGATTTCATTTTGTTACTATGCTACTAAAAAATTTCTCAGTTGTTTTAGGAGAAGTCTGAAGAATGACAAAAATGAAATCTGCTTTTTCCGTGGAATCCGCACAGACCTAATAAAAGCACTATGGTGTGTAACAAAGCTCTGGAATGGGGAATCCAGAGACGTGGATTCTAGACTCAGTTCCACCACTCAGCTGTGCCGTCTCATTGGGCCAAGTCACTTAACCTCCTTTTTTCTGTCCTTCATAAAACAAGAATTTTACATTTGCCCTGCATACTTCCCAGAGGTGGTGAGATACTGAATGACGTAAAGGGTGCAGAAGTGCTTTGAAAATGGGAAAGCAATGCCTGCCCTCTCGCCCACTCTCCTCTAGCAGAAAGGCCAGGCTAGCGCCCCCGCTGTCCGCTTTTCAGAGGAGGCCTGCTGTGGGCCAGCCGCTTCCGCTGCCTTCTGTCCTTAGCACGTAATATCGTTCCTTGAGCATAGTAATTGTTGAGGATTGTAGGCACCCAATGAATATTAATAGATATCATAGGAGTAGTTTATAAGCCATGTGTAAGAGGAATTCTATTTTATGCTGATGTTTGCTGTGTGTTCTAGTCCATGGCATACCTATGAACTCACTGGGTTGCTTAACACCCTGTAACGGGAAACAGGCAGGTCTGTTTATACATTTCAGTGTGTACTGGGTCCTTGTGCTTTGCTTTCAACTTTTCAAAATGGAGGGATAGCTTTTGTTTGCTTGCCCAGGTGGTTTTCCTAAATTTATTCAGGTAATATAGTCACATGGCTCAAAATTCATGAGGTGCTAAGGAGAGAACAGGCTCAAGTTCCCTCCCACTTACGCTGCCTGGCCACCATTTCACCTCCAGGAAGCAGCTTTTCCTATCCTTGCCAGCCCTGCCTGCGTAGGTGTTGAGTTTCAATAAAGAAATTTTGAAGTTTTTGAGTGCCTCTCAATTGGAAGAGAACACAGTAGGTAGGTAGCCAGTTGTGTCAGAATGGGAAGGGAGTGTGGCGAGAGATGGGGTAGACGTCTAAGCAAGTGCACTTATTTCTGTCAGCATCACATCTAACCTTGCTTTTTGATGTTCAGTTTAGAAAGTACTTTTGATTTTCTTGAGCATATAACCAGAAATCTTTCACAGCCATGAGACAGACATTTTACAAATCCAAAATATGAGCAAATTTGGCCGAAGTTTCCGATCACTTTCTTCAGCCTCTTAGATCGATAGCTGTAGTTTCAGTCAATCTCATTCTCACGAAGTAATTAAACAAGCCCCTGTCTGTTTCCACTCACTGTCAAAGGCCTCTCATTCACATCATTGTGGACAAGCGTGGAGGGAAATCTTAAATCATTTTCAGATCATGCAAATGAATCCCTTCTTGATATCTACTGGGCATTACCCTTTCCAAAAAAAGGTGGTTTATTAATATATGTATTCCTAACTTTTACATTTTATATGGGTGGAGAAAATGAACAGCATGTATTTTACACACTGTGTGGTGTAAATGCTATTTAAATCCGGCTTGAACTGCTAAGCATTGCATTAACATTGCTGGGATCACTGGCTGGGGGCCAGATTTGTTGTGTTGGGTTTTTTTCTTTAGAGAAGGGGTCAGACTTCAGAGAACCAAGCCATCTGTCCAGTAAATTATTTTAAGGTTTTAATAACAAATAGTTTGCAATGTATTTGAGTGTGCAGAGTAGAAAATTAATGTTTTGCAAAAGTGATATCTTTAGAAATGTCTTCCACATTCTGTTTTTGTTATCATTTTGGTATTGTAATCCCAATTTGGTAGCACACATCTTTGTACTAATGTTTTGCAGAATTAATTAGTTCATTAAAAGCAACATTTTAAAACTGGCATGTCAATAATGGTGCACTTCTTCAGAAGGCTTTTGCTTCTGAGAGGCATTGAGCTTCCACTAAAACAGATGCAGGGATTCTGTAGATGCATATTAAGCTGTAAGACTTTAAAGGATCTCTGCTGCTTTCTTTGAGGTTTGTTTTGTGGTAGCTGTTGTTAGTGACTTTTGATGGCTAATGGAATGAACTCTTCAACACCTCAAATCTTCATCTGCTAAACAGAACTTTGCGTTTTAGTTGTTTCATAATGGCCTTACTTGGGTTGACGTGGCTTACTTTTAATGTACTGTCACTCCATCAGCAAATGTTTAAGGCATGCCTAGTGGGTGCCAGGCACTGTGGCAAGGTACTGGGATTCAGCATCGAAGAAGACAGTCGTACGATCCCATGGAATCCTGTAGGGGAAACAGACATTAAACAAAATAATCACTTGAAAAATTGTTCAATGACACATAGGACAGGAGCAACAAAGAGAATTCAAAAGTACCATAAAAGGTAGAATGGGGTACACTGACTGATGGGGGGGAGTGTCAGAGAAGGCTTCCCTGAGGAAGTATCATTTAAGCTGAAACTCAAAGACTTGAAGCATGATGAGGAATGACCTGGGCATGGGGGTGGGAAAAGTTGTAAGAAGAATCTTCCAGACAGAGTGTGCACAGTGTGCAAGGTAGGGTGAGCCTGCTCAGGGACATGGAATTAGAAGGCCAGATGCGGCTGAACTGTAGCTCCAGCTAGACTGAATGATCTCCTCAGCCCTTGTAGGACTTCAGTTCACCACCAAGCTGTGCTTTAACAGTGATGCAGAAAGCAGAGAGCTCTTTTCTTATGCAAGCAGGGAGGTTCTGTAAAGTGTGGGTGATGTGGCTTTGGAAGACAAAGGTGGTTACCCACAATCAGATGACCTCTAAGGTCATGGAAGGAGGTGCTTGACTTTATTGGAAGGATTAGTTAACAGTGAGAAGCAGTTGTTTAAAAACAAACACAAAAGAAGTGTTGGCAAGAATGAGGAGAAAAGGGAACCCTTGCACAGTGTTAGTGGGAATGTAAATTAATGCAGTCCTTATGGAAGGGGAGGTTCATCAAAAAATTAAAAATAGAACTACCATATAATCTAGCAATCCATCTACTCGGTATATATCCATAGGAAATGAAATCAGTAAGTCAAAGAGGTATCTGCACTCCCATGTTTATTGCAGCAGTATACATAATAGCCAAGATGTGGAATCAACCTGAGTGTCCATCAGTGGATGAATGGATAGAGAAAATGGATGTGGCATATATACACAATGAAAACATTCAGCCTTAAAAAAGAAGGGAATCCTGTCATTTGCAACAACATGGATGGACCTGGAGGACGTTATGTTAAGTGAAATAAGCCAAGGCACAGAACGACAAATACTGCACAATCTCACTAATATATGCAATCTAAAAAACTTGAATAGTGTAGAGTAGAATGGTGGTTACCAAGGGCTGGGGGGTGGGAGGGAGGGTACGAAAATGTTGGGTCAAAGGATACAATATTTCAGTTAGATAGGAGGAATAAGTTTAAAAGATCTGTTGTAAAATGTGTGACTGTAGTTAATAACAGTGTATTCTCTAAAATTGCTGTGAGTGTTCTTACCACAAAAAAGAAGGTAAGTCCATGAGGTAATACATGTGTTAATTAGCTTGACTTAGCAATTCCACAATATATGCATATATCAAAACCTGTTGTACATGATAAATATATATAATCTTTTGTCAGTTAAAAAATAAAAAACTAACCTAGAGCTTCATCACGGAAGCATGATTTAAAGATTATCAGAACTATTAGATCCATTGTACCCATTGTACCCCTTGTACCATTTCAGTTATGTTCACTTCTAGGCTGTAACAAATGTATATACTTTTTTCCTAAGATGAAAATAGCTTTATTGAAAAAATAAAATTTACCAATTAGAAAGGAACAAAAAGAAAACCAGAGACCTTGGTTCTAGAACAAGTCTAGACCAAGGAGACCAAGGATTCTTAACTTGTCCATGAATGGACTTTAAAGTCCTATGAATTGCAGAAAATTGTATGTAAAATGTGCAGCCATGTGTTTTAATTTTCAGTACCTCAAGGGATCTGCAACCCAAGAAAGATTGAAAACCACTGATGAAAGAAATTGGGAAATATATTTGCAAAAAGCCTTCTTTAGGTTTTGGAGGAAATATTTGTGTCATTCCACAAGGCCAAATGAAGTCGGGCGATTGGGTAGAGATACTGCAAGTGGATCTGAAACAACCTGACCATCAACCTGTAGTACCAGAGGCTGCCTTGTGAGGTGGTGCCACAGAGTATTTATGCAGCCCACCTGTTGGAGATACTATCAAAGTCCTAGTTTGACAGGACATTGGCTGAGAGGACCCCTGAGGTCCCGGTGTTCTTTAATTCTCTGATTAAGGCCATTTAAAGGAGCAGGTTGAGCTACTTGAAGAAAATCAGAAGAGAATAAGGTTTATAGGGCTCCAGAAACTCATGTTAGAAATTTGAGAATGGTGTGATTGTTTCTGATGCAGTAGAGATATGGAGGTAGTTGAGACTGAAGCTCAATCCTAAAGGAAGCCATTAGAAACTTCAGGAAGAGTCAGTTGGGTTGCACTGGAAAAACAAGTGAGTTGGAAACCACTGAAAGCCTGACTGTAACTAGGGAGCAGGATAGGAAAACAGGATTCTCTGGTTGCTTAAAACTTAATTTTCTGCTTGAAAATACTGTAGTTATGAATCATACCTTGATTTAAACCTGTAATTTCTAGAAGTTTATATTTCTAGCGGGGTTCTTGGACCATCAAGGCAGCTCATCGACCAAGTGCTTCAAGGAGGAGAGCTAAGCAGCTCTCCATTTTCGAAAGGCTTCTGTAATGTAAATAGGAACAGCAGTCTTTCCAAGTTATTACCCTGTTAACAGGTTGACAGATATGTGCAAATTGTGACTCACTGCTCAATTTGGCACTAAATTAATGTCTTTCCTCCCCGCGTCTGCTCAAGTGTAAACTAGTCACCACTGCTGTGTTACTGCTTGTTTGCCTATATTCCAAAGGTAAAAATTAAAGTAATTTGATTCTGCTGCAGAACAGAGTGTAGCATATGGTGGAAGTGTGGGAGGAGAGCACGCTGTTCCTACCTGTCCTTAGCCCTGCTCTCAGAGCGGGGCGCTGCGAGCGTTGCAGAGCTCTGCGCAGACACTAGCCGAGCCCGCCGGCTTGGGAGGCAGCACTTTGAGAAGTACTGCCAAAGACTGCCTCCCATGCTAACTCCTCACCCTTGACAAAAAGAGAGTGTCATTTTTGTCTCCCGGTTTTTAATTTGAGCTTCCAGGCTTTCCTTATTTCTGTCAAGTCACCAGTGTTTGATTGTGTTTCAAAGGTTGGGTCTATTTGAAAATGAAGTGTTTTGATTTTTGCTTCTAGAATTCAGACATTGTTTTTTCCGGCTAAAGATGCAGCTGACTTTCTCTCACTTTTTTTTGGCAAATACATAATGTCACCTGTAAAAAAGAAATTTGCATCTCCTTTGTGTTATGCATGTGAATGAAAAACAGTCTCCTTAAAATTTGTTCTTGCTTAATAAAATCTTTACATTGAGTTTGCTGAGCTTTATCTGAGGTCATGCATTGGGGAAGAAACAACAACAAAAAACCACCCCAGATCTCTCTACTTTGCTATGCCAACAGCAGATATTTTTCCTAGGAACTATGTTTCTTCTGCTGTTACAAGTAAAAATCACATAAATAAGGGAATCCAGAAATGGCAAAGAGCATTTGTTGTTTGCCCATTTAGAATTCTACCCCTTACTAAAATTAGCAAGCAAATTCAGGTAATTGGTGTGGAATTCTAGCATTCTACACACTGAGCTTGGTTAAATGCTGATCCCAGGTCTTGGCTTTTTGTGTGACCTGGGATCAGCATTTAACCTACCCATTCCTTTATTTTCCTAGCCTACTAAAAAAGACTAGTTTTCCAGAACATATTTTGAAGACTTCAAGGTGAAAGGTACAAGGGAGAGCAAATTATGATGTTACCTTTGTGCTGCAGTTCTGCATATTCATCTGCTTTCTCCTGTCCAGAGCTATGATGGCTATTGATTGAGGATCAGTTCAGAAGACATTGCCTACCCCCTCCCCATTAGCATGTACTTAACAGTGACCTCCAGTCACTGCTAAGGACATGTGGATTTTTGCTCCCTGCTGAGTCAGAAGAAACTGGGTTTAAACCACACATACAGATTTAGAAAAGAAGTATGTAAATGTAGACATGTTTCCAGTGACCTGGTGTAAACTTTTGGCATGAAGTTTTTGTCATGTGTCTTCTGCCATTTCCAGAAACATCAGTAGTGATGAAAAATGAGTTAATTTCCTCCTTTCTTCACTTTTTCACCTCTTTTGTAGCATTTAAGTTTAGATCCAAGATTGTGTGTCATGAAGCTGTAAATCTAGAAGGAATCTCAGGAGATGATGTGTGGTCAGTCTGTTTCTTAGCCATCTAGGAAAGATTGTTTTCTAAACCATTAAAAAAAAATTCAACAAAATGGGGTCTTACCTTTAAGAAATGCCTCTTGTTCTTTCTGAGCAAGTTTGCCTGTTGGTGCCGTATCCTCATAGTATGGTCCTTTTGAGAGATGGAGATGTTGTTTGGTACTGAGTTCATAAAAGCTGTTTGTGTACTTGAAGAATGTATGAAAGTCTCCCTTGGGCCTTCTTATCCCCAGGAGCAAATACCCTTTATCACACCTCCACCTCTTCTCACGCATCTCTGCTATCTATGTCTTCTTACTGTCGTCATTATACACCACTGGGTCTTCTGTAGTGTTTCTCCTTCCTTCTTCAACTCAGAAGTTCAAAACTCTCTATAACCGTCTCTAAGGACAACCTGATAGATTTACCAGTAGGATCACTTTCTGACTTTCATAGCTGATATGTTGATGTTCACTTTTTAACAAATGGCATTATGTTGCCTGCTGTCTCTCATGAGCCCCAGAAGTTCAAACCAAAATCTTTTCATGTTGTGAATAGAGAACTAATCTTCCTCTTCCCCCAAGAGAGTATACCTTTTATATGTCCCTGACATAATGGACATGTAATTTAATTTGTCATATCCAATGGATATGAAATCCGATGCAGAATCTTTAATAGATAGTTTTGCATCTCAGCTATTATACATCTCTCTTGTGTCCAGTGTGATTGGATGGTGAGCACAAATACTTGTATGATTTTATTCTCAGAGGACCTACGCCAGACCCGGCTCTGTTTTGCATGGGCTGATGTCTTCACAGTGAACCTCCATTGCGGAGAAGAATTCATCCCAATAGAGAGCATTTTTGCAAAATAGGCTCTCTATTTTGAGAACTACCAATGTAGATGTGTAGAACTACCAGTAAGAGCACTTATAATTTTTGAGTCCTTTATATGTGCCAGACCCCATGGTAAGTGCTTAATGTCAATGATCTCGATTATTGTTAAACCTCGAGAGACATAGGTTTCATTTGGTCTAGAAGAACAGAGGACCCCCTTTTGGTGGGATATCTCCAAGGAAAAAATGGAGCTGATAGCTTACCCGATAAGTTTGTAGTAAGAGAAGTTTTAGAGTCAGGTAGAGAGTTTAGGAATAAAACTGTAATAGGTACATAGAAAACTAATCAAAGGAAAATCAAGGCAAAGCAGAAATCCAGGAAAATAGAAAGCTGTGTAAGTAAAAGTACTCATGAGCCACTATGTGGCTCAGCTATTAAAAATATATGCAGAGATTTTATAATTTAAACAGAATACTGACTTAAGCAAAAATTGTGATATAATTTGAGTAAGAGTCCAACCAGGAAAACAGGAATGATGTCAGATATTTAAAACAGAAGGAATTTAATCCAGGGAATTGATTATTCAGGTGACTGAAATGAGAAGTCAAACAGAAGTCAGTGAGACAGCCCAGAGGTGAGGACCTGCAGCCAGCCCTGGACTGGAAGGAGGAGGGAGGAGGCTGTGTTGTTAGAGCCAGTGGCCAGAAGGGTGACAGAGCTCGATTCTGACCTCTGACAGAAGAAAGTTAATAGATCATGCCTTG